>NW_006408610.1:3172136-3177863 GCF_000296735.1 Chrysochloris asiatica | reverse complement strand
AACATTGTTTCGTTCTGCTGTGCATGGAGTCGCTATGAGTCGGTTCCGACTCGATGGCACCTGACAACAACAACAATCCGTCAAAGTGTTTTTTTAATTTCTTGAAACATTTTAAAAATGCTTATTTCCTATTTTGTCTCTTATGATTCCATTTTATACAGTATTTGTGGGTTTCATCCTGCAGTTTGTAGTTTCTGCTGACTCTTGTTTATTGTGGTTTGCGTTCTCATGAGTTTATTGATTTTTTATTATGAGCTCATGTGCCTTGAATTCTTTGAGATTTGTGTTTAAAATGTGTTCTTCCAGAGATTTTTGTTTGTTTCTGCTGGACTCCTAGGGGTACTTCCAACTTAGAACTGCTTGAAAATAAATTTATGGCTTGGAGTTTTTCCATTTCCAATGTTGACTTGTGTTAGAAATTCTAGCAGAGATTTCTTTTTTTCCCTGTGTTTCTCCGACTCCACCCACTGCTAAGTGGGTATAAGAAAATCTGCAGAGTACCCTCCACATGTCCAATTCTTTCCTAGGGTGTTGCCTTTGGGGGAGTCTCTTTCTTGGTTTGCCTTGGTGCCTCTAAAGGCAGAACTTTTGGAAAGGCTTATGCGTACATAGTTAATTTGGGAAGTGATCCCAAGGAGCAGTACTGAGGGATGCAGAAGGTGAAACAAACAAGAGGACCTCTGTTAAGTGCTTGACTAGAACAGGATTCTCTGAGGAGGCTTATGAACTGGGGAATGGAAGAGATAAGCATTTACTACTATTTTCTTCTGTCACTCATTGGTCAAGAGTGATCCCACAAAAAATTTGGAAGAAAATTTCAAATTCTCATGGAATCCAGACTTTCCAGATTCCAGAGCCACTGAGTCAAGGTAAACCTTTAAAACTGTAACAATTGCCCTGAGATATTTAAGCCTTAACCCAAACTATCACCCAAAGTCTCCTTTAAACTAAATAATTGTTGTTGTTAAGTGCCAAGTAGATTCTGACCCATAGCAACCCTGTATAGGATTTCCAAAGAGCAGCTGGTGAGCTTGAACTATTGACCTTGAAATGACTTTGCAGTCTGACACATTAGCCCACAGCACCTCACCTGGACTCCAAACTAAATAACAGCTTAGTTTAACTGGCAAATAATGTTTGCATGAGCATTGTTGGAATCCTGGTGTGGTGCTATAGAATAAGCACTGGACTGCTGACCGCAAGGTAAGTGGTTCAAACCCACCAGCTGCTCTTCAGAAACCTTATACCAGGTTGCTATGAGTTGGAACCTGCTCAATGGGACTTAACACCAATGAGCATTGTGCTCTTTTTTTAACTGTTAATTGTGAATTGAATGAAGGTTTACAGAGCAGATCATTAGTTTTACATTCAACAAATCATATACTTCGTTCATTAACGTTGTGCTCTTTTAAAGAACTATCTATGTGTGGATCATGACAAGCTATGGACAACACTGCAGAGATTGAAGACTACGGAACTCTTAATTGTGCTTATGAGGAACCTGAACACACACCAAGAGGCAGTTATCATAAATGAATGTTGAATTTCTTCCAAGTCTCTTAACTTTTCAAACAGAACAAGGGGACATAGTGATTTAAAATCAGGAAAGGTGTGTGCCAAGGTTATATTCTTTCACCATACTTATTCAATCTGTATGCTGAGCAAATAATCTGAGAAGCTAGATTATATAAAGAATGTGGCATCAGGACTGGAGGAAGACTCATTAACAACCTGCAATATGTAGAAAATACAACCTTGCTTGCTGAAAATGAAGAGGACTGAAATACTTACTGATGAAGATCAAAGACCAAAGCCTTCAGTATGGGTTGCATCTCAGTGTAAACAAGCAAAAATCCTCACAACTAGACCAATAAATAACGTCACGAAAAATTGAAGTTGTCAAAGACTTCATTTTTCTAGTATCAACCATCAACATTCATGAAAACCGGAGTTAAGAAATCAAACAAAGTATATCGCACTAGACAAATCTGTTGCACAAGACCTCTTTAAAATGTTAAAGAACAAATATGTCATTTTTGAGGACTAAAGTGCACCTGATCCAAGTCATCGTATTTTCAGTAACCTCATATGCATATGAAAGTTGGACAATGAATAAGGAAAACTGTAGAAGAATTGATGCATCTGAGTTACAGTGTTGGAGAAGAATATAAAAGGTACCATGGACTGACTGCCAGAAGAACAAACAGATCTGTGTTGGAAGAAGTATAATCAGAATGCTCCTAAGAAGCTAAAATGGCCTGACTTTGTTTCTCAGACTTTGGACATATTGTCAAGGACCAGTCCTGGAGAAGGACATCATACTTGGTAAAGTGGAGAGATAGCGAAAAAGATGGATTGGCACAATGGCAGCAACAAGGGGTTCAAGTGTAGCAGCAGCTGTGAGGATGGTACAGGACCAGGTGATATATGGTCCTGTTGTACACAGCGTCCTATGAGTCAGAACCAAATCTACGGCTCTTAACAACAGATGGAATCAAACATTCAGCAGCAATGCCAAAGAGTAGATAGGAGTTTTAGAGGACAATGAGTTTATATTAATGGGGGAGAAGCAATTCAGAAAAGGAGGGTGAGAAAGATTGTGCAACTTGAAGAACATAATCAACCTCACAGAATTGCACATGGAAATATTGTTTATTTGGGACTATATTGCATATTGAGAATATATAGCTTGATGGTCTTCACGTGTCTAGTTCACCTCTCCCCCAGTCCCATTTGCGCTTGCTCCTGCGCCTAATCTGCTCTTTTTCTAACTCAGATGATTCATTTTAGGACAGTCTCTACACTGATATGGCTTCATAAACATAACAAAAACCCGATTCCCAAACAGGGTTTGTAGACTCTCAAATAAAATAATTTATTTTTTAAAAGGAATGGTCTCACAGACATCCACTCCCCTAAACTTATGGTCATACATATGTGAGAGTCCAAGAGCTTTTTGAGATGGCACCTGCATAAGGTCAGTAGAAGTCCGCAAGAAACCAGTCACCTCAGCAGTGACTGGTATCAAAAGTGGGGCTGAGAGGTCTAAAGTGGTACCCAGGAATTATCTGACACCCTGAGCTTTTATAATTCAGACCCTGTGGGGAGTAGGAGTTCTAATGCAGACAAACGCTAATGGAATCACTTTCTTGTTAGTCTGTCTTCTGTTTTCCGTTATCACTAGCTCATCTCTGCTTTATTTCTTACGTTTTCAATATTCCACTCAGCATTTCGGTATTCTCTACTGGGAGGGATTTCTTTATTCAACTAGTCTGCATACTGCCAGAAACAGAAGTAAATGATTGCTATTTTCAAAATGCTTATAAGTGTACTAAATGTTTCTTTCAACATTTGCTGAGTATTGTATACCATTCTGGAGTTCCTAGAATCCACCTTTGTGCCCTATTTTGAAAAATAGACCAGGTTCGTGCTGATCTTTCTAAAAGAAATTATTCACACAATTGCTTATGGGTTTGAGGTTTCTTTTAGGGGTGAAAAAAAGTGTTCTGAAAATGATTGTGGTCATAATTGCTTAACTTTGTATGTATTAAAAGCCATGAAGTTTTACACTGTTAAAATAAAAAAGGTTAGCAGGCTAGGGTAAATTCAGAGTGTTGTTGGCTCTATGGAAGATTTTCTTTCTCTGTCAGCTCTAGAGGAAAGCCCTTGTCCCCTTTCAGCATCTATAGGCCCAGCCTTCCTTGGAGAGCTCCATGTTTCTTGGCATCAATCTCTCCCTGGATCTAGGAACTTTATAATGCAGGGACCTCAGGCCTAAAGAATGCACTCCACTCCTGGCTCTTCAGGTACTAGTTCCCTCTGATCTTTGCTCACTTTTATCTCCTTTTATGTCTTATAAGTAAAAGATATTGTAGGCCACAGTCCTGAGAAACTCCCCTGGTCATTTATGGTATTTCTGTGATAGCAGCACTAGGTGATTAAGATGCAATGAAAGGTCACAAACTGTGATAGGAATAAAGATGTGGCATCCCACCTTTAATCTTGTTACTGGTTTATCACCTCAGTTCACATCATGGAAATCATCACACAACTGCAACATTACACCATCACATAACTGTCAAACCCTTGAGAATCATGGACTAGCCAATCTGACACATATTTTGGGGGACACAATTCAATCCGTGACATCATACTTATTCAATCTGTAGCCTGAGGAAATAATATGTGAAGCTGGACTATACGAAGAAGAACGCAGCATTAGGATTTGAGGAAGACTCATTAACAACCTGTAATATGAAGAAGATACAACCTTACTTGCGTAAAACAAAGAGGACTTCCAGCACTACTGGTGAAGATCAAACATTACAGCCTTGAGTAGGGATTATACCTCCTTATAAAGAAAATACAAATCTTTACAACTGGACCAATCAACATCATGATAAATGCAGACAACATTGAAGTTGTCAATGATTTTATTTTATTTGGATCCATAACCAAAGCACATGAAAGTATCAATAAAGAAATCAAATAACACATTGCATTGGGCAAGTCTTTTGCAAATGGCCTTTTCAAAGTGTTAAAGATCAAAGATGTCACTTAGAGGAAAAGTTTCTACGCGAAACTGACCCATCATGGTATTTTCAATTGCCACATATGCATGTGAAAATTGGACAACGAATAAGGAAGACCATAGAGGAGTTGATGCATTTGAATCATAGTGTTTACAAAGAATGCTGAATATTCTTTGTAAACACCATAATGCCAGAAGACTAAACGAATCTGTCTTGGAAGTACAGCCTCATGCTCCTTAGAACTGAGAATGATAAGACTTCATCTCACATACTTAGAACAGGTTATCAGGAGGGCAAGTCCACAGAGAAGGACATCCTGCTAAAGTAGAAAGATTCTCAGTGAGATGACTTGACACAGTGTCTATAATAATGAGCTCAAACATAAAAGCAATTGTGAGGGTGTTGCAGGACTGAGCAGTGTTTTGTTGTGTTGTACAAAGGGTCACAATGAGTTGGAACCAACTCTACGGCATCTAACAACAAAGTAGACCATTTCTGTGGTTATGGTCCTATTTGGGAGACAGCTGTCTGTTATGTTTGTGAGGAATGATTAGGTCATGTTAATGAGATAGGATTAGGTAAGATATATCTAAGTTGTTGTTGTTGTTAAGTGCCGTCTAGTTGATTCCGACCCATAGCAACCCTTTATAGGGTTTCCGAGGAGCAGCTGGTGAGCTTGAACCACCGACCTTATAATTCAAACGGATTTGCAGTCTGGCACATTAACTGTCACCCTCTAAGAGATAAAAGCAGAGAGAATCTAGCCAAGAGAGACATACCTCAGTATCACTAAAAAAGACCTGAGAATGAAACACATCTTTTAGATGAGGGGTTCCTGCAATGAAAAACTCCTAGACCCAAGGGAAGACTGATGATAAGAATCTTCCCCCAGAGCCACAAAGAAAGGCAGCCTTCCCCTGGGACTTGCAATTTGAATTCAGACTTCTAGTCTCCTAAAGTATAAGAGAATAAACTTGTTTGTTGAACCACTTGTGATATTTCTGTTATAGCAGCACTGGATAATGAATTTATCTGTCCTTTTTATCTAGTATTGCTATAACTGAAATACCATAAATGAATGACTTTAAAAAGCAGACCCTTGTCATCTCAGTTTGTTGTTGTTGTTGTCAGGTGCCATCGAGTCGGAACCGACTCATAGCGACCCCATGCACAGCAGAACGAAACAATGTCCGAT
>NW_006408610.1:3167928-3170571 GCF_000296735.1 Chrysochloris asiatica | reverse complement strand
GTTAGCGCCATTACCTTTTCTTCCTCAGAAATGTTTTCTGTCTCTGTATCTTGGTTATTTGTTTGAGCTATTCTTTATGTGAGCTAATATTGTTTGTTGTCTCCAAGGCATTGTAGAGTTGTTGTATTTGTAAAAACAAACAGTGCAGTTGTTGGACCCAGAGGGAAGAAATCTCTGGTGGGCTCCTGCAATTCAAGAAGCTCACAATGTGGTTGTAGACGGGATGTGACAGCAGAATTCCTGGCCCTAGATGGAGTTCCTGTTGGTCTCGGTGTTATCTGTGTTCAGGGCACTCAATCCAGAAGTAGTTTGTGGGGGCCCTTGATGGATCTCACTTCAGTGTCTGTTAGGACCACAGGGAAACTGGGAGCAGCATGATAGTTGAATGATGGTCTGGTAGCTTTCTGGGTTTTGTAGGTCTGGAGCTGAATCCACCTGAATCCAGGCACCAAAAGAGCTCACTGAATCAGTACAATTGCCCTCCACCTCACCACGTCAGATTGTCGTGGCTCCCAACCACGTGGCTCTAAACTTTCAGGAGCAGGTCTGAGCTAGGGGTGGATGAGACTGGGAGCTGGTCACACTTCTGGTCATCAGGGTAGTATGGGAAAAACAAGAAGTCGAACCTTTTCTGTTGTCATTAAGAATTTGCTTAGTCAGACCTCTTTCCTCTGTCAAAGTTGCTCACAAGATGGTCAAGATGAGTCTGACCAGCTGTTCACCAGTCTCCCTCTCTCACCGTCCCTGTTCAGCCTGTCCTCCCAGTGATTATCCATCCACCTCTCTAAACTTTCTTCTGAAGTTCAGCTTGCCAGAATTTTCATCTGTGCTGTTTTATTTTGTCTCTCATATGTTTGTTGTAGAAGGTCTATGTAGTACATCTGCTTAGTCCATCACCTTGCTGGAAGGACGCTGATTGCATATTTTGTACTGTTTAAAAATTTGCATTTACTTTGTCCTTGTGCTTTCCTGAATTCTTCTAAACCTTTCTGTTTTCTCCTTGCTTTTCTTCATCTTTCTGTTAATCCTTTGAAGATACCTAAATATCATTCTTTTGAATTCTTTTTCAGTTAGTTTCATTAACTTTTCTTCCTCAGAAATATTTTCTGGTTCTGCATCTTGGCATTTGTCTCAGCCATTCTCTTTTATTTCTTTGTGTGAGCTAAATTTGTCTGCTGTCTCAGGGGCATTGTGGTGTTTTCATATTTGTATTTAACTGATGATTGTATGTTGATGTATTCTTAGGCTCTCACCAGCTGTCTTCTATTGGCGTCATTAGAGAATGGAAGTGTGTATAAGATTCTCAATTGCTGTTTGTGCACCTCCGTTTAGGGTGAGTTTGGTTGGTGCTGGTTGCTGTCTACCGTTGATCAGGTGGCATAGGAGCTAGTATTGGCTCTTGCTCAGTGGGTGGACTGCAGATGGTATGCTTGTGGCTGGACTGTTTGAGCACGGTTGCTGTCTCCTGTCAGGTGTGAAAGAGAAAACCCCTTTCCAGTCACATGTATGAATCTGTTCTGCCAGGCCACCTTCTGTTGTCAAAGCTGCTCACAAGATGGTCACACTGTGTCTGGTCAGCTCTTCACCAGCCAATCTCTCTGTTCAGCTTCTCTTCCCTACCAGCACTCAATCCACTTCTCTAACCTTTCCTCTGAAGTTCAGGGTGCCAGATTTCCATCTGTGTCTATTTCATTGATATCTCTGATCTTTATTGTAAAGGATTTGTGTAGTGCATCTGCCTAGTTTGCAATCCTGTGGGAGTCCATGAATCATTTCTTTTTGGTAGTGACTCTGTGTATTCCTTCCATCTTCTTTTGATGCTTCCTGCATCAATTAATATTTTGTCCATAAAATCCTTCCAGTTTATCAATAAAAGTCAAGGCTTGAATTTTATTTCAGTTCTTTCAGCTTGTGAAATGCTAAGCATGTTCTTCCCTTTTGGGCTTCTAACTCCAGGTCTTTGCACATTTCATTATAATATTTGACTTTGTCTGCTCAAGCTGCTCTTTGAAAATTTCCATTTATTTCTTTTACCTCTTCATGTCTTTCATTTGTTTTAGCATCTCTACGCTAAGTCCTGATGTGGCACTGTGGGTTAACATGCTGGACTGCAAAGTCCATTTGAACTGCAAGGTTGGTAGTTCAAACTCACTAGCCACTCCTCGAAAACCCTATACAGGGTCACTATGGGTTGGAACTGACTCTATGGCTCTTAACATTAACAATAACAAATGCTGGAGAGCAAGTTAGTTTTTTATGACATTCATTTTGGTCTTTTCTTTCTTTCTAGTCTTTTTAATGACCTTTTGCTTTCTTCCTCTATTATGTTCTTGGTGTCATTCCACAACTTTTCTGGTCTTCGGCCAGTAGTGTCAAATGCATCAAATTGGTGCTTGAGATGGTCTCTAAATTCAGGTCGGATGTGTTCAATGTTGTAATTTGGCTTTTGTGGACTTGCTTTAACTTTCTTCAGTGGCAAAAGCCATAATTAAGGAATTAAATAAATTGAGACATATTAATCGAGGAATTAAAATAAGTAAATAAGACATGGGGAAACCTGGGCATAGAAGAATTCATTGTTTTTGCAGAGCAACAATGAATTATTTTTCTTTGGATGGCAAAGCCACAAAGATAATATTCTAT
>NW_006408610.1:3160956-3167413 GCF_000296735.1 Chrysochloris asiatica | reverse complement strand
AACAACTAAAATTAACAAGACTTAACAGACAAAGGTTAAGAAACATGTGAAGGTTAACTTGCTTCTCAGAGAAAAGAATAGATTTATGTAGGAACAAATATTTAACTAAAAGGTTTCAAGGGGCCAGAATGTCTCATATGCCTTGAGATAATGTCTCTTTGCTATAACTTTTCATCCCTGTTGTAAATCATGAAGAATGTGCCCCAGACTTGATTGTATTTTGATGTCATTGATTACTATGAAAGCAATGTTTTTTGTAACGGTATATAAGGGGGTTGTAAGAAAGGATAGGGGGAAGTAGAGAGAGGAGGGAGAAAGAGAAGAAGGAATATGAGGTAGGGAGGAGACTGAAAAGGGGTGCAGGAGTGAAAGAAGTAATGTAGAGACGGAAAAGAATGGAGGGAGTAAGAGGGAGGAGGAAGGTAAAGGAAGAGTAATGTAGAGAATAAGAAGGAGTGTAAGAAGAAATGTAGCAGGAGGGGAGAAGGAGAATGAAGGAGAAGAAGAAGATTATAGAGGGAAAGCAGGAGAGCAGGGGAGTAAAGAATGAGCAGGACAGTAAAGAATGAGAGAAGAATAAAGCATGTAATAAGAAGATTTTTGAATTCATTATGACTTATTGACTCTGTGTAATTCTTATCGCCGACATCCGCATCCCTCTTTGGGAAAAAACCCTGGAATAAATTTGCTGGGGCTGGCTCCCGGCACTTCAGCTTCACCTTGAACTTACATATGAGCATCTAATGGTCTGGGCCACAATCTACCCCGGGTCTTGTTGAGAGGTATAGGGGGTTAGAATTCCAATTCATATTTTGTGGAGACACAATTCCTCCTTCAGTTTTTTAATTAATTTTTAAATCTATAATCGTAGATTCACACACAGTTACCAGAAATAATACAGAGAGATCCTGTGTACTGTCTACCTAATTTCCCCCAGTGGTAATAGCTAGCAAAACTGTAATACAATATCACAACTAGAAAATTGGCATTGATGTAATCCACTACTCTTATACTGGTTTTAGCAGTTTTATAAGTTCAGAGTGATCTTCTTTTGTTGTTGTTATTGTAAATATATCTGTAAGATGTTTGACATAATTACCTGTTGTTAAGTGTCTTTGAGTCGATTCTAACTCTTAATGACCCTGTATAGGGTTTCTGAGTTGCAGCTAGTGAGTGGGTTTGAACTGTGACCTGTGGTTTCCAGTCCAGTGCTAATCTTATAGCGCCACACCAAGAGCCCTGGCATAGCCTAGGCACTGACAATCATTTAGGCTTAACTCAATCCTTAAACTTTATTTGTTCTAATTCCTTCTTTCTGTCTTCCCAAGTGTAGAAGCTGTGCATTAGAACCTTAATGCCATATAACTTCTTATAGAACTTAAGCCACTCTCAGCAAACAACAGAGGTTTGTGAAGATGAATACAGGAGAATGTTTGAGTAGCATGTCCCAGAAAACAATGTAGAGTTGAACTTTGAACAACGTGTGGGTTAGTAACACCAACCTCCCACGAAGTAAAAAATCCATGTAAAATTTACTTTTGACCCTTGAATAACACTGGTTTGAACTGAGCAGGCCCACTTAGACAAACTGCTCATGCAGAGAGGATTAATGCCATGCCATTTTTAAATGGATGCTTACATCCATTTAAACTCAAATTAATATCAAAGGGAAAAAATCAGAATATAAGTGTGTCCACACAGTTCGAAGATCAACTGTATGTGATGTATATAATTCAGAAAATCTGTTTGCTAGGTTGGCTCCAAGAAGTCCAGGTTAGAAAATCAACCAGCTTACTCTTGTAGAATCTTAACTTGCTATTGTCATATGGCTATATGCAATCACAAACGCCCATGATTGTGGTAACATACCTTCCGCCCCCCTTTTCTGTATAAAAACTCACTTCTCCCTTAGAATGTTGGTACTTTTGTTTTGTACCCTGTGTTTCTAAGTCTAGACTACATTTTTACCTTCAACAAATTTCTTTTCTTTTTTTTTGCTTTTCAGAGCAACCTGTTTCACTCTTGAACAAACACACATTTGCTAGTACAATGTTTTTCACATAATGTGCAATTAGTGACACCAATTATATTAATTATGTTGTGTAATCACCAAATTTTCCTTCATCATAAACAGAAATGCAATGCTTCCTAAAAATGACTCCCCCAGTCTTCCTCCCTTTCCTTGTAACCAAACCAAACCAAATCCATTGCCATCAATTCCTACTCATGAGGACCCTTTATAGGGTTACCAAGACTATAACTCTTTATAAAAGCAGAAAACCTCCTCTTTCTCCTAGAGTAGCTCGTGAGTTTGACCTGCCAATCTTGCAGTAAGCATTCCAGTGTTTATCCTACAGTGCCATTAGGGCTTCTGCCCTCTCTTTTTTATTGTTGTTAAGTTGGTTCCTACATATAGTGACCCTATATAGGATTTCTGAGGAGCAGCTGATGAGTTTGAACCAACCCTATGGTTCAAACAGACCTTGCGGTTGAGTGCTTATCCTACAGTGCCACACCAAGACTTCTTCCCTCCCCTGGTGGCCACTAATAAACGTTATTGTTTGTACACATTCATTGAATATTGTTGTCAGGAGCTGAGTAGATGTCGATCCATTGTGACTCTACATGCCAGTGTAGAACTGCCCCCAGATTTTTCTTCTTTACAGAATGTTTCCAGGTCTTTCTCCCTTGGAGACACTGTGTGGGTTCAATCCTCTAACCAGTCAGTTGACAGACACTTAACTCTTGTGCCATCAAGACTCCTAGCTATTGCATACACAAGAGATTGTACATTTATCCTTTTGTGATTCATTTCTTTCCCGCAGCAAAATGTGTGTCATGTTCACTCATGTTTTAGCATCTATCAGGACTTCTCTTTATGTCTAAATAATATTCCACTGTATGGATAGACCATGTTTTATTTACCCATTTCCCCATTTAGGCTGCTTCCATCTTTTGGTCATTGTGAATAGTGCTACAGTGAACATTGGTGAACACGTGTTGTTTACATTGTGGATTTCAAGCTTCTTGGCTATATATCTAGGAGTGAATTGCTATGTCACATGGTAAACATTCTATGTTTAGCTTTTTGAGGAACTGAAAAGCGGTACCATTTTGCATTTCTACTAGTAATACAAAACAGTTCCAGTTTTTCCACATCCTTGCCGACATCTGTTGTTTTCAGTTTTATTTTTGTTTTCATCTACGTCATTGCCTTAGATTATTTTTGTTGTTAAGTGCCGTCGAGTCATTTCCAACTCATAGTGATCCTGTATAAGGTTTCCAAGGAGCAGCTGGTGAGCTTGAACCACTGACCTTGTGGCTCAAATGACTTTGCAGTCCAGCGCATTAGCCCACAGCGCTACACCAGGACTCCCTTAGATTCTCATCCATTTGTGGGATTAGTAAAAGTATGTCTATTATATCTTAGATTCTTAGTGGGTCTATAATAGACATACTTTTACTAATCCCACAAATGGGTGGCTTTAGCAAACCAAAATTTAATTTCTCACAGTTTAAGAGGCTAGAGTCCTGATTCAGAGAGCTGATTCTAGGAGAAGGAGCCCTGGAGTGTTACACATTAGGCTGGTAACCACAAGGTCAAAGGTTCAAATGTACCAGCCACTCCTCAGGAGAAAGATGAGACTGTCTGCCCCTGTGAAGATTGATAGCCTTGGAAACCCTTGGGAGCATGTCTGCTCTATCCTATAGGGTTGGAATGAGTCAGAATTGGGTTTGGTTTGATTTGATCTTAGGAAAAGGCTCTCTCTCTGTTGGCTCCAAGGGAAGATCCTAGTATTTTTCCGACTTCTATCCCTCCATTCCTTGGTAATCTCCATGTGACATCAATCTTCCCCCATTTGTCCTTGCTTCTGTGTCTTGTAGATTTCAAGAGTGATTGACACAAGACACACTCTGCACTGATATGGCCTCGTCAATAAAGCAAAGAACAGGATGTGATCCTGTTCCCAAATAGGATCACATCCGATGTATGTTGTTGTTGTCAGGAGCTGAGTAGATTTCGACTCATAGTGACCCCTTGGTCAGTGTAGAACTGCCTCCAAAGCGGTTTCATCTTTACATCAAGTTTTTCAGGTCTTTCTTCCTTGGAGACACTGGGTGGTTCAATCCGCTAACCATTCAGTTGGCAATCACTTAAATATTGTTCCATCAAGACTCCGATCTACATGTCCATTTTTAAGCGCTCTTGAGTCAGTTCTGAGTCATAGCCACCTTGTATAGGGTTTCCAAGGAGCGACTGGTGAGTTTGAGCTGCTGACTTTGCGGTTCAAACAGATCTTGCAGTCCAGTGCATCACACCAGGATTCTATCTACATGTTTAGGGGTTAGGATTACAACACATATTTTGGGGGTACACAGTTCAATCCTTAATAGTAATCCTGTTGTTGTTGTTAAGTGCCATTGAGTCTGTTTTGAATCATAGTGATCTTGTACTGGGTTTTCAAGGAATGGCTAGTGGGTTTGAACCACCGACCTTGTGGCTAGTAGTCTAGTGCTTATCTTACAGTGCTACATCAAGACATCCTAATGGGTATGGATTGGCATCTCATTGCAATTTCGATTTGTATCTCCACACTGGACTGCAAAGTCTGCGCTTTAAACTCACAAGCCTCTCCTTGGAAACCCTATGCAGAGTCCCTGTAAGTAGGAACTGACTCCATGGCACTTAACAACAATGATCATTGAAAGGATCCCTGGTGGCCCTGTGGGTTAAGCACTGGGCTGCTATCTTCAAGGTCAGCAGTTCAAACTCACCAGCCACTCTGCTGGAAATAGATGAGGCCGTCTGTTTCCCTAAAGACTGACAGTCTTAGGGACCCTGTGTAAGGTTGCCGTTTGTCTGAATCGATTGGATAGGAGTGGATTTGGTTTGGTGAGTCATGGCTAATGAAATAAACCCTGGTAGAGGTCAAACACTCAGCTGCTAACTCAGTCATTCAAACTTACCAGCTGCTCCATGGGAGCTAGGTGTGGCAGTCTGTGTTCATACAGAGTGCAGCCTTGAAAACTCAAAGAGGCAGTTTTACTCTCTGGCAGTGTAGGGGTTACTAATTGGGCTGTTAACCTCAAGGTCAGCAGTTCGAAACTACCAGCCATTCCACCGAAGAAAGATGAGGCTTCCTGCTCCTGTATAGATTTACAACCATGGAAACCCTACTCAGGGTTGCTATGAGTTGGAACTCCCTCCACGGCACATCACCACCATCACGACCATCAGGCCTCTAGAAGTCAGAATTCACTCAAGGGTAATGGGTTTGATTTTTTGGTTTCTGGAATGACTAATGGTTTTAAGGTTGGCATGGGACCAGTTAGTGTTTTGTTCTGTTGTGCGTAGGCTTGCTATGAGCCGGTGTTGACTCTATGGCACCTAACAACAACAACAGGGTCACTCACAGTACATGGATTATAGCAAAGGTTCCGGATTAAGACAGGACTCCTGGTGTGGCACTGTGGTATCAGCACTGGACTGCAAACCACAAGGTCTGCAGTTCAAACCCACCAGCTGCTCCTTGGAACCCTATACAGGGTCGTTATGAGTCTGTGTTTGCCAAAGAAAAAAACCAGTGAAACTTAAATATATATATAGAAGTTTATATCAAGAAAATGGCTCACAATTGTAGAATCCCAGGTCCCCAACAGAAAAAGTGAGCAAGCTTTTCCTTTCTGTCCATTATATTTGGAGCAGGTCACCTCCCCGAGGAAGCATCCTTTCAATTGATTGACTGCTGATAGCCAATCATCAGAGTTAACTACGCTGTATTAGATTTCACCATGGAAATCAGCATATCTCAACTGTCAAACCACTGGGAATTCTTGGCCAATAAATTGACAGAAAACCATAGCTATCATAGTCTACCTTTTGTCAACTTGGCACCTACAAACCATACGCATAATCTCTAAATAAAGAAAACTGTAAAGCCATACTTGCACCTAACATGATATAATTAAAACACATAAAACCAAAAACACACTGGCCCCATTTACATCTTATATTTCACAAATGGACAAAAGAACTAAGCAAAAATATTTTATGCACACATATAAAACAAAAGAAAACAAATATATATATATTCATTTAAATCTCCCAAAGGCAAATTCTGCAAGCCAGCCTCCTGTCATAGGCACAGAGCCTTACTCAGTACATTGGCCTAGAGTTCGAATTTGCTTTGTCTCTCCATGCCAACACTTCTGCCGGCATCTCTGCTACTGCTGCTTTTCTTGGTAGGGATTTCACACTTTACTGAGGCTCTTCTTTCTTCATGGTCCTGGGATCCTCTGTTCCTGAGATGAAAGATGAACTATTCTCCACTTTCAGTCACACATCTTTTACAATTGCAGTTTTGACTATCACAATTAATCTTGCTAACAGTGACTCACAATTGAATCATAAAATCCTATGAGCATCATTCCCCTTCCACCAGATCCATCTGGAAAA
>NW_006408610.1:3158162-3159271 GCF_000296735.1 Chrysochloris asiatica | reverse complement strand
TACCTTTAGCAAAATTTTACTCACTTGAGATATCGAAGAGATTGTCCGATGATTTCTGCATTCTGTTGGGTCACCTCTCTTTGGAATGGGCATAAATATTGATCTCTTCCAATCAGTCGGCCAGATAGTTGTCTTCCAAATTTCTTGGCAGAGATGAGTGAATGCCTCTTGTGCTGCCTCACTTTCTTGGAAGATTTCAATTTTTATTCCATTGGATTTACAGCCTCGGAAACCCTATTCAGGGTCACTAAGAGTCAGAAGCAACTCCACAGTACACCACCATTACCATCAACAGTACACTGAAGAGGCAAGCATGTTCCTCAATCTGAAGAATCTTCCATTCCAGTTCGAATTTTGAGCAACTGCATCCATAAGCAAAAGTCCAGTCCACCAATTGTAGCAATTTATACTTGCTCACAGTATCAAACATCTTTCTTTCCATCTGGTCAGGTTCTGGTCAGCTAAGTCCTAGTCATCCAAGCTAAGTCAAATGGGTATCAGCTCACAAGTTTGGGAGTTCACACACACTGCCCTGCACTTCAGAGCAGCTGGCGTCTTCATTCTTAGCCTTAACCTCCAGGGGCTAGGTCAGTGCCCACGGGTTCAGAATTTCACACAACTCTCTAAACTTCAGACCAGCCAGACCTTCCTCTTCTCTCTCTCTCTCTCTTTCGTCATCTCAAGGTCAGGGGGTCCCAGTGGAACATGTCCAAATTCAGCCCATCTCTTCATTGCTGTGTTTCCCTCACTGAACATGTAGATTCACATGGTCACCAGAGAGCATACTAGAGAGCTCACCAGTTCTCTTTGATTTCAGTCCTAGAAGAGGGTTTTCTCTGATGGACAGACTTTTCTTGCCTTGATGCCTCCAAGGCAAACAGCTTGCTTGAAACTCAAAAAGCCGCTATTTTTGCTGCTTTCTTTTAATCACGAATCTCCTGTTCTCCCAGCAGTTCTGGGTTGGTCTGCCTGTCTTTGCAAATGCAGCAGATTTGCCCAGTGCAATACGTCATCTGATCTCTTGACTGCTGCTTCCATGATTGTTGATAGTTGATCCAAGAAGAATGAAGTCCTTGACAACTTCAATCTTTTCTCCATTGATAAGAATG
>NW_006408610.1:3155557-3156827 GCF_000296735.1 Chrysochloris asiatica | reverse complement strand
TATTTCTTGTGGGTAAATACCAAGTAGAGGAATTGCTGGATCTTAAGGTATTTCTATTTGCAACCTTCTGAGGAAGACAAGCGTATGACTTTAATTGATTCTCTCACCGTTTAGGAAGCTAGAAGTCCAAATTCAGAGTGCAAACTATGGAAAAAGTTCTTGTCGTCTTTCAGAATCTGTAGGCCCCACATTCCTTGGAGATCTCCATGTACCGGACATCAATCTTGCCCTAGGTCTAGGAGCTTCACTGTGCAAGGATCCCAGGCCCACAGGATACCCTGCACACCCACCTCTTCTCTTTTGATGGTACTATGTCCCTCTGATCTCTGCTCCCTTCTCTCTCCTGGTGTGGCACTATGGGCTAATGCGCCAGACTGCAAAGTCATTTGAACTGCAAGGTCGGTGGTTCAAGCCAGCTGCTCCTCGGAAACCCTATACAGAATCGCTATGGGTCGGAATCGACTAGGTGGCACTTAATGACAACAACAAGTAAAAGGTGCTGCAGGACACACCGAAGGAAACTCCCCTGACATCGGAGTAGGGCTGTGATGGGATTAAGAATGCTGCATCCCATTCTAATTCCTTTCGCTGATTTATAGCATCAGATTTTATCATGGGGAATCATCACATACCTGCCCCAATGTATCATTGTTGTTGTTGTTAAGTGCTGTGGAGTCGATTCCGACTCATAGCGACCCTGTACAGGTTTTCCAAGGCTGTAAATCTTTATGGGAGCAAAAAGCCTCATTTTTCTCCCGCGGAACAACTGGTAGTTTCAAACTGCTGACCTTGCGGTTCACAGCCTGATTCATAACCACTACGCTACCAGAGCTTACATAACTGTCAAGTCACTGAGAATCATGGCCCACCCAAGCTAACACATATTTTGGGGAGGGTCACAATTCAGTCCATGACACCATCCAAAGATTAAGATAAAATATTCAGAAATATGTATTTGATTTGTTGTGTGGTTTTGAGTGTAGCACTGTAGGGTAAACATTCAACCACTAGTTTGAATAGCAAGGTTGGAGGTTCAAACTTACTAGCCGCTCCTAGGAAACCATACATAGGGTCGCTGTGGGTCGGAACAGACTCGACGGCACTTAACAACAACAACGATGACTGAAAAGGACTTCTGGTGTGGCACAATAAGATCAGCACTGGACTGGGAACCACAAGTTTGGCAGTTCAAACCAGCTGCACCTCAGAACCCTGTACAGGATCACTATAAGTTAGAATTGACTTGATAGCACTTAACAACAACAACAAT
>NW_006408610.1:3153766-3154912 GCF_000296735.1 Chrysochloris asiatica | reverse complement strand
CAAAACAGATCTATTGGTTCTTTTGGCAGTCCATGGCACTTTCAGTATTCTCCTCCAACACCACAACTCAAAGGCATCAATTCTTCTATGATCATCCTTATTCACTGTCCAGCTTTCGCATCCATATGAGGCTATTGAAAACACAATGGGTTTTCTTATTCACTGACCAAATTTCACATGCATATGGGCTCCTGGTGTGGCATTGTAGGATAAAGCACTGGACTGTGAACTACAAGGTTTGGTGTTCAAACCCACCAACTGCTCCTCAGAAACCCTATAGAGGGTCACTATGCGTTGGAACTGACTTGGCAACACTTAACAACATCAGCAACAAACATACCAGAAAAGTTCACCAAGAGAAACTACATGGGGATCGAGACCCTCCCCAGAGAAACAGTGATGCCTGAGATGGAGGCAGAGACGATGACGTGGAGAGATGGAGCAGCTGGGGACTTTAGACCCAGAGAGGGAGAGGGGCTGTGTGCTGATGACCGGGGGTGAGGGGGGACAGTCTTGTAGTGTATACCCTTTGGTTGGTTGATGATGGATGGAGGGGATTGTAACCATAGCAATGAAATGATATACGATAGAATGAATGTAAAACTAATGTTCTCCCATGTAAACTATCACAGAATTCACAATAAAACATTTTTTTTAAAAAAGAGAGAGAACCTACAGACTAGGGGGAAAAAATTGGCAATGACATATCAGACAAAAGGCTGATATCAAAATTTTATAAAAACTTCAACACCTCAGCAAGAAAAAGACAAATTTTAAAAATGTTTTGAAGTGGTCAATTGGCATAATTGTCCACAAAGACAGTGCACTAGATTCTACTTTTGTGAGTAGCAACTGGAATCTTAAAAGCTCATGAGATCTAAGATGCAACTATTAGTCTCTCCCTGTTCAGAGGGAAGAGGAGTGAGGAAATCCCTGAGACTATGGCCCTCAGTCACCCTTCAGGCCTGAAAATGAACTCACCACTCTGGCTCAGTGTTGCGCCAAAAAATATACAGGTCTATAGGGTCAAGTATGAATATTCCAGAACACTTAATGATACCTCTGAGAAATCTGTACCTGGACCAAGAAGCAGTTGTTCGAACAGAGCATGGGAACACTCAAAGTTTTAAAATTGGGAAAGGTGTG
>NW_006408610.1:3142016-3152397 GCF_000296735.1 Chrysochloris asiatica | reverse complement strand
CAGCAGTTCGAAACTACCAGCTGTTCCGCGGGAGAAAGATGAGGCTTTCTGCTCCCGTAAAGATTTACAGCCTCGGAAACCCTGTTCAGGGTTGCCATGGGTCGGAACCGACTCGGCGGCACTTAACAACAACAACAACAAAGTTTTACAGCCTCAGAAACCCTATACAGGGTCACTAATACAGGGTCACTAAGAGTCGGAACCTCCAGGGGCACATTACCACCACCAGCAAAGGGTCACAATAACAAAGGGAGGTGTGTACTCCTTTGAATAGTCAATCATTTGAGATCTAAAGGTCAGCATTTGTCTAAGGACAAAGTTCACAGGGCAGAGGGTTAGGGAAAAAGGAGAAATGGAAACCAGAAACTCAGGGAGGAAGTGAGATTAGTGATGTTACATTGTGGGCATTATAATCAATGACAGGAAAAAAATGTGTGTGAATTGTTGAATAAAAAACTGATTTGCTCTGTAATCTTTCACCCAATTCATAATAAAAAGTTGAACAAAAAGAACACATGTTATTGAAGGATTAAGTCCAAACTGCACTGAAGGTATTGGTTAAAAACAAAGACATGGAGAGAGGGAGCAGCTAAGGACTTTTGTTGTTGTTGTTGTTATGTGCCGTGGAGTCAGTTCCGACTCATAGCGACCCTGTACAGGGTTTCCAAGGCTGTAAATCTTTATGGGAGCAGAAAGCCTCATCATTCTCCCATGAAACAGCTGGTAGTTTCGAACTGCTGACTGTGAGGTTAGCAGCCCGATTCGTAACCACTACGCTACCAGAGCTCCTTAGACTCATGGAAAGAGAAGGACTGTGTGCTGGCAGCCAGGAGGCAGGCTTGCAGAATGTGCCCTTTGGTTGTTTAAATGATTATATATCCCTGAGTGTTTTTGTGTACATTTCCCTCTTCCACCCAAAACAAACACACACACAAACCAGAGGGAATAGAAGCAAATACTGTTGAATGATGATGCACAGAGGAGATGAAAAGAAAAGATGAAAAGATCGCAATGAAAAGATGAGTATAAAACCGATGTTCTCCCATGTAAACTACCACTCAGTTCACAATAAAAATTTTAAAAACAAACAAACAAAAGACTCGGGGAATTGACAGAAGAATAACAATTGAGATGTTTCAACAAATGGATGCAATACTTGTCTATGTCAAGAAATTTTAGAAGACAGATATCTGGCCAACTGACTGGAAGAGATACATATTTTTGCCTGTTCCAAAGTAAGGTGATCCAATAGCATGTGGAAATTTTCAAACAATATCATTAATGTTAATCTCAAGTAAAATCTTGCGGAAGATAATTTAAAAATGATTGCAGCAGTACACTAACTATGATTTAACTCAGACTCAGAAGAGGACATGCAACAAGAGATGTTAGATGGATCTTGACAGAAAGCAGATAATACCAGAAAGATGTTTACCTGTGTTTTATTGACTATGCAAAGGCATTTGAACAAATTGTAGATAACATTGGGAAGAAAGAGAATTCCAGAGCACTTAATTGTACTCTTAAGGAACCTACGCATAGACTAAGAGGCATTCATTTGAACAGAAGAAGAGGATGTTTTGTGGTTCAAAATCAAGAAAGGGGACTGTTAGGGTTGTATCCTTTCATCAGACAATCTGTATGTCAAGCAAATAATCCATGAAGCTCAATTCTTTGAAGAAGAGTGTGGTATCAGAATTGGAGGCAGACTCATTAACAACCTGTGATATGCAAATGACACAACCTTGCTTGCTGAAGCTTTTAACTGAGCACTTAACTAAGAAGATCAAAGACTACAGCCTTCAGTATGGATTACACCTCCACATAAAGAAATTCTCACAACTGGACCAATAAATAGCATTGTGATAAGCAGTGAGAAGGCAGAAGTTGTGAAAGATTTCATTTTGCCTGGGTCTATAATCAACACTCGTGAAATCAGCAGTCAAGAAATCAAACAGTGTTTGATTTTAAATATTTAAAGCTGGAAATATTACTGGGGGTACCTGTTGCAAAAGACCTCTTTAAAGTGTTAAAAAGCAAAGATGTCACTTTGAGGCTAAGGTGTATTTGACCAAAGTCCTGGTATTTTCAGTCATCACACATGGATGGAAAAAATGGACAACGAATAAGGAAGACTAGGAAAGAATTAATGTCTTTGAATTATGGTGTTGGTGAAGAATATTAAATATCCCATTATTATTATTAAGTGCCTTTGAGTCGGTCCTGACTCATAGAGACCCTATTTAGGGTTTCTGAGGAGTGACTGGTGAGTTTGAACCATCGGCCTTGTGATTCAAACGACCTTGTGGTCTAGTGCTTATCCAACTGCACCACACCACGACTCCCATGGACAGCCAGAAAAATGGTCAAATTTGTACAGTCAGAATTCTCTTTAGAAGTGAGGATGGTAAAACGTTGTCTCATGGACTTTGGACATATTATCAGGAAGGACCAGTCCCTGGAAATGGACATCATGCTTGGTAAAATAGAGGCTTGGGAAAAGAAGAAGACCCTCAATGAAATGAATTGATACAGTGGCCGGAACAACGGGCTCAAGCATAGGAACCACTGTGACAAAACAGGACTGGGCAGTGTTTCCTTCTGCTGTCTATTGGGTCTCTGTGAGTCTGAGCAGATTACCAGCACAGTTTGAGGATTAAAGTGTGCCTGACCCAAGCAATGGTATTTTCAATAATCTCATATGCATGCGGAAGTTGGACAATGAATAAGAAAGACAGGAGAAGAATTGAGTCATTTGAGTTATGGTGTTGGAGAAGAATATTGAAAGTACCATGGGCTGCCAAAAGAACAACCAGATCTGTGTTGGAAGAAGTGCAGCCAGAGTGCTCCTTGGAGGCCAGGATGGCCAGACTTCATCTTTCATACTTTGGACATATTGTCAGGAGGGACCAGTCACTGGAGAAGGATATCATGTTTGGTAAAGCAGAAGAGAAAAAGAGGAAGTCTCCCAATAAGATGAATTGGCACAGTGGCCGAAACAATGGGCTCAGGCGTAACAACAATTATGAATGAGGTTGGCCCAGGATCAGACAGTGATTTGTTCTGTTGTGCACAGAGTCGCTATGAGTCGGTACCTACTCAATAGCACCTAACAACAACAAGAAACAATGGCAACACAGACTTGTTAATACCTTTTGGGTATAAAAGCATAGAATAGCTTTGAAGAGATAGGTAAAGCATTAACCACAATGGTTGCTTTTGGAGAGAAACAAACTATAGACCAGGGTTCTTGGGTGGGATGGAGACATATATTTTACTTCGATTTGTCATGATTCTCAAGCTTTTTAGCATCAAGAATTCCTTTTCCCCATTTTTTTCCTAACACACATATTCTGTCTCTGCCTTCTATCATCGAATGAGCAGACAGCCAGTGCTTGTATATAAAATTTTCATCTCGGCCCCGCCCTGTAAGGGCCAGTGTGACATCAGTGACTGGTATGTTGCATCTGTTCTCCAGGGTTAGAGATTAGTAAATGGTGCATCTTCAAGGTTAGAGATTAGGGAGGTTGTTTATGATTTATGTCTCAAGGGTAGTTTACAAAGATTAAGTTTTTTTAATGATAGCGTTCAAGGGCAAAGTTAACTTCAAGGTTGCTTACCATATTATTCAAATGCTTTTATTTTTGTACTTTCAAGTTCAAAACTTTTCTACTTTTAAGTCACATTTTTTAAATTAAAAAAAAACTGCAAATATTACAATAACTCTCATACAGTTTGGTGCCACTGCCTTAATTTGTGCTAAGACACCAGTCAAGTTTTACCCATGATGCTTTTGAACCATTAGTCAAGTGATCACAAAATTATTTTCACAGCGAAAAAGGCAAATAATGCTTCAGTGTGGCTGAATAGTTTCTTCCTCACAGATCTCCTGAGAAGATCTTGAGCGTCTCTGGACCACCCTTTATGGCTGTTCTTCTGTATTGTATTTCTGCTTTGTTTATCTACTCGAACAAATAAATTCTTTCAAATCATCCCTTCCTATATATCCACCATCATCCTCCCATGACAACTCTGGCTGGCACTACAGTGTTCCATGAATGGCTATAGGATAGACCAGGGACGTGGATGTAGTGCAATTAGCCAAGCATCTTCCTGGGGATGTTTGCTGTAGAATTTCCAGGTCTCAGGCACAGTGGGGATGGGAATAGGCAATGGGGAGAAGGAAGGTATCACAGAGGAAGACCAGTCCTTTCTGTTGCCAAGGTCTTGGATCTTGCTATACCTTGGGATAGGTGAATTGGGAGATGGTCCCATAATGGGGCTGTTGTTAGATGCCACAGAGTCCGTTGTGACTCACAACGACCCCATGTACAACAGAAAACAATACCTGATCCTGTGCCAGCCTCACAATTGTTGTTTGAGCCCTAAGGTTATCTTAGGGATAATAGGGCAAGTCCTGGTGTGGCACTGTAGGATAAGCACTGGACTGCTAACCTCAAGGTCAGGGCTCAAACCCACCAGCTGCTCCTTGGAAATTCAATGTAGAGTTGTCATGAGTCAGAACTGATTAGATGGCACTTCACAACAACAACTTGGACGCTACAGAAAATACAGGTTACCTAGTTAAGTTTGCGTTTCAGACAAACAACAGATTTCTTTTTATTTTTAAAGTATGGTACAAATATTGCTTGGGCCATAGTTATGCTAAAAACAAACAAACAAATAAAAAACCAAACAATTTGTTGTTTTTTCTGAACTTCTATAATTTAACAGTCAGTCTTGTATTTTCATTTGCTAAATGCAGCAACTCTAAGCAGTCCGTTACTATTCCAGGACCTTAAACAATGGACGTCCCTTTTAACATCATGTCACTTGCCTCTCTTGCTTCTGCCTCCACAGAAGCTCAAACAGTTTACTGAAAAGGTTCTGGGGACCAAAACTGCATCGAGCCAGTGGGAAGAGACAAACTATAGGCTGGGATGGATACCAGGCACATTGTTGTTGTTAGGTGTCATCTCGCTGATTCTGACCCATAGCACAACAGAATGAAGCACTGCCAGGTCCTACGTCATCCTCATAATTGTTGCTACATTTGAATCCATTGCTGCTGCCACTGTGTTGTTAATCCATCACATTGAAGGTCTTCTCCTTCTCCGATCCTCCACTTTACCAAGTATAACGCCCTTCTCCAGAGAGGGGTCCCTCCTAACAATAGGTCTGAAGTATGGAAGACTGAGTCTTACCATCTTGGCTTCGAAGGAACATTCTGACTGTACTTTTTCCAACACAGATGTATTTGTTCTTCTGGCAGTCTATGGTACTTTCAATATTCTCCTCCAACACAAAATTCTTCTACAATCTTTCTTATTCATATGAGGCTATTTAAAACACCATGGCTTGGGTTAGGCATACCTTAGTCCTCAAACTGATATCTTTGCTCTTGAACACTTTAAAGAGGTCTTGTGCAGCAGATTTACCTAATGCAGTGCGTCATTTGATTTCTTGACTACTGCTTTCCATGAGTAGTGGATCCAAGAAAAATGAAGTTTGTGACAACTTCAATCTTTTCTTTATTTATCATGATGTTATTTATTGGCCCAGTTGTGAGGAGTTTCGTTTTCTTTACACTTAGGTGCAACCCATATGCTAGGCCTTTGGTCTTCAGCAGTATTTTAAGTCCTTTTTGCTTTCAGCAAGCAAGGTTGTATCATGTGCATGTCACATGTTAATAAGTCTTCCTGTAATTCTGATGCCATGTTCTTCTTCATATAATCCAGTTTCTCAGGCTATTTGCTTAGCATACGGATTGAATAAGTATGGAGAAAGGATACAAACCTGGCACCTTTCCTGATTTTAAACCATTCAGTATCCCTTTATTGTGTTGAAACAACTGCCTCTTGGTCTAGGTACAGGTTCCTCATGAACACAACTGTTCAAATCTGTTCTTGAGATAGTCACTAAATTCAGATGGGACCTACTCAAGATCCTATTTTGGCTCTTGTGGACTTGCTTTACGTTTCTTCAGCTTCAGCCTGAACTTGCATATGAGCAATTAATGGTCTGCCCCTGGTCTTGTTTTAGCTGATAATATTCAGCTTCTCCACTGTCTCTTTCCATAAATGTTGTCAGTTTGATTCCTGTGTATTCCATCTGGTGAGGTCCATGTGTATAGTCAGTCACCATTTATGTTGTTCTTTTCAAAAAGTATTTGCGATTAATAAGTCGTTGGTCTTGCAAAATTCTTTCATGAAATCTCGCATCATTTCTATCACCAAGGCCATTTTTTCCAACTACTGATCCTTACTCTTTGTTTCCAACCTTCACATTCCAATTATCAATAATTATCAATGCATCTTGATTGCATGGTTGATCAATTTCAGACTGACGAGTGTTGTTGCTGTTGTTAAGTCCTGTGGAGTCGGTTCTACCCATAAAGGCCCATAGCCAAGTAGTGGTTGGTGGGTTTGAACCACCAAGCTTGCGGTTAGCAGTTCAGTTCTTATCTTACAACACCACACCAGGACTTCAAAGACAGTGGTAAGCTTCTTAAATTTCATCATCACTGGTTTTAGTGGTTGGTACATAACTTTGAATAACAGTGATATTAACTGGCCTTCTAGTGGTGGTAGTCTGTGGTTGAGTTGATTCTCACAGTACCCTGTGTGCGTTCTTTACAGGAACAGAAAGCCTCATCTTTCGCCCAAGAAGTAACTGGTGGATTTCAACTGCTGACTTTGTGGTTAGCAGCCCAAGGTATAACCCACTATGCTTCTGGGTCTTCTTTATATGGATATTACCCTAGGACAACAGCATTGCACTTCAAGGTGAATCTTAGAATGTTTTTTTTTGCAAAGAATGCTACTCCATTCCTCTTCAATCTGTCATTCCCAGCATAGTAAAACAATTGATTATCTGATTCAAAATGGCCAATATCAGTCCATTTCTGCTTACTAATTTCTAGGATATTGACCTTTGTATGTTCCATTTCATTTTTGACAACTTACAATTTTCCTAGATTCATGATGTACACATTCCATGTTCTGATTATTAATGAATATTTGCAGCTGTTTCTCTTCATTTTGAGTTGTGCGCCATCAGCAAATGAAGGTCCTGAAAGCTTTACTCCATTCATATCATTACAGTCAACTCTTCTTTGAGGAGGTAGCTCTTCCCCAGTCGCATTCTGAGAGCCTTCCAACCAGAGGGGCTCATCTCACGAGGTTCTGCTGCTATTTGCCAGGTTTTCAGTGGCTAACCATTCAGAAATAATCCACCTCTCCTTCTTCCTGTCTTAGTTTGGAAGTTCAGCTGAAACCTGAGCTGAGTGACTCTGTTGTTGTTTAGTGCTGTCAAATTAGTTCTGACTCATAGTGATGCTGTATGGGGTTTCCGAGTGGCTGATGGGTTAGAACCACCAACACTGTGGTTCAAATCGACCTTGCTATCTAGTGTTTATCCTACAGTGTCACACCAGACTCCTGAGTGACCCCACTGGTATTTAAAATGCTGGTGACATAGCTTCCAGCTTCACAGCAACATGCAACCCACCACAGTCCAACAAACTAACAGATGAGAGTGGTGGACCAGGCCCGTAACTTTGGGTAATTCCTCCCACAGAAGAGGTAACTATATGAACACACCCTCCTTCCTTACCCACTGCTCTCCACTGCTCTCCATTGAGCCTTCTCTCCAGCCCTTCCTGGTTGGTGTCTCTGCAATTTCCCATCCACCCGGACACTTCCAGGACAGGCTATTACCCCTCAAAGAGCTCAGAAATCTGGTTCTATCTCCCTGGAGGGTCCCTCTGATGTCTAGTAGAGGGTAGAGGGTGAGCTCTAGTCCAAGGTAGAGAATGATGATGGCTTCTCCCTCCCAGGCAGTCTACCTCCACCTGCCACATCTGCCTCCATTTTTGCTTTTTAAGAACTGAGGGCAAACCCTTTTCCCCAGTGGAGACCTTCCTTCAGAAAACTCAACAGTGGGAAGTGTACATTCTAGCATGCTTGAGGCCCTCATTTTCCTCTAATTAACTTGACTTGGACCTTATCCCTGTGATAGTAACCACCCTCATTTTCCCTCCTTCCCAGGTGGCATTGCCCATGTGCCCCTTTCTGAACCACCTGGTGGAATGACTCAGATCAGCTCTCCCCTACTCCACACCCCAGGTTTCCCCTCTGAGAAATGGCCTACAGGGCAGAAGGTTTATATGAGGTGGCTCCAGACATTAAGCAGTCCCTAGGGGAGTCTGGGTCAAGACCTGAGACCTTGCTCAACCCTCCCCCATCCCAGACTGTGAACATCTCCCATGATTGGGCCATCATCTGGGGAAATCAAAGTGAAGATCAAAGACAGAAACAGGTTGCCCCCATTGAGCATAAGGACCAGGGAAGGCAGGGATGGGAGGATGTGCCTCCTCAGGAAGGTAACTAGAAAGCTGGGATTTGTCTTAGACGTGATTATTCTTCCCAAGTATGGGGGAATGGGCAGAAGTTTTAGGACGGACCTTCTAATCCCATTGTCCCAATTCACAGATGAAGTAACAGAAGCTTTGACTTTTTCCAAGGTCACACAATGACTGAGTCAAATGTAGAAACCAGGGCTTTGGGCTAACTGTTAGGAAAGGATGCCTCATGGTCTTGTGGTAAATTTTCTCCCTGCTCCTGGAGGGGGAAATGTTAGGGCTTCCTGGTGGTGAGGCTTTTGCAAGAAAGAGCTCTTGGGGGAAATTTAAATATCCCCTCCCAGGCTTACTCATTGTGAACCTGGCCTTGCTGTAGTATCTGCTGTAAGGGTTTGCAAAGTCAGCTTAGAGGCAGGCTATGGGTTCCTGGGCTAGCTGTCTTCTGGTTTAAACAGAATGGGTTTCTGTAGATACTTACATCCTTCAAGCCTAGAAATGTGCATCCTGGTGCCCTCAGGAAGGTAATTTGGGGCAAAGACAAGCTCAGGTTTGGAAAGTGCACTGAGGGCCTTGTGGGCAGGAGACCCAGAGCATAGTCTAGAAGGAGGGAGTGACCTTCAAGAGCTCGACCCTTGATTCTGTGGACTCTTCACCACAGGCAGAGGGGAGCCACCAGAGTGAGCCCACATAGGGATCCTGTTGCTATGGTTTAAGGGCAGTACTGACTGAGCCCTTTATATCCATGATCTCTGGATCTTTTTCCAAGCTTGCTCCCTTGGGTTCATTCTCTTTACTGCCCAGATGAGAAGAGAAAGACTCACAGAAGGAAAGTCACTAGGCCAGGGTTCTGGGGCTGACATTTGCTCCTAATGTCATCTGAAGCTACAGCCAGGTTCTCACCATCAGACAATACTGCTTTAAAGGCCCTTCTTGGCTCAAAAACACGAGACTGGGAATTTCCTAGAAACATAACATGCTTACCTTTGATTAAAACTGAAACAAAACTGAAACAGCTTTATTTTTAAATAAAACTGTATGGTGAAACCTTGCCCTTTGGCCAACTCTTAGACTAACTGGGGAGGCAGGCACAGACTCAGGGAGCCAGGAGACAAGAGGCCCTGGCCTTGGCCCTGCAAATGGGGCCAGAACTCAGAGGGTGGGAGGTATCCAGACCTGGAGCCCAGTCCAGTTGGAGGTCACCAAGCCAGTTGGCTGCGGCTCATTTATCTCTCTAGCTCCTCATCGAGGGATCTTTTTATCTGCTGTCCAGTCTTCAAAACCCATGTCCACCCCAGGGAGACTCTTTGAAAACCATTTGGCCTTGAGAGAGGTCTTCTTCTTATCTCTCTATTTTGTTCTGTGTTGGCTTCCTGGTGGGTTATCAGGGGAGTCTTTGGTTACTCTGTCTCCTGTAATCTCCCTGCTGGGTTTCAAAGCTCCCCTCTCGCAGTTCTCACCCAGAGCTTTCTGATCGCTTGTCCTTACCCTGCTGAGACCAGAGAGCTGGATGGGAAAGAAACGAAGACTGGGCCTTGGCGCTTGCCTGCCCAGTGTCTGCTTCGGCTCTCAGCCACACTGGCTGGGTGTCACTTGTGGCTTCTCCAAGAACATATAACGTAAGAGGAAGGGCCCTAAGAAGCCTAGATTTGGGGAGTCCACGGAACAGCCACTTTCTTATTTTTAAGAATTAGGGAAAATAATATAGTCCTCTTATTTTTTGTCTAACTATGACTGGACTGCTAACCACAAGGTCAGCAGTTCAGACCCACCAGTTGTTTCCTGGAAACCCTATAAAGATCGTTTTGAGTTGGAACCAAGTTAATGAAACAATAATGTGGTAAACATTTTAAAAAATTATAATAAATCATACCCAACATAAAATTTACCATTTTGATCATTTTCAAATGTTCACTTCACTCACTTTTGTATGTTTATCTGTTTCCCATTTATATTACAAAAAAAAAAAAAAAGTAGGAAGACTCAAACCAGAAAACCAAAGTAGTTGTCATCGAGTTAACT
>NW_006408610.1:3134715-3141916 GCF_000296735.1 Chrysochloris asiatica | reverse complement strand
ACCAGTTGTTTCCTGGAAACCCTATAAAGATTGTTTTGAGTTGGAACCAAGTTAATGAAACAATAATGTGGTAAACATTTTTAAAAAATTATAATCAACCATACCCAACATAAAATTAACCATATTTATAGTTTTCCAATGTTTACTACACACACTTTTTTATGTATATCTGTATTTATATTACAAAAAAAAAAAAAAAAAGCAGTAGGAAGACTCAAACCAGAAAACCAAAGTAGTTGTCATCGAGTTAACTCTGTCTCACAGTGACCTCGGGTGTATCAGACTAGGGTTTCAATGGCTGATGTGAGGTAAGTAGATCGTCAGGTGCTTCCAGGCAGACTAGAACTTCCAATCTTTCAGTTAGCAGCCAAGCGCATTAACTGCACCACCCAGAGACTTCAGGAAGGCTATAAGGACAGATTCAATGATCATGTCCCCTGTTCCCACCCCTATCCCCTGCTAAGAAAGGAGAGCTGCAGTTTCACATTGTTCTTGAGGACTGGGGACCATCTGGGCTGGGTTACTTCCGCCCCTGGCAGGTATTCAGAACCAAATCTGAGGAAACCAATGCTCCAGGACTTCTGCAGGGATGCCAGTTCTCCCAATACACACTGGGCTGTTTCATGGCCCCACCGGTGCCCACAATGCTCCCCTTTCTCTTCCTCCTACACTCACACTCAGCCCTCAGACTGAGCGCCGACACAATAGTACCGACTTGGTGGTGAGAGACCTTTGCAGTCCCATGGGTCCTGAGTTCTACAAGATCTGCCCTTGCTACAATACTCTGCTATCACTGCCTTAAAGTTTGGAAAAGTCTTGCATTTTCATGTCGACTGGCTCTACAAATTTTGTAGCTGGTCCTGCCTTCAAGACATTCCCAAGTCACCCTAAGTTGACTCTGATGCCTTCCTGGGCTTTCACAAGCCCCTCTGCTTCCCTCCCTAGCAGCCTTATCTCTTGAAACTGTGGGTGTGTACTTACTTATCTGTCTCCTCACTTGACTCTGAACCTCTGGAGGACAGAGCTTCACACTTAGCCGGGGCCTGGTAACTGTTGAAATGAATAATCATATGAAGGATTATGTAATTCTGGCCAGAGCTGGGTTTCAACCCATTTCTTTTGCTTTGGGGCCATGACAATCCCCCTTCCACCCCTCTACTGTCTCACTATCCTGACCAGTGGCCCAAGGCCAAAACCAATCCAGATCAAAGCCAAATGTAAATGTGTTTTTCCGGACCTAGGACCGAAATCTGGTGGTGCTGTGGTTACAAACTGAGCTGCCAACTGAAAGGCTGGCAGTTTGAACCCACCAGCTGCATGGAGGGGAGTAAGATGTGGCATTCTGCCTTCCATAAAAATGTACAGCCTTGGAGATACGATAGGGCAGTTCTGTTCTGTCCTATGAGTTCTGTAAGTTGGAATCAACTCAATGGCAATGGGTTTTAAGGAGCCCACAAAGCTGGTGCATTGGGTAAGTACTCAGCTACTAAGGTTCAAACTCATCAGCCTCTCCTCAGGTGAGCAGAGCCAGTTACCTGCTTCTGTAAAGATTATAGCCTAGGAACCCCCATGGGACAATTCTACTGTGTCATAGAAGGCTTCTATGTGTTGGAATTGACTCGGTGACACACAGCAACCACTAGATGTTATGTGAGTCCCAGAGATGAGGAACTGGTGAGCTGTGGGCAGTCCACACCCTGGACCGTGCTGAGGTTGGATCTTACAGAGGCCAGGAAAGGAAGGGTATAACTTACAACAGTCTGTCAAATGCATCAAGCAATCTCTTACAGTCTTTCACTTACTCATTCACTCATGCGCTCAAGTAGGGGATGTGGTCAAGAGGAGGACTTACGTTTCAATGATGCTTATGTTCCACTTCTTTTTGGAATGAAGCAAAGAGTCCATGAAAAGTGCAGGAGTAACAAACCATTGGTACCCACCTGATTGAGATCCCAAAGAAGCATCCTTTGGGCAGCCCCCTCTATGACTGGGACCCAGGCTTCAGGGACAGTGGTTGGTCTGAGGATATAATACTTTGAACTGTCACCCACAGTGACCCAATGAAACCCAATTTTCATCCAGTCAATTCTGACTCATAGTGACTATAGAGCAGTATAGAACTGCCCTAGAGGGTTTCCAAAGCTGTCATCTTTACCGAAGCTAACAGCCACATCTTTCTTCCATAGTGGCTCAAACTGCCGAACTTTCGAGTGCTTAATCACTGCACTACCACACTACTTCACAGGGGCATAGAGACCCTCAAATCTCTTCTTCCTCAGCTGAGTGCTCACCCAGAAGTGTCTGGGCCTCCACATGACTGGCCACTAATGGAGGTCAGGCCTGCAGCTGGGGGACCTTACAGTTACCAATGTGAGAGATAATGGACCGATATTGCCAACTCATACTTCCAGAACACTCTGTAGACTCCTTTCTTTGGGCTGAGTTATCCTGAGGAGGATAGGTCTAACCACAGAAGGGAAGGTCTCCATATTGAGTCTCCATAATAGGCACCCAGGAAAAAGATGGAAGAACGAGCGTCCAGGCTTGGGCAAACTCTGATATTTCAGAACTAGAGTTTGTGCACAGATGGTCAATGTTTGGCTAGTCAGAGAGGGAGGAGGTCAGATGGGGAAGGGACAAGAGGGAAGTGGAAATAAAACATTGCCATTCTCTAGATTCAAAACAGGAAGAGCCTGGTGGTGGCTGTGTGCCGTGGAGTCGGTTCCAACTCATAATGACCCTGTACAGTGTTTCCGAGGCTGTAAATCTTTACGGGAGCAGAATGCCTCATCTTTCTCTTGTGGAACAGCTGGTAGTTTCAAACTGCTGACCTTGTGTTTCGCAGCCTGATTCGTACCCACTACGCTACCAGAGTTCCTAGGAAGAGACTCTCCAGGGCTAAATCCTAAACCATGAACAAGTTATTACTGAGCATGTTTGAAAGCTGGCCCAGTCAGTCATGAATAACTTTATCTCAGTACTCTCTCCTTCCAAAAGCTATCCATTAGCAACAGCCTGATTCCAGTGACCATGTTTCTGAAAGTCAATCAGCCTGCAAACAGGTCAACTTTGAAAGTCAATGAATGACTATACACCATGCTCTGCATGCCCTATGTAAGATCTACTAAAGTAACTTGCAGTTCTGATGTGGTGCTGTAAGATAAGTATTGAACTGCTAACCACAAAGTTGATGGTTCAAACCCACCAGCCACTCCTCAGAAATCCTGTAAAGGATCACTATGAGCCAGAACCAATTCTATACCACTTAATAACACCTTGAATAGCTTAGTTTCCATGTTTTGTTAAGTAGAGTTCCCACTGTTTTGCAAGCAATAAATTCAGCTTCTTTTTATCTCACATAAATGTAGATCTTCAAGGGGGAGGAGGTTTGAACCCAGAACACTTGACTCACAGGCCTGTGAGAGGGTCCATAGTACTACTAGTCCCCCCCACCCCACCTCCTCATAAGGCTGGGCCAGGCTCCCTGGAACCTCTGATCGATCGTAGCCTTCAGTTTCAGAGTCTCCAGATGCTTCTCAACAATCCTTACCTCTTCTTTTCCCTTTGGTGTCCTGAGAATGAAGGATGGGGGGTGGCTGTGGTGAGGAGATTTGGGATGTCTATAGAGCTATCTCCACAAAGTCTTCTGTGGGGCACTTTAATGTGATTTCTCTGGGAAACAGTCTAAAGAGGATCCAAAGTCTGCCCTGAGGCCCCAGTCTGAGGGGGAGACATAGCCCTTCTCTCCCAGGGCAAGTCAAAGGTGGACACTGATTGATGGGGGACACATTCTAAAGTATCACATCTGGGAACACTCAGAGAAACAGCTCTGGAGGTCATGGTCACACCCAGTCAGGCCCATCTTCCCTGGTGCAGTATAATGAATTACTTAACATAGTTCATCTATCCATTGTTAAGGAGTCCTGGTGTGGCGCTGTGGGTTAATGCACTGGACTGCAAGGCTGCTTGAATTGCAACATTGGCAGTTCAAGCTCACCAGCCACTCCTTGGAAACTCAGTACAGGGTCACTATGGAACAGAACCAACTCAACAGCGACAGTCCATTGTTAAATATTTCATTTGACTTGGATCCAAAATCAAGTCTCATGAAAGCAGCAGTTAAAAAAATTAAACTACATATTGCATTAGGCAAATGTTCTGCACAAGACCTCTTTAAAGTGCTAAAGAACAAAGATGTCAATTTGAGGACTAGGATGTGCTGACCCAAGCCACGATATTTTCAACTGTTTCAATGCATTTGAATCAGTGCATTTGAATTATAGTGTTGGTGAAGATTATTGAAAGTACCATGGACTGCCAGAATATTTCTGTTCTGTTTTGGAGGAAAATATAACCAATTGCTCCTTAGAAGCGACCAGGGTCAGACATCATCTCACATGCTCTAAACATATTGTCAAAAAGACCTGTTCCTGGAGAAGAACAACGTGTTTGGTCAAAGGAAGTTATTGTGGCTGGATATCCTTGAGTCAGTTCTGACTCACAGCCACCCTACACACAACAGAACGAAACACTCTCTGGTCATGTACCATCTTAACAATTGTTGTTATGTTGGAGCTATTGTTGCTACCACTGTGTCAAGCCATCTCATTGGAGGGCTTCCTGGTTTTTTGCTAGCCCTTCACTTTTCCAAGCATGATGTCCCTCTCCAGGAACCAGTCCCGTCTAACAAAGTATGAGATATGAAGTCCAAAGTATGAGATATGAAGTCTTGCTATCCTTACTTCTAAGGAGCATTCTGGTTGTGCTTCTTGCAACACAGATATTTATTCACTTTTCTGACAGTCCATGGTACTTTCAATGTTCTTCTCCAACACCATGACTCAATTTCATCAATTCTTCTATGGTCTGCCTAATTCATTCACCAACGTTCAAATGCTTACAAGACCATTGAAAATACCATGGTTTGGGTCAGGCACAAACTGGTATCTTTGCTCTTGAACTTTTTAAAGAGGTCTTTTGTAACTTATTTGCCTAATGCAATGCATCATTTGATTTCTTGGCTGCTGCTTCCATGAGCCTTGATTGGGAATCCAAACAAAATGAAATCTTTGACAACTTCAATCATGTCTCTGTTTATCATGATATTATTTGCTGGTCCAATTGTGAGGAGTTTTGTTCTCTTTACATTGAGATGTAATCCATACTGAAGGCTATCATCTTTCATCTTCACCAACAAGTATTTCAAATTCTCTTTGCTTTCAGCAAGCAAGGTTGTGTGATCTGTATATCACAGGTTGGTAGTAAGTCTTCTTCCAATCCTGATGCCACTATCCTCTTCATATAATCCCACTTCACTCATGCTCTTCTTTAATGATGGTCCTGGAATCTTCTGTTCCTGAAATGAAAGATAACTACGCCTGCCTTTTAGTTACACATCTTTTAAATACATTTTGATAATCAATAATAGGCAGGAAAACTAATATTCATAAGTCAAACACATAAACCTTTTTAAACACTCAAGTTCAATCTTTTCTTCTCTCTTAGACTAACCCCTTTCATATGTATTTGTCCTTGGGCCTCTGACTCAACAAGGGGAAAAGATGATCAAACTCAAAATCAACCCAAGGCTGATTCCTATGAAGTGGGAGATTAGACATGCCTCCACCCTAAATCAGTGCCTTTAAAATTAATCCGACTTGAGTATCAGTTTAGAAAACATATCCTTATGATTTTATTTCTCTAGAACCCCACTCTCTTGGTACCATATGTCTTAGGTGAGGGTTTCTAGAGAAGCAAAACCAGTGAAACATATATGTATGTATATAAAGAGAAGTTTATTATCTTAAATTGTAGAGTCCCAGGTCCCCAGCAAAAGAGAGAGGAAGAGTCCCCACACATGTCCATTATATTGGGAGCAGGCCACACCCCCAAGGAATTGATTGGCTGCCATTGCCACTCATCAGCATTAACTATACCTGTACTAGTTTTTATCACCATGTGAATAAGCACATCCCAACTGCTAAACCTCTGGAGATCCTGACCTAGTCAAGTGGACACAGAACCTTAACCATGACAGGATACACCCCTGGCTCACACCTTTCCTGATTTTAAACCATTCATTAAATGCTATTTCTATGTATTACCTCTTGGTCTATGTACATGCTCCTCATAAGCACAATGAAGTGTTCTGGAATACCCATTCTTCATAATGCTGTCCATAGCTTGTCATATTCCATATAGTCAAAACCCTTTGCATAGTCAATAAAGCACAGGGAAACATCTTTTTGGTATTCCCTGCTTTCAGCCAAGATTCATCTGACATCAGCAATGATATCCTTTGTTCCATGTCCTCATCTAAATCCGGATTAAACCTTGGGCAGTTCCCTGTCAATGTACTGTTGCAGCCGTTCTTGAATTATCTTTAGCAAAACTTTATTTATATGTGGTATCAATGACATTGTCTGATGATTTCCACATTCTGCTATGTCACTGTCTTTGGAATAGGCACAAATATGGATCTCTTCCAGCCAGTTGATCAGATAGCTGTCTCTAAATTTCTTGGCATAGATGTGTTGCATGAGTTTGTTGAAAGATTTCAGTTTGTATTCCATCAATTTCCTAGAGCCTTGTTCTTTTTTTTCTTTTTGCTTAGGCAATCTCACTTATTAAAATAGCCCCAATCACAATAAACCCCTCCACACACCTCAAAATTCCAACTTAGAGTGTCCATCTTTACTTCTCATTTTGATTCTCATTGATTGATTTGTGGCTGTGTTTCGAGATATCTGTAGAGTCTGAAAAGGAACAGTGATAATGCTCACCCTGTTGCAAAAATTTCCCTGAGTAGTCTTCCCTTCTCAGCTTCTGTGGGCATTTTCTTTGGAAGAGGTATGTTCCAGCTTTTTTTCTTCCTTTTTTAAAAGCTTTTATTGTGAATTGAGTGATAGTTTACATGGAAAACATTGGTTTTACACTCATCCGATCGTATTTCCTTTCATTGCAATGATTACAATCCTCTCCATGCAGCATCATTCATCAGTACTTGTGAAGCCTTGTTCTTTGCCAATGCCTTCAGTGCACCTTGAACAGTACTACTGGCTCTTGATCATATGCGACCTCTTGAAATGGTTGAACACTGACCATTTCTTTTTGGTACACTGTATTCCTTCCATCTTCCGTCTGCATCATTCAATATTTTACCCATGTTATTGTTGTTGTTAGATGCCATCAAGTCAGTACC
>NW_006408610.1:3126004-3133049 GCF_000296735.1 Chrysochloris asiatica | reverse complement strand
TCTTCCTTTTTGGTTTTCTGACTCCAGATCTTTGCACATTTTGTTGTAATATTTGACTTTATCTTCTCGAGCTGATCTTTGAAATTTTCTGTTCAGCTCTTGGACCTCCTCATTTCTTCCATTTACTTTAGCATCTGTATGCTGGAGAGCAAGTTTCAGTGTCTCTTAGATCCTTTAATATTTCAAGTCAAGATTTGAATTTTGTCTTCAGTTCCCTTAGCATGAGAAATGCTGAGCATGTTCTTCCCTTTTGGTTCTCTAAATCCAACTGTATATTTACATGACCCTGAGGGTGAGAAGCTCATTAATTTTGCACCCTAGATATCTCACTGATCTCATTCTAGCCCCAACCCTACTCGGGGGCGGGGTGGTTCTGGCCTCTAGGATCTGAAATCTTATCAGATGTGTTTCAAAAGCTGTGGGTCCATACATAGTCTGTTCTTGAGCTAGCCTGGACAGCTCACTCCTGCCATGACCTCTATCCTCTCAGGATGAGGATTGGAAATTCCCATTCCCCAGAAGAACTGAAATTCATTATGGGTGAACCCTGAAGTAGACATTCCACAAGAGGAATCAAACAGACCATGATTGGGACCAAATTCGGATGTGAAACCCAGAGCCCCACCACGACCTTAGTGGGGGATGACTTGCCCCTTCTCAGAGAACTCTGAATGACTATGGGAAATACCAGACTGGTGAGGAGCATTGAAACCCCAGGAATCAACTGCACAGGATACTGTGAGCGCCCAGTGGCAAGGCAGCTAAAGGACCCTGCAGCTGTGTATCTGTGTGTGTGTGTGTGTTGTGTGTGTGTGGGGGGGGGGTCTGCCATCTCCATGTGTCAGGCTTCAGCACATGGTGGAGTCCTGAGGCAACCTTTTCCCTATCTCAGCCATCCCAGCCTGGCCCTGGATCCTTTCTGCCTGGCTCTTCTTCACTCTGTAAATAGCTTCATCATGTCAGACCCTTTGCCATCCTCCGTCACTGTTTGTGGTCCTTAGGAAGTCTAGCCACAGTATATAGCATGCACCTGCCCGCTGAGCAATTATAGAGATTGGCTGGGAATTGTGGGAGAGAGGGTAGGTATGTAGGTCATTGTCTTAGTTATCTAATGTTGCTACAACAGAAATTTCACAAATGGATGACTTTAATAGGCAAAAATGTATACTCTCACAATTTAGAAGGCCAGAAGTCCAAATTCACAGTGCCACCTTGAGAAGACTTTCTCTCTGTCTTTTGGTTCAGTTTAAGAGGAAGGTCCTTGACACCTTTCAGCAGTTGGAGGTGCATCATTCCTTGGAGATTTCCATGTGTGCTGGCATTAATTTTCCCCTGGCTCTAGTTGGCTAACCACATAGTGACCCTGTGTCTGTCTTGGAGGTAGTAGTTCCCTCTCTTTGCTCACTACTTTCTACCTATATCACTTGTAAAATAGTAGTATTACAGGCCACACTCCAGGGAAATTCCCTTTACATGGGATCAGGGCTGGGACAGGATTAAGGGTGTTGTGTGTGTGGCACTGTGGGTTAATGCACCAGAGTGCAAAGCCATTTGAACTGCAAAGTCAGTGGTCCAAGTTCACCAGTCGCTCCTTGGAAACCCTATACAGGGTTGCTATGGGTCGGAACAGACTCAATGGCAAATCCCACCGTTGATCCTTTTATTGGTTTATCACATTAATCTCATCATGGGAAATCATCACATAACTGCTCCATTACATCATCATACACAACTGCCAAACCATGGAGACTCATGGCCCAGACAAATTGATAGCTATTTTTCAGGGATACAGCTCAATCCATGATAGTCATTAGGGGCTGGAATGGGATAAACCAAGTGTGTCTGGGGTGATGCTGGACCAAAACTGGGGTTGTGTGTTGTGTGAGGTGCTCTCCAATTATTCCAGGCCTTCTGAAACTCCTGCGTGTCTGGGAGGCCTGAGCTTACTGGGCAAACATTACCCTTGCAGCTGGCAAGCAGGGCATTACCTTCAAAAGGCATTTTCTCACTTCTCTTTGGAAAAGATTAAAACAAAGCAAACAGCACTGCCGATGACTGTGAGTCCCACTTCCCGGGGTTTCAGGGCGTCCCAAATTTCCAGTCTCCAGCATCTTTCCTTCCACCTCCCCCAGGATTGTTTCCACCTGGACACTTACTGTGCCTCTGTCAGGAAAAACTTTAGCCTTAACTTGCACTCTTCCTCTGATGGGGACCTCACTGCTGCCCAGAGAGTTGTTGTTAGGTGCCATTGAGTCGGTACTGACTCATAGCGACCCTATGAACAACAGAACAAAACACTGCCCGGCCCTGGGCCAAACTCACAATTGTTGCCACACTTGAGTCCACTGATGCTGCCACTTTGATAATCCATCTCACTGGGGGTCTTCTTCTTTTTCTCTGACCCTCCACCTTACCAAACACGATATCCTTCTCCAGCGACTTCAGAGTGTCCAAAGTATGAGAGACGAAGTTTAGCCATCTTGGCCTCCAAGGAGCACTATGGCTGCACTTCTTCCAACACAGATCTATTGGTTCTTTTAGCAGTCCATGGCACTTTTTGTATTCTCCTCCAACACCACAATTCAAAGGCATCAATTCTTCTACGATCTTCTTTATTCACTGTCCAGCTTTCGCATCTATACGAGGTTATTGAAAACACCATGGCCTGGGTCAGGCGCACCTTAGTCCTTAAGGTGACATCTTTGCTCTTCAACACTTTAAAAAGTTCCTGTGCAGCAGATTTGCCTAATGCAATACGTCGTCTGATTTCTTGACTGCTGCTTCCGCGAATGTTGATAGTTGATCCAAGAAGAATTAAGTCCTTGTCAACTTCAATTTCTTCTCCATTGATAAGAATGTTGTTTATTGGTCCAATGGTGAAGATTTTTGTTTTCTTGACATTGAGATGTAATCCATACTGAAAGCTGTGTTCTTTGATCTTCATCAGTAAATGTTTCAAGTCCTCTTCACTTTCAGCAAGCAAGGTTGTATCATCTGCATATCGCAGGTTGTTAATGAGTCTTCCTCCAATCCTGATGCCACGTTTTTCTTCATAGAACCCAGCTTCTCTTGTATTATTTGCTCAGCATACAGGTTGAATAAGTATGGTGAAAGAACACAACCTTGTAAACTTGGTCAGGTCATTACAAATTCCTTTAATTTCTGTTTATCAGAAACAGTTTAGTTGTGAGTTGGAGACCACTCAATAGCAACTGTTAGTAGTTTTTCATTATAGATAATCACTAAATAATGAACTATGTAAATATAATATGATGAAATGTATTCACATCATTCCATGATCTTTACAGGCTAATCAGGTCAAGGAGGGAAATGACAAGGAGTGGTCCATTCTGAGTGTCAAATGTGCTAGATGTGTCACTGGTTTGTGCAATTCTGCAGAAGGGGATGTCAAAGAAGAAAATCTTGTACTCTGTCAGGAGTGAAAAAAAAGGTATATTGGTACTAAGATATCTTAGTGGTTACGAATCGGGCTGTGAACCTCAGCAACAGCAGTTCAAAACTACCAGCTGTTCCACGGGAGAAAGATGAGGCTATCTGCTCCCATAAAGATTTACAGCCTCAGAAACCCTATACAGGGTCGCTATGAGTCAGAACTGACTCCACGGCACATAACAACAACAACAATAAGATATCTTAAGCTGGGCAGTGCTAAATAAAAACACAAAGCACTCCATTGTTCAAGTAGAGAGGAGTCTATGCATAGAGAACAAAGAAAAGATTACAGGGTTAATGATTGATTATAGATATGATCAGCTTCAGCTTGAAATCCTTTGAAATGTCAAGGTCAACAAGATGGCTAGGAAGGAGAGAGTTAACACCAAGGTGAGTGGTACCAACTGGTTCCATTATACATGATTGTAGTCAGTTATATAGAATTGTAGTCATGAATATATTTTCCCTGGCATTAGTTATTTGTATTTTCCCCATCATTCTTGTCTGATACAAGTGCCACCAGTTTGAAACTCTTCTGTTTATAGTTCCCCCTTTTGATCAAACCTTTGTTAAGGGGCACTGATCACTCACAATGGAGTAGCCTTTCATCTGCAAGGACCTTTCCTATTTTCTTGAAGAGCTTTGGATAGTAAAAATGATTTTCTTTACCTTGTCGAATTAATAGGTGCTATCTTCAAGGTGAGTAGGTTTTATGGGCGCATCTTCACCGACAAAGCAACATTCAACGAACACTTTTCAGAACAGAGTGATAGAGGTCAAGATTAAGCCCACATAAAGAAACAAAAGAGAGGTGATTAATGAACCAACCATTGGCGAAAGCCTGTCAAGGGTCGAGTGGTTCCGAAGTACAGCATTTCATGAGTAACATAGGCTGAATTAAAGCAGAACATTTAAAAATTATAATCATAGAAATGAGGGAGGAAATAAAGATTCAAAAATAAAGTAACTTTTTTTTCAATATTTCACCACAGCATAGATTATTTATCATTTCAGTGAAGGAAGCAACAGGATTGCTAAATCAAGATTTTGCATATTAATGTGGCTATAATAGAAATGGAGCCCTCTGATATCTATTATAGAATAATATTGGACTGTAGGATAAACACTGGACTGCTAATCACAAGGTCGGTAGTTCAAAGCCACCAGTCACTCCTTAGAAACTTTATACAGCGTTGCTATGAGTCAGAACCAACTCAACTGCACTTAACAACAACAACATAATTGGAGAACCACAAATGGATGGATTTAACAGATAGAATTTTATTTTCTCATGTTTAAGAGACTGCAAATCTGAATTCAGGATGCTGGCTCTAAAGGAAGGCTCTCTCTGTGACACTAAAGGAAGAGATTCTGCTCTTGGGTAAACCTCAAGTGCTTAATATCTCTTCTCCTGTTGCTTTGCTAACCTTCATTTAAAATCTTTTATCATCAAGGAAGGTATTCAGGCAGCCAACAAACATGAAGAAATGTTCACGATTATTAGCCATTGTTGTTGTTAAGTGCCGTCGAGTCAGTTATGACCCATAGCAACCCTGTATAGGATTTCTGAGGAGTAGCTGGTGAGCTTGAACCACCAACGGATCTTGCATTAGAGAGATGCAAATCAAAGCAACAATGAGATATCATCTTACACCATCTTTCACTTAACAGTGAAGTTTCAAAAATCAGAAAACAACAATGCTGGCAAGGGTGTAAAAAGACTGAGACCCTCCTACATTTCTGGTGGGACTTTTAAAATGGTTCAACCATACTGGAAAATGGTCTGGCACTTCCTCAGAAAGTTGGAAATAGACATACTTTGTGACTCAGAAATCCCTCTACTTGGTTTATAGCCACAAGAAGTAGGAGCCAGGAAACGGGTAGATATCTGCACACCAATGTTCATCGCAGCACTATTCACAATAGCAAAAAGATGATACAACCTAAGTGCCCATCAATGGGAGAACAGATAAACAAACTTTGGTACATACACCCAATGGAATACTATGCAATCTTGAAGAATAGTGATGAATCTGCCAAACACCTCATAACAGGAATGAACCTGAAGGACATTATGCCCAGTGAAATTAGTCAGTCACAAAAGGACAAATAGTGCCTGAGACCATTATTGTAAAAGCTTGAGAAAAGATTTCCATACTAAAAGAAACATTATTTGATAGTTACCAGGGGTGGGAGGGAGTAGAGACAAATTCACATGTTAGAGGCTGGACACGTGTTAGCTCAGATGACATGGAGGGCAATATACAAGGAGGGGGAAGGCAATATATAAAATATTTTAAATCTCAAAAGAAATGAGCTCAGAGCATTGGTAGTCATCTCCTTTCCAGAATTATTCAACTGATCATCAGTCTTTACTGCTTTCTTGAAGCTCTAGTGGTTAGCCCACTACATAACTAGGAACAATTATTCAATAACTCTTTAGTGAAATAATGAATAAAAGTGCAAACCCCATTAAGCTGTTCAAGTTTATGAATGGAATCAGCAACCATAAATAAGATTATAACAGAAGAGCTTTGTGGGCTCAGCAATTTGTAATATTACAGTTTTCATTGAGCTTTCTTTAGTAATAAGTGATAGATCAATACACTGTAAAATATAATTGTTGATAACGTTCAAAAAGTCAGTCTTTGGGAAGACTGTATATGTATGTCACATAGTCAAACTTGAAGAGACACATGTTAAAAGGAAAAATAAAATGTTCATTATCAAAAGATAGAAACTGACTCAGTACCTGAAGTTTGGCTTCAAGTATGAAAATAGGAAAAGACTAGATGGTGTGACTGGAATGTTACTTTTCAATGCGTAAGTCTTAGTTCATAATGGATTTTAAATTGTGCTTATGCTGATTTTGAACAACTTATGTTATTCTATGCAAGATGTTATGGTACCTTGAATTTACTGGATATGGCTTTTATATAGAATGTCTTCTTAATTCCCACCAAGTGATTAGGTGGGACTAGGCAAATAAAGTATACAGGACTATATGGTCGGGGTTGGTTAGTTTTGCCATACATCTAGATTTAAAAGGAGCCACATCAGAAACAGGAATGGATGCTCCCAGGACCATCAAGAAGGAAGAGCAGGAGTGGAGCGTGAGATCCCTACTTACTTAGCAAAGTGGTGACAGCAGAGGCCACGGAGGCTGCGTGAAGAGACACAGCAGAGCAGTTTAGAGCCCTAGGCCTATGGACTGAGTAAACTTGAGTATCTATGGGATTGCAGAATGTACCCTTTGGGGATTCACAGACTATCTGAAAGAGCCCAAGCAGGGCAGAGGTCAAGGAGCTACATGAAGCTGAAGACAAGAGTAAGTGTATCCTCAATACAGCTGATAAATCTTCAGTACAGGCATCCCGGACTGGAGAGCTGCTATATCCTGAGTTGTGTTTTGATCCTGAATTACACCCTGTTCACTTCTCTAATAAATCCTATAATCGTGAAAAGAAAAAAAGAAGTGGACTCAGACATACCCTACACTAATCCTTTCATTAGCATAACAAAGACAGGCCACATAGAATGGGATTACAAGCAGACTCTTAGAGGTTAGAACTCACACAAACACATTTTTGGG
>NW_006408610.1:3117070-3125549 GCF_000296735.1 Chrysochloris asiatica | reverse complement strand
CCCCCCCAATAAACCTATCTACTGATTGGTTGAAAATTGGGCTATTAGGGTGAATTCTTTCATGTGCTGTTGCTGGGTTGAGTGCTCTGTATAAATCTATGAGGTCAAATGAGTTGACTATGTAGTTTAGTTCTTCTGTTGAGTTTTTTTCTAGCTGTTCTGTTCTTTATCAAAAGTATTGTATTAAAATCTCCTACTATGTAGCATAGTGGTTACAAATCGGGCTGCTAATCTCACGGTCAGCAGTTCGAAACTACCAACTGGCTCCATGGGAGAAAAATGAGGCTTTCTGTTCCCATAAAGATTTACAAGTTCAAAAACCCTGTATAGGGTCACTATGAGTTGGAACCGACTCCACAGCACATAACAACAACAACAAAAACAGTAACTATTATTGTAGAGTTGTCTATTTCTTTCTAAAATTCTATCAGTTTGATTTATGTATTTTGAAGCGTTTTCACTGGGAACATAGATATTTATTATGGTTAGGTTCTCTTGTTCAACTAACCCTTTAGTCATGAGATAATGTCCTTCTTTGTTTTGTGTGCTGGTTTTTTGCCTTAAATTCTATTTAATCAGAAATTATTATTGCCATTCCTTCTTGATTTTGTTTGACATTAGCTTGATTTTTTCTTCCATCCTTTAATTTTTAATCTCTTTTTGTTTTTGGTGTAAAGTGTGTCTCCTGTAGACAGTATATTAAAGGATTCTGATTTCCTATCCATTCTACTACTCTCTGTCTCTTGACTGGTACATTTAACCCATTAATGTTTAATGCAATTATCGGTAGGTCCGAGTACATTGCTGTTATTTTGCTGTGTGTGTGGCTTTTGGGGGGAGCGGGGGTGGGGGGGAGTGCTGCTGTTTACTTTGTTCCTCTTTGCTTTTCTGTGCTGAGTGCATTTTATTTGTGCATTTTCTTATCAATTTCTTCACTGCTGTTATTTTAATATTTACAAAAACCTAATGGTTTTCCCTTTTCTTGATGTGATGTGAAAATGCATTAATTTTCTCTGAGGTTCACTGATTTCTTGCCAAATTTAAAACAGTCTGTTGTATCTTGAAATCTACTTGATTCCTCATTATCTGGAATTTTGTAACTATAGTTTCTCCTCTCTTTTCTCTTTATTTGACTATAAATTGATATTCCTGATTCTCTATTTTCAGTCTTGTAGGTTTGTTTTACTTTGGATATTCTATGTCTGGATTGAATTCTGCATGGTGTAGCCTTGTATGTCAGCCTCCAGTTGTTGTCTATTGTTGGTCCTATGTCCAAAGGACTCTCTTTAGTATTTTTTGTAAAGTTGGCCTGTTTTTTAACAAATTTCTCTAATTTCTGTTTATCATGAAGTGTTCTAATTTAACCATCATATTTGAGGGACAGTTTTACTGGGGTTTATGATTCATGGTTAACAATTTTTTTACTTCCAGAGTTTGTATACGTCTCTCCATTACTTTCTTGCTAGTATGGTTTCTACTGAGAAATCAGAGTTTAATTTTTTGGTTCTTCTTTGTGGGTAACTTTTCCTTTTTCCCCAGCTACTTTCAGGATTCTTTCCTTGTCTTTGATTTTAGATAGTTTGACTATGATATGTCTTGGTGATTTTCTTTTGGGAGCTATACTGTTTAGGGTTCATTCAGCTTCTTAAATATTTGTCTTCTCATTTCAGGAAATTCTCTTCCAACATCTCTTCGACTATCTTTTTTGTGCTTTTCTTTATCTCTTCCTGTTCTGGAATTCTGAGCACCCATAAGTTATTCCTCTTCATGTTGTCTCCCATGAACCTTAGGCATTCTTCAGATTTTTTTCATTCTTTTTACTGATTATTCTCCTAGCTTACTAATTTTGAGAGATTTATCTTCAAATTCACTCATTCAGGCTTCTATTGATTCAAATCTACTCCTTTGCCCACATTACACCTTTACTGTCCTACCTTAGAGATATGTAAACTCTCCATCACTTTGTCATAATTTGATCTCCAGGGATCTTGATCACCTCTCTCTGCCACCAGACATCACAGTGGTCCATTCCATTGATGAGATTATGCAGATTGGACCTTGTATGGAAGAAGTAGCAATGACTCTAGACTTGTTGGTGACGTTTCTGTGTGTTACTGCTGTTGTGTGTTGTCGAGTTGGTTCCTACTCATATCAACCCTTATAGGGTCTCCGAGGTTGTAAATCTTTATGGGAACAGCAAACCTCTTCTTTCTCCTGAAGATCAACTGGTGGAATTGAACTGTTGACCTTGTGGTTAGCAGTCCAATTTGTAGCCCACTATGCTATCAGGGCACCATCTGCATGCTAGAGGGTAGAAAATTAACCTGACAAAAATTCAAGCATATTTCAACCTCACTGAAATTTCTATGGGTTCAGTGATGTGGAACATGTCAAGGTATTCTTACTAAAGTGAAGGATAAGTTATTGTATCTGACCCCTCCCATCACTGAAAAAGAGAGGCAATACCTGGTGTGCCTCATTGGATATTAGAAGCAACATATCCCTCATTTGGGTGTGCTAATCCAACTTTTACCTATGCTTTATTGACTACGCAAAGGCTTTCAATTTGTGTGGATCTTGACAAGCTATGGACAACATTGCGAAGTATGAGTATTCCAGAACACTTAATTGTACTTCCGAGAAATCTGTACCTGGACCAAGAAGCAGTTGTTCGAACAGAGCCTTTGCGTAGTCAATAAAGCATTCTTATCAATGGAGAAAAGATTTAAGTTGTCAAGGACTTCATTCTTCTTGGATCAACTATCAACCCTCGCAGAAGCAGCAGTCAAGAGATCAGACGACGTATTGCATTAGGCAAATCTGCTGCACAGGAACTTTTTAAAGTGTTGAAGAGCAAACATGTCACCTTGAGGACTAAGGTTCGCCTGACCCAAGCCATGGTATTTTCAATAACCTCATATGGATGTGAAAGCTGGACAGTGAATAAGGAAGATCGTAGAAGAATTGATGCATTTGAATTGTGGTGTTGGAGGAGAATACTAAAAGTGCCATGGGCTGCCAAAAGAACCAATAGATCTGTTTTGGAGGAAGTGCAGCCAGAGTGCTCCTTGGAGGCCAAGATGGCTAAACTTCATCTCTCGTACTTTGGACATGTTGTCAGGAGGGAACAGTGTCTGGAGAAGGATGTCATGCTGGGTAAGATGGAGGGTCAGAGAAAAAGAGGAAGATCCCCAACGAGATGGATTGGCCAGGTGGCATCATTGATGGTGTCAAGTGTGGCAATAGTAGTGAGGTTGGCCCAGGATCGGACATTGTTTCGTTCTGCTGTGCATGGAGTCGCTATGAGTCGGTTCCAACTCGATGGCACCTGATAACAACAACAACAACAATCCAACCTATTTATCAAGTGAATCAAAAAGCTGCTAATCTTGAGTGCAGGTCAGAATAAGCAAAGATTCTGCAACAGGTTCAGGTTGCCATACAATCCTCTCTGCCACTTGGACCACTTAATCCAACTGATCCAATGATGTTTGAAGTGGCAGTGGCAAATGGAGATGTAGTTTAGAATCTTTGACAGACCCTTATTGGTGAATTACAGTGCAGACCCTTAGGATTTTGGAACAAAACCCTACCATCCTCTGCAAGTAACTACTCTCCCTTGGAGAAACAGCTTTTGGCTTGTTACTGGGTCTTAGTAGACATGGAACTACAGGTCCCAAGTCACCATGTAACCTGAACTACCCATTATGAACTGGGAGTTATCTGACCCACAGACACAGACAGTTTGACATGCACAGCAGCACGCCATCATTAAATGGAAGTGGTATAGATGAGACCGGGAAGGATATGAAATCACAAGTCAATTTAATGAAGAAGTAGCCCAAATGTCCATGGTCTCCATTCCTGTCACATTGCCATCCCTCTCCCCATCTGTGCCTATGACCTCAGAGGGGCATTCCTTATAGCAAGGTAACTTCGGAAGATAAAACTCATGTTTGGTTTGCAGATGATTCTTCACAATATGCAGAAACTACTGGAAAGTGGACAGCAGCTGTATCCTTTTTCTGGGACTTCCCTGAAGGACTTGCCCGAAGGACAGTGGTGAAGGGAAATCCTTTCAATGGGCAGAACTTTGAGGAGTGCACTGGTTGCTCATTTTCCTTGGAAGGAGAAATGACCAGTTGTGCAACTAACTATACATTTATTCATGGTCTGTGATCAATGGTTTGGATGGATGATCAGGGGCTTGGAAGGTATATGATTGGAAAATTGGTGTCAAGGAGGTGTCAGGAATAGGTGTGTGGATAAATCTCTCTGAATACACCAGAAAAGTGAAGATATTTGTGTCTCATGCTAATCCTCCCCAAAGGGTTACCTTGGCAGAGGAGGATTCAAACAATCAAGTGGATAGGATGATATATTCTGGGGAAATGAATCATTCTGTTTCCCCAGCCACGAACAAAGTGGCCATGGTGGCAGGGATGGAGATTCTGCATGAGCTCAGCAGATTGACTTCCATTCACCAAGGCTTACTTGACTACAGCCATGCTGAATGCCCAATTTGCCAGCAGCAGAAACAACACTGAGTCCACAATATGGGACTATTTCTTGGGGAGATCAGCCAGTAACCTGGTGGCAAGTTTATTACACCAGACCACTTCCTTCATGGAAGGGGCAGTGTTTTGTTCTTCCTGGAATAGATATTTACTCTGGATATGGATTTACCTTCTCCGTACACCATGTTTCTATCAAAATTCATGGACTTACAGAATGCCTTACCACCATCATGGTAACCCACATGTAATCACACTGGATCAGGGGACTCACTTCACGGCAAATAAAGTGTAGCAATGGGCTCATGGAATTCACTGGTCTTTCCATGTTTCTCATTATCTTAAAGCAGCTGGCTTGATCAAATGATGAAATGGTCTCCTAAAGACAAAAGCATGCCACCATCTAGGTGACAATACCTTTCGGGGTTGGGACAATGTTCTCCAGGAGGCTGTGAATGCTCTAAACCAGCATCTAACATACAGTGCTATTTCTTCAATAGGAACCAAGGGGTGGAAATGTAACTGACACCACTCATTACTCCTAGTGACCCATTTGCAAAATTTTTGCTTCCTGTTCCTATAACTCTGTGCTCTTCAGGATGTTTTAGTTCCAAAGGGAAGACTAGTCCTACCTGGAGACACAACACTAACTCCATTGAACTGGAAGCTAAGAATGCTCCCTGGAAACTCTGGGTTCTTTATGTCTTTGGATCAACAGGCAAAGAAGGAAGTTACTGTATTTGTGTGATTGATTCTTATTACCAACAGGAAATTGAATTGGTGTTACATAATGGAGATAAAGAAGAATATATAGAGAGAGAATTGAGATTTCTTAGATAGTCTCTTAGTACTACCATGCCTTTTGGTTAAAATCAATGTAAGCTACATCTGCCCAATTCTGACATGACTATTAACATCCCAGATCCTTCAGAAATGAATGTTTGGGTCATCCCACCAGCCAAAGAACGATGATCAGCTGAAGTGATTGCTGAGGGCAAAGGGAATGTGGAATGGGGTGGTGAAAGTGGGTAGTTCTAAATACCAGTTGTAGCCAAGTGATTAGTTGTAGAAATGAAGACTGTAATTGTTATGAGTATTTTTTTCCTTATATGTATGCATCAAATATTTTTGTTTTGTTCACTTCTGAAATAAAAGATGTAAATGGGATTAGTGTATTTCCAGTTGTATACATGTTAGTTTTATCATTCTAAGTGTAAGTATGACTTTACAATTTTCTTTATTTAGAGATTTTGTATGGTTTAAGGAGACATGTATAGGTGCCAGATTGACAAAGTATGCTCTGTGTTAGTTAAGGCTTTGTCAATCAGGCTGGCTCAGGATTCTCAGTGGTATGGTAATGAAGACATAGTAATTCTCATGATGCGATCTGCTGTGAGCAGCCAGTCATTTGAAAGGAAGTTTCCTCTGGGGTATGGCCTGCTTCCAATATACTGAACACATGGGCAAAGTTCCTTGCTTTATGCTGAGTCTGGATCCTACATCTGGTTCATCATCCAACCTCTGGTTCTTTGGACTTGAACCAGTGACCTGCTCTATTGCCTCCCTATTCTGGGAGTCTTCAGTAGTCAGCCATCTTTCCTGTCCAAACTGCCTACCTGCTGATCTCAGTTCATCCGCCCTGAAGCTACATGAGTCAGAATTCTCCCCCTGATATCTGACCACAGACATGGGACTTGCCCACCTCCACAACTATGGGAATAGTTTCTTGATATAAACCTCTCTTTATATATACGTATATACACTTCACTGGTTTGCTTCTCTTAAAAAAAAAAAAAAACCAGCCTAAGACACCTGTGAATTTAGAATATTTAAAGACTGGAAATACATCGGTAAATCAGGTTGAAAACTGTTAGTGTTGGTGCAGGCAATATAAGGAAGGACAATGTAGTAATGGTCTGATAGTAATTATTTCTTAGGTTATAGGTTTGTGGGATCCACATGAAGTTTGTGGACTTTGTAAGTTTGTGGGATCCACATGATGTGGACTTCTGATTTAAAAGAAGTAAGGAAAGGACAATAGTCTAGGCTAAGCTTAAAGTTTCACAAAGCTTTGCTATTTGGAGCTTTATTATTTCATTACTTCTCTCTAGTAGACCAGAAGGCTGGAGATGATAGGGAACATTAACCCTTCAGTAAATGGGAAAAATTCAACACCGTTCTTGGATGTCTTGACCAGTCAAATGAGTACTCTAATCACAACAGAGTTGTTGGTATTCCCCTAGTGGTTTTGATGTTTTCAAGAAGTTTCTTTGATACAATAGTTACAGTAGCATAATGACAGAGATTGGCTTCTGTCCGATTTGAAAATCTAGATGTCCTTGGTGGTGGTGGTGGTGGTGGTGTGCCCTGGAGTCACTTCTGACCCATAGCGACCCTGTACAGGGTTTCCGAGGCTGTAAATCTTTACAGGAGCAGAAAGCCTCATCTTTCTCCCACGGAACAGCTGGTAATTTTGAATTGCTGACCTTGAGATTAACAACCCGATTCATAACCACTATGCTACCAGAGCTCCTTAGAAATCCTTAATAGTACATATTTATAATCATCAGAGGGTGGAAGTTGAATAAAACCTAGCTACCAGATATTTTAATAAAGCTACACTGTTGTCAAGGAAGACTTGCTCATAGTTGAGCAAACTAGCCATCATCAATATATTCCAGCAATGTGGATATTATTTGTAAACTGTACAGGCTGCAGGTCTGAGAAAAATAGATGAAAGGTAGATGAGAGATTCCATAAATCCAGAAGGCATTACAATATAAATAAGTTGATTTTCCCAGGTAAAAGCAAGCGAATTGTGACTTTCCAAATGCACAGGATACTGAAAAAGATGCTGCAAAGATCACACAACTATAAATTAAGTTGCATCTAAAGGGATATTGGAAAGTAATAAATGAGGATTAGAGACTTCTGGCAAACGATGGGTAACAATACAATTGATTGCATGCAGCTCTTAAACAAATCTCCAACCTCCATTATAGGTTTTTGTTTTTTCTTTAAACTGGAAGAACAAGAAAATTACAAAAACTGGAACAAGAGACAATTAAGTCTTCAGAAAGGAAATTTTGCATAATGACAGCTAGTCTGGTGTTTACTTCTTGTTCAAGTGGATTCTGGGGATTTGGAGCAGTGGTTTAGATCAATCTATTTGAATTTCAATTGGTTCAGCTGACAAAACTTGACCTAAACTTGTGGATGTGGTGGCCCTAAGACTTCAGGGACTAGGGAAACGATGTCAGATGGGAGAGGACTAGACAGAAATGAATTTTGGAGAGGCATGATAAATGCTTCCATATAGCAAATGGTTTCTTTTTCCTGCCTATGGTCTAATTCGGAGCCTGTCTTTGTTGACTTAGGGATATCATCAGACAGACCCAATAATATTTCTCCCCTTTTTAAAAATTATAGATGGTGATTCCATTTGGATAAAACATCTCTTCCCAATAGACTGACAGGGAGTCATGGATTGATTTGTGTACCCCCAAAATACATCTGAGCGAACTGAGCCATGATTTCAGTGGTTTGGCGCTTATATAATGATGTAAAGTGTAAATTATGTGATAACACTCCACCCCCATGATGTGATAATCCAGTAAAAAAGATTAGGGGGGTAGGATGTTCTTGTTGTTGTTAAGTGCCATCCACTAAGTTCCAATCCATAGTGACCCTGTGTAGGGTTTCAAAGGAACTGCTGGTGAGCTTGAACTGCCAACCTTGCAGTTCAAATGGTTTTGCAGTCTGGTGCAGTAACCCACAGCGCCACACCAGGATTTCTTACAATACCTTTAATCCCATCACAGCCTTGATTCCATGTAAAGGGAGGTTTCTGGGATGTGGCATGTGGCTTGCAGTTCCTTTTGTTTACAAGAGATAAAAGGAGAATTTGACCTAGCCTTGATGGCTTGATAATCAGATCTCCACTAGAGGTACATAAAAAATAAAAA
>NW_006408610.1:3111609-3116887 GCF_000296735.1 Chrysochloris asiatica | reverse complement strand
GCTACAATAACTCTAAATACCAACAGAGAGGGAAGTAATCTTCACATCAAGTATCAATGCTATCCCCTCTGTACACAGGGTAAATAGGGATGGGTAACTTAGACATTGGCTACCTAAAATGAGGGGGTGATAAAGCACAAAGTGACTGACTTACAAGATTTCAAGGGGAGCTTAGTTTAATAGTGTGTGGGGAAAGAAAGAGTCCCCACTGAATAGTTTTCATCTTATCTAGATGGGTCTGGTAAAAAGAGATGGGGTTAAGATTCCTATGATTCAATAATGAGTAATTGTTATCATGACTAATTGTGACTCCCACAATTGTAAAGGAAGTTTTGTAACAAAAACAGATAGTGGTTAATCTTACAGCCTAGGACCATCAAGGGAGAAGAGCACAAGTGGAATATGAGACCTTATCCAGAGAAGCAGCAACACCAGAGATGGAGGCAGAGATGGAGACATGGAGAGAGGGAGCAGTTGAGGACTCTAGATTCATGGGAAGTGAGGGACTGAGAGCTGGCGGCCAGGAGGCAGACTTGCAGAATGTGTCCTTTGGTGGAATAAATTATTCTATATGCCTGAGTGTTTTTTAAAAAAAGCTGAAGTGAATAGAGAGAAACACTGATAATACATGGAGGGGATTATAATCATTGTAATGAAACAAGGTGTGTGATTTGTTGAGTGTAAAACTGATTATCTGCCCTGTAAACCTTTACTCAATCCACAATGTTGTTGCTGTTGTTGTTGTTGTTGTTGTTGTTGTCAGGTGCCATTGAGTCGGAACTGACTCATAGCGACTCCATGCACAGCAGAACGAAACAATGTCCGATCCTGGGCCAACCTCACTATCTCTGCCACACTTGAGTCCATCAGTGATGCCACCTGTTTGATCCATCTCGTTAGGGGTCTTCCTCTTTTTCTCTGACCCTCCATCTTACCAAACATGATATCCTTCTCCAGCGACTGTTCCCTCCTGACAATATGTCCAAGGTATGAGAGACGAAGTTTATCCATCTTGGCCTCCAAGGAGCACTCTGGCTGCACCTCCTCCAAAACAGATCTATTGGTTCTTTTGGCAGTCCATGGCACTTTTAGTATTCTCCTCCAACACCACAATTCAAAGGCATCAATTCTTCTACGATCTTCCTTATTCACTGTCCAGCTTTGGCATCCATATGAGGTTATTGAAAATACCATGGCTTGGGTCAGGCGCACCTTAGTCCTCAAGCTGACATCTCTGCTCTTCAATACTTTAAAAAGTTCCTGTGCAGCAGATTTGCCCAATGCAATATGTCGTCTGATCTCTTGACTGCTGCTTCCGCGAGTGTTGACAGTTGATCCAAGAAGAACAAAGCAGTCCTTGACAACTTCGATCTTTTCTCTGTTGATAAGAATGTTGTTTATTGCTCCAGTGATGAGGATTCTTGTTTTCCTGACATTGAGATGTAATCCATACTAAAGGCTGTGCAATAAAAACCTTAAATTTAAAAAAAAGGAGAGGTAAAAGGAGAGAGAAGTGAGCAGAAACCAGAGAGACCTACTACCACCAAGATAAAAATCACTGGGACTTCTGGCAAGATGGAGGACTAGACAAATGTATTATGTAGACCTTCTATAACAAAGATTCAAGAGATCAAATGAAACAGACACAGATGAAAACTCTGGAGCCCTGAACTTCAGAGGAAAAGTTAGGGAACTAGACTGAGTGCTTGCTGGGAGAAGAAGCTGAGCAGAAATGGCAAGAGAAGGAGACTAACTAGTGAATAGTTGGCCAAACACAGTGCAAGCATCTTGAACTCTGTGAACAGCTGTGGCAACAGAAAGTGGCAGGTTCACAGGCAATAGAAAAAGTGCAATTTCTTCTTTTTCGCCACACTCACCTGGTGACTAAAGGTGTGATCAGCTCCCACCCTCATCCAACCCCAGCACAGATCCTGTTCTCAGGGAGTTCAGAGCTCATGGTTGTGAGGTGGGGGCTGGCTATGCCACTTTGGTGTCTGGGTTCAGGCAGGCTTAGTCCCAGACCTACAGAACTCACAGAGCCACCAGACCAGCATTAGTCTAATTGTTGTTATGTGCCATCGAGTCAATTCCGACCCATAGCAATCCTGTATAGGGTTTCCGAGGAGCGGCTGGTTAACTTGAACCATCGACCTTGCAGTTCAAACAGCTTTGCAGTCTAGTGCATTAACCCACAGCACCACACCAGATTAGTCTAGTAGAAACCCTCATAATCAGCCACCCTGACCCCAGCTGTCCTGTGGTCCTAACAGACACGGAAACAAGCTCCATCAAGGGTCTCCACGAGCTACTTCTGAACTGAGTGCCCTGAATATAGATAACACCTTGGCCTATTATTGTTGTTGTTAAGTGCCACGGAGTCGGTTCTGACTGATAGCAACCCTGTACAGGGTTTCCGAGGCTATAAATCTTTACGGGAGCAGAACGGCTCATCTTTCTCCCGCGGAACCGTTGGTAGTTTCGAACTGGTGACCTTGCGGTTCACAGCCCGATTCATAACCACTACGCTACCAGGGCACCTCATAGGAACTCTATTTAGAAGTCCTGGTGTAGCTCTGCAGGATAATGTGCTGGACAGCAAGGTCAGTTTGAATCACAAGGTCAGTGGTTCAAACGAACCAACGGCTCCTTGGAAACCCTATACAGGGTTAATATGAGTCAGGACTAACTCAACGGCACTTAACGCAACAACAATCTGGGACCAGAAATTCCCCTATCATATCTCTTGAGCTCCTTGGATAGCAGGAGGCCCCCCAGAGTTTTCTCCTCTTCAGGTCCAACAACTTCACTGTTTTTTGTTTGCTGTTTTTCATTTTGGTTTTTGCCTTTTGATGTTTCATTGTTTTGGGTTATTAATTCTTTCTTCTCCTAGTTCCAGTCCCTTAAATTGTATCCTTTGTATCTCCTCTTTGTTTTTTCTTCTTTTCTTTTGTTTCTCATCACCCGTGTTCTTTTTTTTTTTTTTAATCATTCTTTCTCTTTTCATCTTCCCTCTCACTGGTTTCTCTCATAAGTATTTTGTTTTCGTTTTTGTTTTAAGTTTCTTCCTTTTATTTTCTCTCTTAATTTTTTTCTTCTACAGCTCCATTCTCCTGTCCCTTTTTTCAATTTTTATTTACTTTTTTTTTTTCTGGTTGCTGCTTGAATTTCTTTTCCCCCTTAATTGTTTTCTCTTTTCATTGTCAGTTGTCAAGAATTGTTAGAAGAAAACTTCCTTAATGTCATGAAATACAAGAAGATAAGCATAGAAGAAGCTGAACGAACCCCAAGCAAGATAGATCCCAAAAGGAAATCAACAAGACATATAATCAGACTTTCCAGAACAAAAGACAAGGATAGAATCCTGAGAGCAGCTTAGGAAAACCAAAAAGTTACCTACAAAGGAAAACCAACTAAAACAAGCTCTCTTGTCTTTTGAATCTTGGTTTCCCTTACCTCCTATTGTAAAATAGACACTTGAAGGGGAGAGAAAGGAATCGTCAGAAATATCACCAGAGAAAGCTTATAAGTCCATCTTAAGCCCACAACTGATTGGAAAACCTAAAATGGGGCTAGAACTTGCCCAATGAAGGAGGCTTCCTGAAGAGCCTTTGCATTGCTCAAGACCATAGGTGGAATCCTGATCCCCATCCAGGATCTTCTGAGGTGGGAAATTTCCACTTGAAAGGACAAGCAGACCAACCTGGAGCAACTAGAAGAACAGAAAGTATTTCTTGAAAGAAAGACCAGCAAGAAAAATCAAAAACAATAACAACAGTCCAATTGACTACTATAAGAACAAGCAAGCTGTTCCCCTGGGAGCCATCAAGACAAGTGGTCGGGTCCCCTCAAGGCAAACTCCCTTCCAAGACTGAAACGCAAGGGGAATACACAAGCAGGCATGTGGTCTTGCTGTTGACCATGTTGGTCACTGATAAGGGGGAAGTGGGGGAAAAACAGCAATGAAGTTGTGAGCTAAGTCCAACCACATTCAATAGACTCCTGTTAACATGGATTCAGGCCTGGTTAACCAGCAGTATGACAAGACCTGGGGACTCCTGGGCAGGGACATGGCCCCAGAGGACTAGAACAGAGTGTGAAGCATCCCGCTGATATGAAGTGAGGGGCGGTACACAAGAACACCCACACTTGCAGATAGTACCCATTTTACCTACCATCAATGGCTGGATGATCAGAACACAACTAGAGGAAGAAAGAAGAGGTAAAAAAAAGAGTAACTCACTACAATTGGATGAACTTGACCTATGCTGATGGATGCAGTATGACAAAGGAGCAAAGAAATCTTTACAGTGAGGATCATTCCCACCTCCTTGGTACACAGGGTTGACAAGGATGGGGAAATTAGACATTGGCTACCCAAAATGGGGTAGCTACAAAGGCAAGAAGTGACTGGCTTACAAGCTTTCAATAAGGAACCTAGTTCCAGAGGGTACAGGGAAATGTAGAATCTCTACTGAGTTGTTTCTAACCTGTCTGGATGGGGTTGATAAAATGTGAGGAGGATAAGACTCCTGTGGTTCAATAGGAAATGATTGCTATCAGGTCTGGCAGTGAGTATTGGGAAGGTAAATGTAAATGTAAATGTTTTTTAACAAAAGGAGGGGAGTGGCTGATTTTGCAGTCCAGGAACAGAGATCCCTGAAACCATCAAGGGAGGAGAGCAAAGTGCAGGACCCTGTCTGGGTAAGCTAAGTGACACTAGGGATGGAAGCAGAGACAATGATGTGGAAAGGAGAGGCTGGAGACTCTGGACTCAGGGAGGGAGAGGGGTTGTGTGCTGGCAGCTAGGGAGGAGGCTTGTGGAGTATACCCTTTGGTTGGTTGATGATGCATGCAGGGAATTGTAATGATTGCAATGAAATGAAATATGATAGGATGAATGTAAAGATAATGTTCTCCCATGTAAACTAACACATAATTCACAATAAAAACTTAAAAACAAAACAAACCTAAGCACTCATTTCTCAGCAGAAACCATGCTATAAAACTCTAAAAGAAAAAATTGCCAACCAAGAATCATATACCCAATAAAAAAACTGTCCTTCAATATGATGTGAAATCAGGACATTTTCAGATAACCAGAAATTGAAGAAATTTGAAATAACCAGATCAACTATACAAAAATATTAAACAGTGTTCTTTGGACTGAGAACCAACAACAGCAGACAACAACCTGGGATTAATATAGATGACAACACCACTCAGAACTTCATCCAAATATGTTGTTGTTGTTGTTAGGTGCCATTGAGTTCGTACTGAC
>NW_006408610.1:3108974-3110259 GCF_000296735.1 Chrysochloris asiatica | reverse complement strand
GAAAAGGTCAAAATGGATGTCAGAAGAGACACTGAAACTTGCTCTCCAACATAGAGATGCTAAAGCAAATCCAAATATACAAGTATTTAAACTAAAGCAAATCTGTTGTTGTTGTTGTTAGGGAACCAGAGATATAAATTTATAATGAAGTCAACTATAAGGCAAAAAGAAGAAATAGAACTTCCAAAGGACAAGGAAGTCAAGTATATTTCAAAATAAAACAGACTATTTCAAATGGAGTGTGTATGGGGGATAATAAATTAGAAGGTAAACACAAAGAAAAGTAATCTACCTTTCATCAAATTAAAAAAGAGGAAAATCAGAAAGGTTTAATAAACATTGACAAAACAGAAATGAAAAGAAAATCCACAAACAAAATGAGCTCATCACAAAAAAAAACTATGTGGAACAAAGAAACCAGCAGTACCACACACACAAAAACACACACACACAAACACACAAACAGCAAAATGACCTTAATCAGTTCATACCTATCAATAATTATACTGAAAGTAAATGCAGCAGTCAAGAGACAGAGAACAGGAGACTGGATAAGGAAACAGAAGCCTTCAATGCTATCTATAAAAGACACATCTTACACACAAAGACAGAAACACATTAAAAATCAAAGGATGGAAAAACTATATCAAGCTAATGGCAATAAAAAATGAGCAGGAGTCGTGATTTTAATCTGTGATGAAAACAGACTTTAAGGCAAAAAATAGCTTAAAGAGATAAAGAAGGACATTATGTCAAGAGTAAGGGGTCAGTTGACTAAGGATGTAACCATAATAAATACCCATGCTCCCCACTGAAAGAGTTTTAAAATACACAAGCCACACTCAAATAGAACTGAAAAAAAATTCTGCAACCATAATAGGAGACTTTAATATACCACTTTTGATGGACAGAGCAACTAGAAAGAAACTCAACAAAGACACAAAGAACAACACAATCAACCAACTTGACCTCATAGACATATACAAAGCACTCACTCCAACAACAACACAATATGTATTAATTTCCAGTGCACAAAGAACATTCTACTGAATAGGCCATATGTTAGGCCACAACGCAACCTTCAGTAAATTTTAAAACATCAAAATACTACAAAGCGTCTTCTCAAATCACAGTGCTACAAAATTAGAAATCAGCAATAGGAAGCTCAAGGGGAAAAAAATCAAATACATGGAAATTGAATAACACCAATTGCTGTTGTTAAGTGCCATTGAGTCGGTTCCAACCCATAGCGACCCTGTATAGGGTTTCCAAAGAGCAGATGGTG
>NW_006408610.1:3106586-3107694 GCF_000296735.1 Chrysochloris asiatica | reverse complement strand
TGCAGAAAAGGCATTTGACAAAATCTAACACCACTTCCTGATAAAACCACTCAGCAAAATAAGAATAGAAGGGAAATACCTCAACATAATTAAGAACAAACACACAAAACCAACAGTCAACATTATTGTCAACCGAAAGAAAATGAAGTCATTCCCCTTGAGAACAGGAACCAGACAAAGATGCCCTTTATCACCACTCCTACTCAATGTTGTGCTGAAGTTTTAACCAAAACTATAAGGCAAGAAAGGGAAATTATTCTTTGGCAAAGAAGTAAAACTCTCTATTTGTAGACCATATGATCCTATACTTACAAAATCCCAAAGACTCTGCAAGAAAATTATTGGAATTCATTGATAGATTCAGCAAAGTGGCAAGGTACAAGATCAACATACAAAAATCAGTTGGATTCTTTTACTCTAATAAAGAGAGCTCTGAAAAGGACATCAGGAAAACAATACCATTTACAACAGCCACCCCAAAGATGAAATACTTAGGAATAAATCTAACAAGAGACACAAAAGACCCATACAAAGAAAACTACAGACCATGGCAAAGAGAAAAAAACAAAACAAAACAACTCTGCAGAAATGGAGGAATATACCATGCTTGTGGATAGGAAGACTTAACATTGTAAAAATATCAATACTACCCAAAGCATTGTATAGATTTTATCCAATACCAATCCAGATTCCAACTTCATTCTTTAAAGAGTTGAAAAAACTAATCACTAACTTAAACATTGGACTGCTAACCACAAGGCCATTGGTTCAAACCCACCAGCTACTCCTTGGAAACCCTTTACAGGATTGCTATGAGTCAGAATGGACTTGTCAGCACTTAACAACAACTTTATATGGAAAGAAAAGAGGCCCCAGATAAGCAAGGCATTATTAAAAAACAAGAACAAAGTAGACGACTTTTCACTTCCCAATCTCAAAACCTACTACACAGCACAGTAATCAAAGCAGCTTAGTAGTGGTACAACTAAAGACAGTGGAACAGAATTGAGAACCCAGAAGTATATCCATCCACCTGTGGTCAGCTGATCTTCAACAAAGGGTCAAAATGAGGGAGCGATAGTCTCTTCAACAAATGGTGCTGGTAAAA
>NW_006408610.1:3094082-3104196 GCF_000296735.1 Chrysochloris asiatica | reverse complement strand
ATTTGAAATGAACAAATCATTAATTTTGCAGAATTCTATCATGTGATCTCCAGCATCATTTCTATCACCAGGCCATATTTTCTAACTACTGATCCTTCCTCTTTGTTCCGTACCTTTGCATTCCAATCACCACTAATGATCAATACATATTTTTTTAATGTTTTATTGTGAATTATGTGATAGTTTACATGAGAGGACATTAGCTTTACATTCATCCTATCATATATCGTTTCATTATTATGATTATAATCCTCTCCATGCATTATCAAACAACCAAAGGGTATACCCCGCAAGTCTGCCCCTCTGTCGTCAGCACACAGACCCTCTCCGTCTCTGGGTCTAGTGTCCTCAGCCACTCCATCTCTCCACGTCATCATCTCTGCCTACATCTCTGGCGTTACTGTTTCTCTGGGTAGGGTTCCACACCCTGCTCTTCTCCCTTAATGGCCCCAAGGACCCACTCCCCTCCTTTTGCTACAAAACGTCTACCTTTACATTTCTAACCCTCACAGTCAGTCCTGATAGCAATTACTCACTATGACATCACAAGAGTCCTATCCCTATCTCCTTTCATCAGTCCCACCTGGACAGATTGGCTACTACTCAGTGGAGATTCTACCTTCCTCCGCACCCTCTGGATCTAGACTCTCTCTTGAAAGTTTGTAAGCCAGTCACTTTTTGTCTTTATAGTCCACCATTTTGGGTAGCCAATGTCCAAGTTACCCATCCCTGTCAACCCTGTGTACCGAGTTGGTGGGAATGATCCTTACTGTAAAGATTTGTTCCCTCTTTTGAGCTACTGCATCTATAGGTATAGGTCAAGTTCATCAAATTGTATCAGATTACTCTTTTTTTCCTATCCTTTCTTCTTCTAGTTGAGTTCTGATCATCCAGCCATTGAAGCCAGGTCAAGTGGGTATTATCTGCAAGTATGGGTGTTCTTATCCCCTCGCATATCCCCTCGCTTCTTATCATCTGGATGCTTCACTTTCCACTCTAGTCTTCTGTGGCTATGTCACTGACTCTGGGCCCAAGAGTCCCCAGGTCTTGCCATACTGCTGGCCAACCAGGTCTCCACCTGGGTTCACAGGAGTCTATTGAATGTGGTAGGATAGTTCATAGCTTCATTGCTGTTTTTCCCTCACTTTCCCTTATTCATGACCAAGGTGTTCACCAGTGAGACCAAATGTCTGCTTGTGTAATCCCCTTGAGTCTTAGTCTTGGAACAGGTTTGCCCTGAAGGGCCTCAACCACTTGCTTTAATGTCTCCTGGGTGAACAACTTGCTTGTTCTTGTAGTAGTCAGTTGGACTGCCATTATTGTTTTTTTTATTTTTCCTGTCGGTCTTTCTTTCAAGAAGTATATTCTGTTCTTCTAGCCTCTCTAGGCTGGTCTGCTTGTCCTTTCAAGTGGAAATTTCCCACCTCAAACGATTCTGGATGAGGTTCAGGATTCCACCTATGGTCTTATGCAATGCAGAGGCTCCACAGGAAGCCTCCTTCACTGGGCAAGTTGTAGCCCCATTTTAAGTATTCCAATCAGTTATAGGCAGAAGACAGACTTACAAGCTTTCTATGGTGATATTTCTGGCTATTCCATTCTCTCCCCCTCAAGCGTCTATTTTACAATGGTATGCAAGGGAAATCAACATTCAAAACACAGCCAAACATCTTAACATTATTTCCCCCTTTTTACCCATTCAAACCATGCCTCAATCCCTATATCCCAGAGCCCTGTTCCAACATTGTGCATGTATCATTATTTACCTTTGTCCCATGCAAACCTGCCTAACTGTTCTCCCAGCTGCCTTGTTTTTCCATTCCCCTCCCCCGTCTTGTGCATTGCCCCCCCTCCCCAGCACCCAAAATATCCTGTGTCTATTCCTTACTCTTTGCTCCACCTTCCCCTCCCTCCCCTCACCTGACCCCCTACGTCCGGGTAACCAGCAAAGAATCTCCCGCCCCTTTTAGTATGGGTTCTTTTTCTTAGTCTTTTATAGTAGTGGGCCTATGCAGTATTTCTCCTTTTGTGACTGACTAATTTCACTCAACATAATGTCCTCAAGGGTCGCCAATGTTATGTGGTGGCTTACAGCTTCCTTATTGTTCTTCAAGGTAGCATAATATTCCATTGTGTGTATGTACCACAGTTTGTTTATCCATTCGTCAATTGATGGGCACTTAGGCCGTCTCCATCTTTTTGCTATTGTAAATAGTGCCGCTATGAACATTGGTATGCATATATATACTTGTGTTATGGCTTGTATTTCCTGTGGGTAAATACCAAGTAGAGGAATTGCTGAATCATAAGGTATTTCTATTTCTAACCTTCTGAGGAAGCGCCATATTGCTTTCCAGAGGGGTTGGACCGTTTTACAATCCCACCAGCAATGCAGGAGGTTTCTCCACATCCTCGCCGGCATTTATTGTCCTCGACTTTTTTGATCTTTGCTGTTATTGCTGGTGTGATGATCAATACATCTTGATTGCCTGTTTGATCAATTTCAGATTGAAGAAATTGGTATAATTCTATGCCACCCTCACTGGTTTTAGTGATTGGTGCATAAATTTGAATAATAGTGGTATTAACTGGGTTTGCCTGTCGGCGCATGAATATTATCCTATCACAGACAGCATTGTACCTCATGACTGATCTGGATATGTTCTTTTTGACAATTAATGCAAGCATCATTCTTCTTCAATTTGTCATTCCCAGCATAGTAAACCATTTGGCTGTCAGATTCAAAATGGTCAATACCAGTCCATTTCAGCTCACTAATGCCTAAGATATCGATGTTTATGCATTCCGTTTCATTTTTTTACAATTTCCAATTTTCCTAGATTCATACTTCGCACATTTCATGTTCCGATTTTCAATGGATGTTTATAGCTGTTTCTCTTCATTTTGATGTGTGCCTCATCAGCAAACGAAGGTCCCACGAGCTTTTCTCCCATGGGCTTTATGTCATCACGGTCAACTCTACTTTGAGGAGGCAGCTCTTCCCCAGTCACATTTTGAGTGCCTTCCAACCTGAGGGGCTCATTTTCTGGCACTATATCTGACAGTGTTTTTCTGCTATTCATAAGGTTTCAGTGACTAAATATTCGGAAGGAGTTCGTCACTCCACCTTCCTAGTCTGTCTTCATCTGGAAGCTCATCTGAAACTTGTCCATAATGGGTGACCCTGCTGGTATTTAAAATACCCGTGGCATAGCTTTCAGAAGACACCACAGTATGACAAACTGACAGACAAGTGGTGGAGATAGGAACCTTAGGGCAGTGATTTTATGTTACTGGCAGAGGAGCAATCTCAGGTTGCATATCTAAGGGAATGTAATCCGTGTCACTTGATTATACATGGAGTAACTGTTGAATTGGTGTGTGTTTTGTTTCATATACTCTCAACACCTAAGATACATTCAACAACAACAACAAAAATGTTTTTAAAGCCCTAAGGACACCATTCTGTTCTGACACAAAGGGGTCATCATGAGTGAGAGTTGCTGCAAAAACTGGTTATTGTCATCTTTGACTGAGCGTCTGCTTTACACATGGAATGCTGTTATTGTTATGTATCAGTCAGTTCCAACTCATAGTGACCCTGTCAAGGAGCACCTGGTGAGTTTCAACCACCGACCTTGTGCTTCAAACCAACCTTGTGGTCCACTGCTTTATCCCGCAGCACAACACCAGGACTCCATGTCTGGCATAAATGTATACACATACACATCCATTTTGTTTAGTTCTTACCACAACCTTGACAGGACCCAGCGTCTTCCCACTTTACAGATGGAGATACTGAGGCTCAGATATGCCCAAGATCACCCAGGAGTACTAAGAGCCTGGTTTAGACTCAAACTGTCTAGGGTTTGAACTTCTGTGAGGAAACCAAATGAAAAATGTGTTAGGGTGGAAACTTACTGTTCCCTAATCAAACAGGTTTTCACTAATAGCCTATAAAGTGATTTGCTTCCAGTACACCTCAGGCCAAGGCTCCTGAGCTGTTTCCTGACTGGATAGTCCTGTATGCAAACAAATACTCACTTCCTGCCCTGAAGCCCACTTCTCCCTTCTGCAATGTACAGACTCAGTTGGGACTCCTAGTAGGGGGTCTGCCACCTGGACAGACCTCAGAGTCCTACAGAGTGATTCTTGTCAATAGGCTGTGGGATCCTCTTGTCCTTTGCCTACACCTTGTAACCTTCTTCTCAGGTGAGACACTCCATTCAGCTGCTCATCTGAAGTACCTCAAAAATTGTCCTTTTCATTCAATGCCACTCTTGTCTGGGGCTGGGGTGGTGTGACAAATGCTCTTTTCTAGGAAGCCGATGCCTGGGACATTATGGTCATTCCCCTCAAGGGAACAAACTCTCAATAAGTGGAAGTATTTTTTTAAGCTAAAAGCTGCTGCTCTAAATTTGCTAAAACTGGGTCAATATTTGCTTTCTGTCCCCAGGACAAATACCAGAATGGAGAAAACATTTACAGTTGTGGGTGCTCTGTAGACCAATGTACTTAGGGCACGGAATGGAATAATTGAAAATGTTTTCTTACACTTGTTATCTTAGACATCTGGTTTCAAATGGAAAGAAGTGGACAATATAAATCTAAAATGGAAGAGGTGGTACGCAAGATTGACACCAAATGTCTCATATCAAGGCTATATGTTTTGTTGTTATTGTTTAACACATTCTTGTCTAGTTGCAATGCCCTGTGAATGCATGGCACAGGGTTTTTCTCTGAGGAGGGAGGTTTGTGAGTTTCTCAACCTTTATACCTGACTGGATCTCCGTGTATTTCTGATGTGGGGACTGAAGTTCCTAAAGAAGAGTTCTCTAGGGCAATTTACCTTTCACCTGGTTGACTCTTATGGTCAGTGTAGCCTCCTGGGTGTGTGCCCAGTATAGTCACAAAGGGCCCCAGGCTCAGAAGGACCCACTTTGTATTAACATTACGCAATCGGTTTATTGTTGTCTTGAAATTTACCATAATTTTATCCTTGAATTTTTGTTTCATAAGCAGAGTAAAGGGTCATATGCCAGACTTTGGAGCCTTAGCTCACAGCAAAATCCTTCCTCCTGCTGCATCCCTCACTGCCAGACTGGTCCCCATCTGAACTCCCCTTTCCTATATAACTAACCTCCATCTCTGCCACTGTGGCCACTTTGTTCATGAGCTCATTGGACAATGACAGGAATACCTAGGGAAAGAAGATGACTAATTTCCACAGAATTCATCATCCTATCCACTTGATTGTTAAAATCCTTCTCTGCCAAGGTCACCCTTTGGTGTGTGCATTCATATAAAATATGCTAACAACCCAGGTGTTCCTCAGAATAGTGCAAACATACACAGAGACTGGATTAAGGTGAAGAAGGATCCAGCAAATCAGGACTAAGTCACCAAGACAACCTCTCTGAGTCCGGGATGGGCAGCTTATTTATGTACATAGATTAGAAAGCAAATGAGAGAGATTATGAATACTTAATAGATTCTTGAGAAACGTCCATGAATATGCATTAGGGTGAAGTCTTGAATTCTGGCATGGAAGTAGCCATTGGACCTCTCACTCCTAAATGTGGTCTGAGTTCATCAAATTACGTCTTTCTGGGAAATTTTTGTTTCTTTGTTCTGGGGTCTGTTATGGGTCGTAGTTGATGTTACTATTCATGTTTAGTGGATCAGATCTAGTTAAGACCTACAATTGTCTCTATCTTTACCTGGGCCTGCTGTGGTAGGGTTGCTTTCTTGGCAAAGACAGGTTAAAAGGGAGTAGAGAGCAGAAAGACTAAGTTAATTATAAATTACAACAGAGCATATTGTTTTTAGCATTCTATTTCCACTGTTGTTAGGATAAGAGGGTAAGGCCTGTTAAGCAAGTAATAAATTATATAAAATTCTAAAGGATTAAGCAAGCCTATAAGTTAATTATAAACTATAAGTGGGGCCTATTGTTTTAGCTTATTTGTTGCCATGGTTGTCAGAACAAGAGGTGGCCAGGCAAAGAGTAAATAATAGATTTTATACAATTCTAAAAGATTAAGCAAGCTTCTGGGGCCTCAAACATCTTCACTTCTTTGGCACATTCAGAAAGGTCTATCCACTAACCTATTCTCATACCTCCTTGTCACTAGTTTTCCAATCATGTTCCTGAGCATTCAACCAAACCATTGGTCACAGCCCACTAATCAGTATACAATCACACGTTTGGCCACTTCTCTTTCCAAGCAAAATGAACAACCAGGTACACTGCTCAAAGTTCTGCCCATTGAGAGGAATTCCATTTCCTTCAGGGAAGCCCAAGGAAGGGGCTGTTGTGCAGCGGTTCTCTACTTTTCGAGTAGTGTGTGCATATTGGGCAGAACCATCTGTATGTCAGATATATGTTTTCTCTTCCTCAGTCAAATGTTCATAAGGAACTCCCCATGAAGCCATAGTGTTGACGTGGAAAAGGAAGGTAATGTGACAGGAATAAAGACCATGGGCATTTGGGCCACATCCTTATGCAATGTCTACCTTCAGGTCCTGCTTGAGCCCAATCTCATATAAACCACTTCCATTTAATATTGGAGTACTGCCGTACACGTCTGACTTTGTAACTCTGAAGGTCAGACAACACTCGGTTCACTATGGGCAGCTCAAGTGCATAGTAATTTTGTGGCCCATGGTTGAGTATTCAGTCTCTACTAAAACCCAGCTGTTTCTCAAAAGGAGAATACTTATCTGCAGAGGATGGCAGGGCTTTGCTCCAGACTCCTAAGGGTCTGTGCTATGATTCACCACAGTTGCCTTCTTCAAGTATTTGATGGTGGCACTAATCTCGGTAATCCCTTCAGGGATACAGTATTATATTTGGTTTACTGTTTCCTACATAGAAGCAGTTATAATGGCTTCCACTTGACTGTTCCTGCCATGCTGTTGTTTGTATAGGGTTTTCAAGGAGCAGTTCAAACTCACCTTGCGGTCCAGTGCTTATGTGCTTATCCCACAGTGCCACACAAAGACTCCCTACCATAATAACCTTAATCCACTGTTAAGGTCCCACTGTGGGAGTTCTGCCAGTTGCTGAGTATGTCTATTCCAATTACGCATTCTGGAACTGGGAACCCATTGGACCCACTGCAAGATGGACCTTAGCTAAGACTCCATTAATAATCTGACCTGCTTTCTCAATTATCTAGTGCTATATATAACAGCACTACAAAAAGTGGAAGGCTTTAACAAACAGGAAGTTATTCTCTCATAGTTCAGGAGGTTAGAGGTCCAAATTCAGAATGCCAGCTCTAGGGCAAGGCTATTGTCTCCTGTCAACATCCATTGGCCCAATATTCCTTGGAGATCTCCATGTGTCCGGACTAATGCCATGATGACCTTCTCCTAGATCTAGGAGCTGAGTTCTCTAGAGAACCAAAACAAGTGAAATATATATGTTCTGACTCATAGTGCCCCTATATAGGATTTCTAAGGAGCAGCTGGTGGGTTTGAACCACTAACCTGTGATTTGCAGTCCAGTGCTATCCTAAAGTGCCACACCACGAATCTGTGCGTGTGTGTGTATATATATATATATATATATATATATATATATATATATATATATATATATATATATATATTATTGCTATGTGCCATCGAGTCGAGATCCAACTCATAGCAACCCTGTACAGAGTCCCTGTATGGGTTTTCTAGGAGCAGCTGGTGAGTTGACACTGCCAGCCTTTACAGTTTACACTGACTTTGCAGTTTACCACATTAACTGACAGCGCCACACTAGAAGTCATTATATATATATACATATATATATATATAGAGAGAGAGAGAGAGAGGAAGAGAGGAGCGCTCTGGTAGCATAGTGGTTACGAGTTGGGCTGCTAACCTCAAGATCAGCAGTTCAAAACCACCAGTGGAGAAAGATGAGGCTTTCTGCTTCCATAAAGATTTACAACCTTGGAAACCTTACACAGGGTCCTATGAGTCAGAACCAACTCCTTGGCACACCACCGTCACCACCACCATACATATATATATAGAGAGAGAGAGAGAAACAGAGAAGTTTATATCAAGGAAATGGCTCACACATTTGTAGAGGTGGGAGAGTTCAAGTCCGGGTCAGATGAACCAAGTTCAGCAGGTCAGATGACAGACAGGAAGGTAACAGAGCAGGCCACTGGCTTAAGTCCAAAGAACCAGAGATCAGAAGACAAGTCAGATGCAAGATCCAGACCCAGCAGAAAGCAAACAAGCTTTGCCTGAGTGTCTAATATATTGGAAACAGGCCACACCCCCAAGGATTCCCAAGAGCAGAATCCATCTTAGAGTTGATTACATTGTATTAGATCTCATTATGGGGATAATTACATCTCAACTGTCAAACCACTGACAATCCTGGCCCAGTCAAGTTAACACAAAACCTTAACCATCAGAGAACTCTGGGTCCAAAAGACACACTCCACTCCCAGGTCTTCTTCTTGGTGGTAGATCTTCCACTGATCTCTGCTAACATCTCTCTCCATTCATCTCATAAGATAAAATGTATTGCAGGCAAGTCCAAAATCAATGGGACAGGCTTCAGGCTGGAGGATTTTCTTGATTCATGTGGTTGCACAGACTGATGAGCCCAAAATTTGCAGGTCAGATGATGACAAGTTCACAAGCATATGGAAGCTACCAAATTCCAAAAATTGGAAGGTCAGATGTCAAGCTATAGTTCTCAGGCTATAGAAGCTGATGACTCTCAGAATTGGCAGGTCAGATGGCAGGCTGCTAGCTCAATTTCCAAGAACCAAAAGTCCGATGATGATGATGAGCTAGATTCAGGATCCAGAGCAAGGTCTCCTTGTTCTGCCTGGCCAGAACATCCATATATATTAGGGGCTTCAAAAAGCTTGTGGGAAACTGGAACTAAAATGTAATGGAAATTTTCCATAAACTTTTGAAGCCCCCTTGTATATTGGCTGCAGGTCACAATCCCAAGGAAGCTCCCCTTCCATCAGATTTGAATAAGAGTAGGACTTAAAGTGACTTGAGTCATGTCCTGTTGTAAGGTTGTGACTCAATACATACACTGCACTAATCCTGCCTCGTTTACATATGTTGTTGTTGTTAAGTACCGTGGAGTGGGTTTCGACTCATAATGACCCTGTATAGGGTTTCTGAGGCTGTAAATCTTCATAGGAGCAGAAAGCCTCATCTTTCTCCTGTGGAACGGCTGGTAGTTTTGAACTGCCGACCTTGAGGTTAGCAGTCCAATTCATAATCACTACACTACCAGAGCTCCTCATTTACATATAGAGGTTAGAATTTACAACACATAAAATGGAGAATAATTACAACAGATCACAAAATGGAGGACAACCACATAATACTAGGACTCATGGTCTAGATATAATGACACGTAACACTAACCATCACAAGACCCTATAGAAGACCCTATTGTTGGTCCCTGCAACTCAAATGGTGGGTGGAGAAGTAAAAGCTGGGCTGCCCAGCTTCACGTAGGCTCTTGGCATGCCACAGCCCACAGGCACCTAGCTTGGATGCTCCCCACCATCCAGGTACCCAAAAGGAAGTTCAGTTTAGTTGAAGAGGTGGTGAAGAAGGATTCCAAGAAGAGATCAGCAAGGTTGACAGCTAGACCTGCTTCTGCAAAAGTGGCAATGAAACCCAAAAATGGCAGTAGGAAAGGATAAATCTTCAGATAAAATTACGCAAGCAAAAAGGAAAGGGGAAGCAATGGGGAAACAGGCTGAAATGGCTAATCAAGAAACTAAAGACTTACCTGTAGAAGATGAAGAAACTAAAAACAAAACGAGTCCAACCTTTAATGAAGCAGGAGAGAAAGAAGTTAAGTCTGGTTAATACTTGGATTCCATATCTTAGGAGATCCAAGAAGTGATGCTATTGAATATAGTGTTGGTGGAGAATATTTGGTATACCATAAGAAGTGTCAGAAGAACAAACAAATCTGTTCTGTAGGAAGTATAGCAAGAATACTTCTTGGAGTGACTGGGTTACAAGCTTTCAAGAGGGAACCTAGATCCAGAGGGCCTGGAGGAAGGTAGAATCTCCAGTGAGTAGTATTCAATCTGACTAGGTGGGGCTGATGCAATGAAAT
>NW_006408610.1:3087061-3093857 GCF_000296735.1 Chrysochloris asiatica | reverse complement strand
CAGAGAGGGAGAGCCACTGTGTGCTGAAGACCTGGGGGGCACGGGGGAAGGATTGCATGGAGGGGATTGTAACCATGGCAATGAGACGATATACAATAGAACGAATGTAAAATTAATGTTCTCCCATGTAAACTATCACATAATTCACAATAAAACATTTAAGAAAGAAAGAAAGAAAGAATATTTCTTGGTAGCAAGGATGCAAGACTTTGTCTAACATACTTTGAACATTTTGTCAGGAAAGTCCCGTCTGTGGAGAAGAGCATCATACTCAGTAAAGTAGAGGGTCAACTAAAAAGAGGAAGACCCTCAATGAGCTGGATTGACACAGTGACTCTAACAATGGGCCCCAACGTAACAATTATGAGGATGGCACAGAACTGGGCAGTGTTTCGTGCAATTGGAATCAATTTGATGACACCTAACAATAACAACCATGTCTTGTCAGTGGTCCCTGCATCTCCCTTTCTTGTACAATCCAAAGGAATATTTTTATCAGCTATTTCATAAATGTAAGCTTTTTAGTAGCTCCAGAAACCTTTTTTAAGAAGAAGAAAATCCTATTTCATCTCATTTTTTTAAGTGTAAATACTTTTTTTTAAAGAAATGAAATCATTTGCTGATTGTTTATTTGCTACTATCAAAAAATAGTGATCTGCATGGAGGGGATTGTAACCATGGCAATGAAATGATATACAATAGGATGAATGTAAAACTAATATTCACTCGTGTAAACGATCACATAATTCACAATAAAACATTAAAAAAAAAAAAATAGTGAGCTGTTGAATTGTGGGAAGCTTTGACTATCTTCAGTGCCAATGTAACATTCCATGGGATGGAGGACAGTTTCTATATCCCATAATGCAAAGCATACTTAATGGCAATTGGGAGTCTCGGTCATACATTTATATGACTTGAACATTTTGAATTACTTCTATTTCCATGTTGTTTCTTAGTAGAATTGCTCCTTAACAAAAACCACTCCTTCGTTATGGCTCTTCCTATCAGAACTGTGTGCATTCTATAACATCTTGGATCATTGATCAGTTTTCTAAGCACTTTGTTAAGTGCTATGTTAAGGAGCTCTGGTAGCGTAGTGGCTACGAATCGGGCTGCGAACCTTAAGGTCAGCAGTTCGAAACTACCAGCCGCTCCGCGGGAGAAAGATGAGGCTTTCTACTCCCGTAAAGATTTACACCCTCGGAAACCCTGTACAGGGTCGCTATGGGTTGAAACCAACTCGACGGCACTTAACAACAACATGAAAGGTTGAAAATTTGAGTATGTAGTGTGGTATGGTATTGTGGGTTAATATGCTGAACTGCAAAGTCAGTTTGAACTACAAGGTTAGTGGTTCAAGTTCACCAACTACTCCTTGGAAACCCTATACAGGATCGCTATGGGTCAAACTGACTCTGTGGCACTTAACAACAACAACAAGGGAAATTTAAGGAGCTCTGGTAGTGTAGTGGTTATGAATCAGGCTGCTAATCTCACGGATAGCAATTCGAAACTACCAGCTGTTCCATGGGATAAAGATGAGGCTTTCTGCTCCTGTAAAGATTTACAGCCTTGGAAACCCTATGCAGGGTCGCTATGAATTGGAACAGACTCCACGGCACATAACAACAAAGAGAAATTAATTTGCTTCCAAACTTATAGCTGGAAAGTCACTGGAGTTTAGAAATGAATGATAACTACCTGGCTTTTTAGATTTGTACATTACAAGGTATGTACATTAAGAATTGTGTACAAATTGTTCATAATGCCTCTGTTGTTGTTGTTAGTTGAAGTTCTGTCGGTTCTGACCACAGCACGTCAGTGTACAACAGAACGAAACACCAACCAGTCCTGTGCCATCCTCACAGTTGCTACTATGCTTGAACCCATTGTTGTTGCCTCTATGCCAACCCATCTCATTGGAGGTCTCCCTCTTTTTCGCTGTCCCTCCACTTTACCAAGCATGATGTCCTTCTCCAAGGACTGGTCCCTCCTGATAATATGTCTGAAGTATGGAAGACAAAATCTGGCCATCTTGGTTTCTAAGGAGCATTCTGGCTGTACTTCTTCCAAAGCAGATTTGTTTGTTCTTTTGGCAGGCCATGGTACTTTTAATATTCTTCTCCAGCACCATAACTCAAATGTATCAATCCTACTATGGTCTTCTTTATTCACTGTCCGACTTTTACATGCATAGGAAGCTATTGAAAATACTATGGCTTGCATAAGATGCACTTTAGTCCTCAAACGGGCATCCTTGCTCTTGAACACCTTAAAGAGGTCTTATGCAACAGATTTGTGTAATGCAATATGTTGTCTGCTGCTTCTGTAAGTGTTGAGGGTAGATCCAAGCAAAATGTCTCCATTCTGACCCTTAAAACAACCAATAAAATACCAATTGGAGAAAAAAAGATTCTGTAGAAGAATCCTGATCAAATGGCAGAAGATGTGGAAGAAAGTTTCAAATTCTCATGGACTCCAGACTTTCTGGAGCCATGGAGAATAGAAGAATCCCGAAACTATTGCCCTGAGAGAATCTTTAAACTGTAAACTAAAAGTATGCCCTAAAGTCTTCTATAAACCATGGTGGTGTGCCGTGGAGTCAGTTCTGACTCATAGTGACCCTGCATAGAGTTTCCGAGGCTGTAAATCTTTACAGGAGCAGTGAGCCTCTTCTTTCTTGGGCGGAACAACTGGTAGTTTTTGACTGTTGTCCTTGAGGTTAGCAGCCTGACTCATAACCGCTTCACTACCAGAACTCCTTTCTGTAAACACACAATAATGAAACAAGGAAATCCATTGCCATGAGTTGATTCCAACTCATTGTGACCCTAAATAGAGTTTTTGAGACTGTAGATCTTTATGGCAGCCGGCAGCCTCATCTTTGTCCTGCAGAGCAGCTGGTGGATTTGAACCTTGTAGTTAACAGTTCTAATGCCTAACCCACCCACAGCACCACCAGGGTTCCTTAAACCATACAATGTTGTTGTTGTTAAGTGCTGTTAAGTCAGTTCCATCTCCTAGAGACCCTGCATAGAGTTTCCAAGGAATGGCTGGTGAGTTTGAATCATCAGCCTTGCTGTTCAAACCAACCTTGAGGGTGAGTGCTTAGCCAATGGCGTTACACCAGGGTAGTTTAGCTGAACTAGCAAAGAATGTTGGCCTTGAGCAATGTACTCTTTTAAAGAAATATCTATATGAGATCACAATGACAAGAGCAACTCAAAATGTTAGGGACACAACCTTGGAACGGCAGGGCTCTGAGATACAGGGACTGAGTCATGATTGGAATGGGGGGGTATCATGTTAGGATGATGGAATGTTTCTTTATTACGTGACTAACCAAGGGGCTAGAGTTTTAGTCTGTGTTACAGGTCAAAAGCTCTCCAGTATAGATTCCAGCCTGACTAATTCGACCCTATAGCGAGCGGACAGCCACTTCTCCATCTTTGGAGCGAGCGTGCCTGAGGGAGCCAGCATTCACCGAAGACCCACCTGAAAGAGGGATGTCATCTGCATCTCCATTGAGGCCCCCCCAGCAAGAGCACCAACGAGCCAGCCACAGCAGAGAAGACTTTAAGAACTGTTTAACCCTTAGGGAACTGGATAAACCCCAGAGACATTCTGCTGCTTTGCTTGTTGGGCTTGGGGAATGGGGAGTTAATAGATGTTACTGATTTTGCAATCGTCCATCAACCATCATAGGTTTTATTCCCTGTTAAAGTTTTCAGAAGCTAGGCAAATCATTGCGGTGTCTGGCCCTTAAACGTGCCACGTGCCTTTGCTCTCAGGTCAAGAATCACTGCGCAAATAGGAATTGTTACCTTTTTTTGCCCTGCCCACCATGTAAATCAAATGTCTAGGGATATTAGTCTCACTCATATGATCCAAGAGTAAATAGACAAAGGTTCACAAAACAGACTAAATGCTTTAGAGAAAGGAAGATTGCTTAAGGGAAATAAGACCCAATATATCCAGATTACATTCCCAGCTAAGGTTACTCATGGTATAAGTAGATTTGTGTTATCTTTCAGTAACCCAGAAATTGATTGGAACTTAATCCAACAGCATTTTAGGAGGTTGTGGAACAATATACACTTGTCTGTGGATATTCATCAGCTACATGCTCAAATTTATGATATAAGTAATTCTCAAAGTGAACACTGAGTGGCTACTAATTTGCTACCCCTGCTAGAGAGTAAGATCCCCTAAGAACTTGATTGAACCTCAGCATAGTGATCCTGCTTGGTCACCTTAGAGCAGGTGGTGGGCTGGCAACGTCTTGCGTATGGGGTCCCCAGCCCATCTCCTCCCTCCCTGCCTTCCTCGGATGGCGGCTGTTTATGCTGGACGTGTGGCCAGAGACAGGTAAGGATCACGTGGAACCTCGGCAACTTAAGACAGAGCCATTGCCATGCTGCAATGAGTTTCAATGACTGGTAAGACTGAGGAATTCGCACTGACCGCCTAAGACAGGCAGTGTCCCTTAAACAAACAATAAATAAGGAGGATTCAGATGCAGACCGTGCAGACCCGGTCAGGAGGCCAAGCCCCTGTGGGCCCAAGCGTTGTTGACCGTCCAAACCATAGGCTCTGAGGATCAGACTTTAGCTACCTAGTAGACATAGCAAACTGTCCCTCATCTGATTATTCAGTAATGCTTGTTAGTAATCTCATACATGAGCCCTGGATATCCACAGACAAATGTAAAAACCTTCCCTAAAAGCCGAGACTGTAAATTCCAAAAAGGCAAGTCCCCCCCCAATCAAAAAAAAAAAAAGCTAAAGAGGATAGAGAGAAACACTGCTAACTGATGATATATGGAGGGGATAATAATCAATGTAATGAAACAAGCTATATGAATGGTTGAATGTGAAGCTGATGATGTGCCCTGTAAACTTTCACTCAATCCAAAATAAAAACATTTAATTAATAAAAAAAAGAAAAATGTTAGGGAGCAGTGAGTGTTGATTAAGTTATCTGGAAAACAGGGTTAAGAATGGTTGCACTATTTGAAGAGTGTAGTCAATGCCACTGAATTGTGGAAATTAATGACTTGATGTATGTTCTACTGTGTATATATTCTCACAACACTCAAAAAAAGTCAAGGAAATTTTTTTTTTTTCAAAAAGCAAATATAAAAACACCATGCTACCTAGGACCATCGAGAAAGAGGAGCATGAGCGGAATGTGGGACCCTATCCAGAGAAGCAGCGACACCAGAGATGGAGGCAGAGATGAGGACATGTAGAGAGGGAGCAGCTGAAGACTCTAGACTCATGGAAAGAGAAAGACTTTGTACTGGCGGCCAGGAGGCAGGCCTGCAAAATGTGCCCTTCGGGTGTTTAAATGGTTATATATTACTGAGTGTTTTTGTGTAAGTCCCTGCTAGCCCCTCCCCCCCCCAAAAAAAAAAAACAACCAAGAGAATAGAAGTAAATACTGTTGAATGATGATGCACGGAGGAGATTGTAATCATTGCAATGAAACGAAATACGATAGGATGAGTGTAAAATCGATGTTCTCCCATATAAACTATCATTCAATTCACAATAAAAACTTCAAAAACAAAAAACACTATGACAGATTAAGAGAAAGATCAAAGAAGACAGTAAAAAGCTTTTACTACCATTTCATTTTGTAAATTATGTATCAATCCTGCATGCATTATTGTGCTGGGGCCGGTCCCCAGTGACTCCAGACTCCTCACTGTTCCTTCAGTCCCATCCTGTCATGCTGCTAGCTTGACATGGCCATGGTGACAGTATTTACAGCAGAGAAACAAAGGCATACACTAAAACCAGGGTTCTGTCTTTATTTTTAGAGCTGGTTGTTAACCCTTCTCCAGCACACCATTGCACAGAGCCCTCACTAAATGCTGGAAGCTTCTAATTCTTATTCTTTTTATCATCTAAACTGGACAGGCCCAAATGTCTAGTCATGGAAAGAAGGCTAAAAATGAAAACTGTCTACTAACTGCCAAGCACGAATCCAAACCATTTCACCCCTGTTTCAGGAATGAGGGAACAGAGAGGACTACACAGGACCACACAGCAGGCCCTGCCAACAGGTTGATATTTCCATTCAATGTCTCCCACTTTTCCCACAGCAGGAGGAAGGATCTTTAGAGCCATATGTCCCCTCTCCCAGCACAGGTTCTAATACAGGGTTCTGACTTTTAGGGATGAACTGGAAGAGGGGACTCAGCAGGCAGACAATGGGAAGAAAGCTGGGGGAAGCACCCACTCTTTTCTTTTTCCAGAATCTTCACAGCCTGAAGCAGAAGCCTGGATGAATGGGCAGGCAGACAGGACATTTCAGCTACACACAAAAACAACAGCCACCAGCAGATAAGAGGCACAGATATTTACTAAACTCTGGGGCCTTCCAAGCATACTGTCAGCGTTGGGAGAAAAAAAAACTGTGGATAATTTCTCCTTCTGAGGCCAGGGAATCCAGGGGCGGGGGAAGCCCTTTAAAGGGTCTCTGCTGACCTCAGCCTCTTTGTTACATTTGTGTATGTGATGATTAAGGTTATGCATCAACTCGATAAAGCCATAATTCTCCATTCGGTTGCTATTGTATAATCAATCATTCTCCATTTTGTGATCTGATGTGAGCAGAAAGGGAAGTTTCCTTGGTGACATGCCGGGGTCTGACCTCGACATAGTTGTGTTGTTCACGAGTGTTTGGTTCACGAGGAGGGGAGATCCAGCGGCGATAGGGATAGCGAAAGAATACACAGACAAACAGAAGGAGGGAGACAATGAGGCACCCCAAAGCCAGGGTGGAT
>NW_006408610.1:3077393-3086675 GCF_000296735.1 Chrysochloris asiatica | reverse complement strand
AATATTCCTTTCTTCCTTACTGGGTTTAACCTTCACTTGGATCAAACTGATTGAACCCAGGGTGGTCTGAGGGAGTTGCCCCCATTGTCCTTAATCCCGTATTCCCAGAATTTTCCGCTCCACCCCAAGTGAATATACCCCGGGCAGTTCCTCTCCAGAGCCTCCCTGCTTAATCCCAGTAAACCTGTCTTTGTTCGTCCTCTGAGGAAGTTTTACTGCCTTGGTTCTAGGGGGAAAATCTTGACCTTAGAAACTTAGGGGAATATTGCATTTCTCTGTGGACATCCAGGGCTCATGTTTGGAATTAAATAAATATGACTAAACAATTTGATGAAAAACAATTTGCTATTAACTGCCAAGTGGCTAGATTTGTTACACTCAGGCCTATAGGGCCTCGAACCTCTGCACAGTCTGCAACAGTGACATGGCCTGTATCCAGTATATATGGATGTTTCGACAAATCTCACTCTCTCGGTCTTACATCTGACTCATCATCCTCTAACCTCTGGTTCTTGGGTTATGAGCCAGCAGCCTACTGTCTGATCTACCAATTTGGGGTTTGTAATCCCCTGCAACCATGTGAGTTAGGAGTAGCCTCTAGCCTGACATCTGACTCACGGATTTGGGACTTGCCAGCCTCCACAACTTCATGAGCCATTTCTTTGGAATAAATAGGTAGAGAGAACCATGAGGTTTCTGTTCCTGCAAAGATTTAAAAGCTTCAGAAACCCTACACAGGGTCGCTGTGAGTGGGAACCAACTTGATAGCACTTAACAACACAGGGAAATCAAGAACAAGCCCAGGTAAACATAGTGGATTTCAAACTGAGCTGTTTAACAAAAGGTCAGTACTTCAAATCTACCAATCACACCTGGGGAGAAAGATAAGGCTTTCTGCTGCTGTGAAGATTTACAGCCTTGGAAAGCCTATGCAGGGTTGCTATGGGTTGGAAATGACTCCACGGCACACCACCACCAAGCCATGTACAGGGTCACTATGAGTCGGAAGCGACTCAATGGCACACGATGTGTGTGTGTGTGTGTGTGTGTGTGCATTTTACTGGTTTTACTCATCAAGAGATCTTAATCTAATCTTCTTTTTGCTAATGAAGAAAACTGAGGCCCACAGAGGGAAGGGAATATATCCAAACACACTCTGAGGGCTGGAAAATGGAAGAGCCAAAAGAGGGATGAGGAACCCTGGTAGTGAAATTGTTAAGTGCTCAGACACTAAGTCATTGTTTCTAGCCTACAGCAGCTCTGCAGAGGAGCACCTGGCAAAGCTATTCCTATAAAGATTGCTGTTACTGTTAAGTGCTGTCAAGTCAGTTCTGACCCATAGTGACCCTGTTTCCAAGGAGCAGGTGAACTTGAACCGCCGACCTTGCAATTCCACCCGACTTTGCAGTTCAGTGCATTAACCAACAGCACCACACCAGGACAGCCTAGGAAACCCTCTGGAACAGTTGGACTCTGTCCTAGAAGTTACCTTGAGTCTGAATTGACCGGATAGCACATAACACCAATAAAGTAGGATGCAGGCCTGGAGACCTCACCCCTTACTTGTTTTGGACCTCTGGCACCTCATCTGTATTCAGCCTGTCTGCCTCCCCAGGAATTGGAGTTATCTCCTGAAAGTGTGGATGGGGAACCCTGGCCCTGGGCATGAATCACAACTGCTGGGATTTTTGTTGGCATCAGCATCACCTCACCCTTGGGCTCCATGCAGACCCTTTGTCAACTGGCCACACTCTGACCTGGTGATGAGAGGCCTATTGTGATCCTAAAGCTTATCTAGGGTGGGCTTTGTGACCATAGGCGTGGGTCTCCCCTAGTACCTCAGGGATAGAGTGAAGCTAGTCTTGGAGATGTAGGAATTCAAGGTCCCTGATCTGGGTATGGGGTTGGAAAGGGTCCTGGAGTTTAGAGGGGCCAATAGACTGTACTTAACAACAACAGTAGTACGTGTTTGGAGGGACCCCAACTGCTAGATAGTTCTGCCCTTCAACCTGCAAGGTGTTACCAATTCCCCACCCCACCCCCAACAACAAACTCTCTTATCAATGCTAACTGAATTAGAGAAGGATACTCCCAGGGTCTCTGGGAAATGCTATCTTTTCCCCTGAGGCAGATGTGTCCCTACAATGCGTATAATCAGAATCTGTCCTAGCAATCAAGTCTTATAGAAACCCCTCTCCCAATTGTATAGATAAGGAAGAGGGATGTGTGGATTTGTCCTAGCAATCAAGTCTTATAGAAACCCCTCTCCCAATTGTATAGATAAGGAAGAGGGATGTGTGGATTTGTCACTTCAGTGGTGAGAGGCCACAATGTTCAGATAGGGGTCCTTATCGGAAGTTGTGTGGGCATAGCAAGCTTCAGGTTTAAATGTTATGTTTTATGTGCTTTGGAGGCTCTGATATAGATCATGGGGGCGTAAACCAAAGACTAAACCGACCCTTGAGCGGATTCTGACTCTAGGTAGCCCCATTTGTTACAGAGTAGAACTTTTCTATATAGGCTTTTTGGTATGGCTGTCCAGTCGGTTCCGATCCACAGCAACCCTGCATAGGGTTTCCGAGGAGCAGCTGGTGAGCTTGAGCAGCTGGTGAGCTTGAACCGCCGACCTTACGTTCAAAGGGCTTTGCAGTCTGGCACATTAACCCACAGCGCCACACCAGGACTCTCTAGATAGGGTGTTCTTGGCTTAATCTTTAGGGAAGCAGTTTGCCAGGGCTTTCTTTCCTAACTGCTCGGTGAACACATCACTAACTGCTTGCGACACCCAAGCTTCTCATGGGGGCTCAGGGCCCTAACCACTGGCACAACCACTGGTCCAGGTCTTAAAACGACTAAGGCGGAAACATGACATTCTCGCAGGCGCGGAGAGACATCTTAGAGCTCAGTTTCCAAGATCCCAGAGTGAGGGATGGGAAGGCTCCGCGGGGGCGGGTCACGGTGGGGGTGGGGCGGGGCCGAGGACGCTCTGGCCCCGCCCCCCACGCTCAGGTAAACAAGCGGCCCCGCAGCGCCTGGGGGCGGCTCCTGCAAGCTGGGCGCGGAGTTACATCACGCTCCCCCTGAGCTTCACGCCCCGGCGGCCAGGTCCCGATGGCCCTCACTTGCCCGCCGCCTGTGTCCGAGAAGTAGAGAGCTGGCGAGGCGTCTCAAGGGCGGGAAGGCTTCCGAGTTTTCTCGGGAGGCTCCTGTGTCTTTGTTGAAAGTGGAGCTGCTGCCTTAGACGCGCAAGAGCTGTGTGTCAGTTTCTGGGCTCTATGATCCTGCCCCACCCTGGTCGTGTAGTGGGTTACACTCTGCACTGCTAACCACAAGGCCAGCAGTTCGAGTCCACCATCCCCCTTCTGTAGGAGAAAGAGTAGGTTTTCTTCTCCCGTAAAATTAACAGTCTTGGAAACCCTACATAAAGTTGCTATGAGTCGATTTGACTCTGAGTCGAATTGACGCAATGGCAGTGGGTTTGAATTTTGTTTTGGTCAAACCCAACAGCCGCTCCTTGAAAACGCTATGCAGGGACGCTATGGGTCGGAACCGACTCGACGGCACTTAATAACAACCAGGGAGAAGGAGAAATGCCCCCAGAGCCGCCCTGATGAGCGAGGAGTGGCAAAGCCGTGGTCCCAGAAGTGGGTTGTTGGCTGTGACTCAAAGCTGGGATTTCTACTTCAGCAGTTTGGTTGTTGTTAAGTGCCATCGACTCGGGGTTCCAACTCACAGCGACCCTGTACAGGGTTTCCGAGGAGCAGCTGGTGAGCTTGAACCTCTGACTTTGCGGTTCAAATCGACCCTGAAGTCCAGCTCATTAACCCACAAAAGCGCGTGTTCCAGAACGCAGACTTCCCTGCGTCGGGCCTGGAAGACCTAGCAGACATTGGAAAGACAACTTTGTAGAATGCTAGCATCCCTTTCTCTAGGACTTGTTCAGGGAGGATTGACCCTCTGGGCACAATGAAGTAAATAAATTGTACCCTCTTGCTACCTTCACCACAAGGTTATATCAACACTTTGAAAAGGAACGGGATTGAAAAACCAGGAGAAAGATTTTCGTTAATATCAGCAGCTTCCATCTTGGAGCCTGATGGGTAGACCTGAAACGTAAGATAGTGAACCCTCCACGCTTGGAAGATATTCAAGCAGTCTGGGCAAGGGCTCCTCAGGGAGGCAGTAAAAGGGATCCTTGCCCAGCATTCCTGGGCCTCCACAATTTAATGATTCTAGCACTTTCAAGCCCTCTGTTATTGTAACCATTGTTGTTGTTAAATGCCACCCAGTCGGTTCCGACCCATAGTGAGCTTGTATAGGGTTTCTGAGGTGTGACCTTGAACCTCGGACATTGTGGTTCAAGTCGACTTTGCACATTAACCCACACTAGTTCTGTGGATATTGAGCATTTGAAATGTGGTTCATCTGGATTGAGATGTGCAGCTATGTAAAATCCACACAGGACTGGGAAGGCTTGGCATAAAACAAAAGAGCATCAACAATTTTAGTAATTTGTATATTGATTACATATTGAAATTATAGGATTTGGGATAAATGGATTACATAGTGTATTACTAAAATCAATTTCACCATTGATTGTTGTAGTGGTGTTTTTTAATGTGGCTGCTAGAAAATTTTAAATGACAACACTGCTAAATGTCAGGTAACCTTGTGCCTTCGGAATTGCCTTTACCAAACAATATCAACACATCTCTATTAACTGCACACTCCTGTGACAAGTCCTAAACAGCTTACCAGTGGAGGAGGAGAAGGCACAATGCCAGCCCTCAAAGAGCTGCCAAGCCCCTCTTGGCTCCCAACTCAGCCTGCCTGCCAGAGTTCTCCTTCAGTCCTGCTGCCCTGCCTCCATAGGAGAGCCGAGGCCAACAGAAGGCGGGCAGAGGGCTCTGGGGCCTGCCAGGACTCTGGGAACTTGGGGAAGGAGTTCTGTGTGGGCCAAGGGTTCAGAAGACAACATGGCCCGTGGCCAGGAACCACCGCTGGCCATTGAGAGCTGTTCCCATGGCCAGGACCACAGATGAGCCTTTCAGCTGCCCAGGCTGCTCCTGCCTGTCCCAGTGGCCGCAGCAGAACTCTCTTCCAGCACCACCTGGCTGTGAGGTAAACAGACTCTTCACTCTCCTGTCCTCTCTTCCACACCCAACCCCCACTACTAAGCAGGTCCTGTTTGATTAAAAGATGAAAACGTGAAGTATCTCAATAATTTTGTCTATTGGTACATGTTGAAATGATATTATTTTGAATAGTCATTCAGGGATACAGACCAGAGTCTGGAGTAAAAATACTTCAGACTCAGAATAAATCAAGAACTACAACAAACCTTCCATGGCTGGTATGTCTGATTAACAGCCCACACCTGGCAAGTCAGAGGGATGGTCCTAATTGGTATGACCCAAGTTTAACCCATGCAGCTGATATGAGTGTGACAGTTTTACAGCTCTGTAAAGTTAACCAGACATATGCACAATTAAACAACTTACTCTAACATTCCCTTTCTTCCCATATAAACTCACTCACTCAGAATAATCATTAGTTACCACTCATCTCACCCTATGGTGTGCGGGTACTGTGCTAGGAGCTTACAGATATTCATATCATCCTCACAACACGGTCCTGGTGTGGTGCTGTAGGACAAGCACTATACTGCTAACCTCAAGGTCAGAGGTTCAAACCCACCAGCCACTCCTTGGAATACAGAGTCATTGAGTCACTGTGTCAGAACCAACTCGATGGCGCTTAACCAGTCCTCACAACAATTCTATGAGGTAAGTACTATTACTCCCCATTCTTAATGGATGAGGAAACTGAGGCACGGAGAGGTTAAGTAAGCCTGCTCAAAGTCACACTGCTAGAAAATGGCAAAACTGGAATGGAAACCCAGGCATTCTAACTTTAGTGTCTATGCCCCAAATCACTTTCTGCTGCTTCTTACAGAATACTCAAGGGATCATGCTTAATTTCCCTTGACTGGTTCTTTCGCTAACCAGCTTGTGATAACCTCGCTAACCAGCTTGTGATACATGCTTACAATCTGAGATGGGCATTACAGATCAAAAATGACCAGATTGGAAGGTGACCAAACTCATGGGGAAGATGAAAAAAAGAATCCCAGAAAAATAAATCTTTCTATGTTTCTTTTTTCTTTAATCTATGTGGGTGGGCAAAGGAACGTGATCTAAGAACTGGGTGTAGCTTGTTATAAAATAAACTGCAGCTGAAGGTTGAGACCCAGGTTCATAGATGCCCGAAGTTTCTCAGCAGCCTGAACAGTTTCAGAAATGTGGAGTTGTATCGGGTTTCTAGGCGTGAGAGTGTGAAGGACAAAATAATTAAGAATGAGAATGGTAGAACTAGGAACAAGTACCCAGTAAGCAAAGGCTTACTGTGCTTACTAATCTGTATTTATTTATAATTCCACTCGGGATTATAAATTTGAAAAGAGGGCTTGGATTCAGTAGGAAGGTGCTATGGGGTTAGAAGAGAGACAGATGCCAGCCAGACTTAGAAGCAGAGTCTTAGATGTGATGAAAAATGTGCAATTGTTCACTACAGATTCACAAAGAAGCACAAGTAAGCCTGTATTTACTTTACTTATTGGGTAATCCAACACTGGGCAGAACAAACATTTTGGACAGGACAGGAGAGAGGTTTCCAGGGAGAGAGAAAAACCCAAGAGGATGACCTAAGGGGTATAGCAGGACAGGAAACAACTGATGGGTTTTCAAACAAGGATGTGCACCTTGTTTCATTGCATGCATTGCTTGTGCTATGCTCAGGGAAGCTGGGGTGTCCTGTCTGTCACCCTGATCTTCAGTCAAAGCCTAACATCAAAGCTGCCTTGTACCAGTCCCTGATAAGGGAAGAAGTGGTCCTGGAGATCTGGGCATAGGGTGAGGTGCTGGGTGAGAAACAGAAACCCCTCTGCATTCTCAGAGTAACTGAGGGGCACTGGCTCCAGCCAGTCAAAGACTAGGCAGTTCACAGGGGTGTCTGGTCAATAAGGCGTCTATTGGACATGACTTGTTTCCAGGTTAGGGACCCTATCTACCCAGGGAGGTGCCTTCGTCCAGCACGTGGCCTTCCAATGGCCCTGTGTGAAATCTCTACTGGAAGCTGAAGACTAGAGCTTCAGTACTTAGGTCCCAGGTACAGAAGGGCCCAAGCTGCCTCTCTCAACCCTCCTGAAAGAGAGTGAGCCACCTGGCCTCTCCAGCCTGCATCTGATCCCTGACTCAGCCTGCTGTCTCTACACAGCTTGTCCCCATCAGGACATCCAGTCTGTGGGACTTCAAAGGCACAGAAAGGAGATCCTCAGTGGGGGGCCCCAAAGATTGCATTACAAACAACACCTGACCTGGCAAACTAGGGACTTTAAAAAAAAATCTTTTTAAATTTTAGATGTTAGAACAAATATAAGTTTCATTCATTCTTTCCTATTATTTATTGTATACCAGACACACTGCTTTTCTACTTTAGTTCTCACAGCATACTTTTTTTTTTTTTCCTTTTAGTTTTTATTATGTATTGAGTGTAAGTTTACAGGACAGATCATCGGTTTTACATTCAACAAATCACACAACTTTTTTCATCACAATGATTACATTCCCCTCATGTACTATCAGTTAACAGTATTTCTCTCTATTAGCGTCAGCTCAGGCATATATAATAATTTACATCACCAAAGGACACATTCTGCAAGTCTGCCTCCTGGCCGCCAGCTCTTAGTCCCTCTCTTCCCATAAGTCTAGAGTCCTCAGCTGCTCCCTCTCTCCATGTCATCATCTCTGCCTCCATCTCTGGATAAGGTCCCACATTCCGCTTGTGCTCTTCTCCTTTGACAGTTCTCCAGACCTTTGTTTCTGGACTGTAAGATTAACTGCTTCCCTATTTTTGTTACAAAACTTATACCTTTACAATTATGACAGTCGCAATTAGTCATGATAACAATTATTCACTATTAAATCATATTAATCTTATCCCCATCTCTTTTAACCAGACCCATCTAGACAAGATGAAAACTATTCAGTGGGAACTCTTTCTTCCCCCACAAACTTGTAAACTAAACTCCCTCTTGAAACCTTGTAAGCCAGTCACTTCATGCCTTTATCACCCTCTTATTTTAGGTAACCAGTGTCTAAGTTGCCTGTCCCTATCTGCCCTGTGTACAGAGGGGATAGCATTGATACTTGATATGAAGATTCCTTCCCTCTCTGTTGGTATTTAGAGTTACTACTTCCATGAGTATAGGTCAGGCTTATCAAATTGTAGCAATTTACCCTTGTTTCCTTTATCAAAAATTGTTTTGTTTTGTTTTGTTTTATCTTCCTCTAGTCGAGTTTTGATTACCAAGCCATTGAGGCTAGGTCAAATGGGTGCAATCTGAAAGTTTGGGTGTTCTTGTGCCTCTCCCCTCACTTCATATCAGCTGGATTCTTCACTCTCAGCTCTAGCCCTCTGTGGCTATGTCCTTGTCCATGGGCTCAGGTGTCCCCAGGTCTCACCACACTTTGGACCAACCATCCTTTCTTCTGTTCTCTCTCATCTCCAGGTCAACGGGAGTCAATGGACTGTGGTTGAACTCAGCCCATTTCTTCACTGCTGCCTTTCCCCCTCTTCCACTCACCAGTAGACCAACGTGGTTGCCAGAAAGCTTACATGTGTTCTCTTTGAGTTTCAGTCTTAAAGTGGGGTTTGTCCTGAAGGAACTTGATTGCTTGTCTTGATGACTTCCCGGCAAACAGCTTGCTTATTCTTGCAGTAGCCTGTCATACTGACACTTTTGTTTTGGGTTTTTCCTGATGATCCTTCTTTGAAGATGCATCTTCTGATGCTCTAGCTGTTCCAGGTTGATCTGCTTGTCCTTTCTAGTGGGAATGTTTGACCTCTGAAGGTTCTGGATGGGACTCAGGATTTCACCTAAGGTTCTATATTCTACAAAAGCTCCACAAAAGTCCTGTTTCACTGGACAAGTTCTAGAACCCATTTTAGGTTTTCCAATCAGTTATAGGCTGAAAATGGGCTTACAAGTTTCTGTAATCATGTTTCCCGAAATTCCTTTCTATCCCACTCAGGTGTCTATTTTATAACAGTCAACAAGGGAAAACAATATTCATAAGACAGTCAAGCATCTTAGTATTAGTTCCCCTGTCTGAACTATGCCTATATCCCTGTATCACAGAGTCCTGTTGTTCCAAGGTTGAGCATGCATCACTCTTTACCTCTGTCCCACTTAGCCCATGCAAACCTGTCTGTGTTCCCCTA
>NW_006408610.1:3068126-3075718 GCF_000296735.1 Chrysochloris asiatica | reverse complement strand
TAATCACTCCCTTCCTTGCTACAAAATGTCTATCTTTGCATTTCCAACCCTCATAATCAGTCCTGATAACCATTATTCACTACAGTATCACAAGTTACCCATCTGTATTTCATTTCAGCTCTACCTAGACAGATTGGATAGTACTCACTCTTCCTCAGATTTTTTAATCCTTTTTCCTGCTTGTTCTTCTATCTTAGTGGTATTGAGAGATTTATCTTCCAGCTCACTGGTTCTGGTTTCCATCTCTTCAATTCTACTCCTTTGCCCTTCCAGTGTATTGTCCATTTCTGATATTCTATTGTTAATCATTTGGACCTCTTTCTGTAGGTTTTGAATTGTTTCCAATGCTGTATCTATCCTATTCGATTGTTCCTGTAGCACTTTCCTGACTTTTTCCTAATTTTTCTCAACTCCATTGTAAAGTGTTTTGATACATTTTATAATCATTTTTCTGAATTCCTTCTCAGACATTTCCAAAGCTTACCCTCCTTCCAGTATGGAGTGTAGGTCTACTTCCAGCTCATTTGTCTCAGTCACTTTATCTCGTTTCTGGACATGTGCCGTTATGGTCATCTGCTTCTGTTTTTTAGACATATTCAGTGGTTAGCTATGGGCTTAATACTTAGATGGGTGTGTGTTTTGGTATTTTTTAAGCTTTCTGATTGCCTCCATGTAGATGTGACCAGGAGATGGGCTTCCCTTTATACTCTTCTTCCTGAGAAATTTCAAGATGCTACTTTTTCTCATTATGATGTAACTCAGGATTTTATTTTTGGCCTGTTTCCTTTTTAGTCTGCCTGTCCTGTTCCACAAGCCCCATTTAGGCCTTTGTCCTAGTGATAAACAGTTCAGGGCTGCCTATGGGCGTTTTTCACTGCTGCTTGGTTTTAAGTGGAAACTGTCCCTGTAAATTTTGAGGAGGTCTGTGCACATGCATAGTAGAACCCTCCAGGGGTGGGGGTGGGGTGTCCACTCACGAATGGAGGTATGCAGCCAGGGAGAGGCCAACAAACAGATACAAAACAATAATTTCCACACTTTTATCACCGCAGTTCTGTCAGGCATCTGTGGCTGCTCTGATCCTTCCCAGTTTGTTCTCGCCCAAGATGGCTGCTTAGGGAGCAGCTGAGTGCCTTGGATTAGGAAGCACAGGATTTCTTACTTCTGCTATAAATTCCACTAGCTGTAAGCCTTTCAGCTTTGTAAATATTCCTTTATATGTGGTTCAGAGTTCTGGGACCATCCCCTGAGCCTGCATGGTCTGGTATTCTGTTGTTGCTGCCAGAGCTCCTCACTACACGTCTACCCAATCCGCCATCTTGTTTGTTCTCCTTTTTTTTTTAAGTTTTTCTTGTGAATTGAGTGATAGTTTATATGGGAGAACATCAGTTTTACACTCATCATTTTATTGCAGTGATTACAATCCCCTCTGTGCATCATCATTCAACATTATTTGCTTCTATTCCCTGTTTTTTTGTTGGGGGGCGGGGAGGGATGCACACAAAAACACTTAGGAATATATAATCATTTAAACAACCAAAGGGCACATTCTGAAAGCCTACCTCCTGGCCTTCAGCACACAGCCTTTCTCTTTCCATAAATCTAGAGTCCGCAGCTGCTCTCTCTATGTCCTCATCTCTGCCTCCATCTCTGGTGTCGCTGCTTCTCTGGATAGGATCCCACATTCCACTCATGCTCTTCTCCCTTGATGGTCCTAGGGTCCTCTGTTCCTGGACTATAAGATTAACTACTCCCCGCTTTTTGTTACATTACTTCTACCTTTATAGTTGCGACAGTCGCAATTAGTCCTGATAACAATTATTCACTATGGAATCATAAGAATCTTATCCCCATCTCTTTTCACCAGGCCCATCTAGACAAGATGAAAACTACTCAGTGGGGATTCTCCCTTCCCCTGTACACTCTGAAACTAAACTCCCTCCTGAAAACTTGTAAGCCAGTCACTTAGAGCATTTATAGCCACCACCAACAATGTCTAAGTTGCACAATCCTATCAACCCTATAGAGAGAGGAGATTGGATTGATACTTGATGTGAACACTCCTTCCCTCTCAGTTGGTATTTTGAGCTACTACATCCATAAGTATAAGTCAAGTTCATCAAATTGTAGCAATTTACACTTGTTTCCTTTATCAAAAAAAAAAAAATTTTTTTTTTAATCTTCCTCTAGTCGAGTTCTGACCATCAAGCCATCAAAGCTAGGTCAAGCGGGTACTATCTACAAGTTTGGGTGTTCTTGTGTGTCTCCCCTCACTTAATATCAGCTGGATGCTTCACTCTCCACTCTAGCCCTCTATGGCTATGTCCTTGTCCATGGGCTCAGAAATCCCCAGGTCTCACCACACTTCAGACCAACCAGCCCTTCCTCTTCTCTCTCTCATCTCCAGGTCAACGGGAATCTATGGAACATGGTTGAACTCAGTCCATATCTTCATTGTTGCCTTTCCCCCTCTTCCACTCACCAGCAGACCAACAATGTGGTTGCCAGCTAGCTTATATGCCTGTTCATGTGTTCCCTATGAGTTTCAGTCTTGGAGGGAGGTTTGTCCTGAATGGGCTTGATTGCTTGCCTTGATGGCTCCCCAGCAAATAACTTGCTTGTCCTTGTAGTAGCCAATCAGACTGCCATGTTTGTTTTGGATTTTTCCTGCTGGTCTTTCTTTCAAGAAGTATCTTCTGTTCCTCTAGCTAATCCAGACTGGTCTGTTTGTACTTTCAAGTGGGAATGTCCTACCTCAGAAGGTTCTGGATGGGGCTCCTATACACTACAAAGGCTCCGCAAGAAGACTATTTCACTGGGCAAGTTCTAGAACCCCTGTTAGGTATTCCAATGAGCTAACGGCACATAACAACAACAACAGTAGGCTGAAGATGGGCTTACAAGCTTTCTGTAATCATCACAACATACCTTTGCTGTTGTTGTTGTTGTTGTTGTGAAGTGCCGTCGAGTCAATTCGACCCTGTATAGGGTTTCCGAGGAGCAGCAAGTGAGCTTGAACCACCAACCTTGCAGTTTAAACAGCTTTGCAGTCTGGTGCATTAGCTGTTGTTGTTGTTATGTGCCGTGGAGTCAGTTCTGATTCATAGCGACCCTGTACAGGGTTTCCGAAGCTGTAAATCTTTACTGGAGCAGAAAGCCTCATCTTTCTCCTGCGGAACAGCTGGTGGTTTCGAACTGCTGACCATGAGATTAGCAGCCCGATTCATAACCACTACACTACCAGAGCTCCCTCACGGTTGTTGTTAAGTGCCATCAAATTAGTTCTGACTCATAGCAACCCTGTATAGGGTTTCCAAAGGAGCGGCTGGTGAGTTTGAGCCGCCAACCCTGTGATTCAAACCAACCTTGTGGTCCAGTGCTTTATCCCACAGCACCACACCAGGACTCCAACTTTTAGGTTTTTTGATTCCTAAACTAGAGATGTGGAAAATGAGGGACAAAGGGTGGCTGGGACTCAACCCCACAAGTTCCCCTTCTACAGCGTGTCTGTGTCTGGCTAAGTGCTAGCTTCTTTGCAGTTAGTTGCAAGCTCACTTACCTGCTTGGTCACCCCAGGAGATGGGTACTCGTTATCCAGACTCTATATGAGTACATACTTAAACTGAGTTTCAGAGAGGTGAAGTGATTTGGCAGAACAGCATAACTGAGAAGTAGCAGAGACAGGATTTGAACTCAGGAGAACCAGGCATCTCCAGCCCAGAGTGTGGCACCCTTACCTCCACCCACCTCGTCCTGCTCTGTGAGGCCTGTCACAACTTGTCACAGGGTGGGGAGTCCAGAGCCCTGGCTCCCAGCCAGAACCCTGGGGGTGGAGGGGTGGGGGAGAGGGAGTCTGTCAGGTCAGCCAATTAAGGAACACTTTGAAATCCATGGTGTGCTGGGGGCCTGGATGGGGCGCTGCAGAAGTGGGTGAGAAATGGTCTGGACCATAGGCTTTGGCTGAAAAATGAAGAAGATTGTTAACAGACTGCAGATGTAGACTCTGGGTGCAGGTCCCAGGGAAGTGTGCAGGCTTTCCATGCCCTGGGTGCCAACCCATTGTCTCCTGCAGTCCCATAGCCCAAGATGCCTCAATGGGCCCTTTGTTCTCAGGGGCCTTGTGTTGCCCCTTCTGGGAACAAACACGGACTATGATCCCAGGCAGGAGCAGGCCGACCTCAGTGTAACACTTCTGCCTTTCACCTTCCTGCGGTTAGCATCTCCCTCTCCCTCCGCACACAGACAGCAGTTTACAGGAAGCCCTGGGGATGCAGGGGAGTGCTGCTCAGAGCAGTTCATTGTGGGCAAGGAGGACCATGTGAGTACCTTCTGGAGACAAGGAAACACAGGCATTTCAGAATCCCTCCACCCCCACCTCCAGATTGAATGAGCCAACCTCAAGGCCTTTTGTCCCTGTTAGGAGGATTTCCTGGTTGCTGCCTCAGAGTTAGGGGAGGTAAGGTCCCTGGGTGATACACAGTTTGCACTCAGCTGGTAACCAAAATGTTGGCAGTTGGAACTCACCCAGTAACTCTGTGGAAAAAAGTCTGGCAATCTACCTGTTTAAAGATGACAGCTCAGAGCATCCTATCGAGCGCTTCTACTCGGCAACATGTGTAGTCTCTAAGCCACAAACAAGAACAAACACTAAATCAACAACCAAATGGGAAGGAATTGGTTTAAGATTAGGTCTGGAATTGGGCTGAAGTGGGCTGGGATGGGGTATAGGTTGTAGCTAGGAATATGGACTCTGGGTGGGGCACTGTAGGATCAGCACTGAACTGCAAACCACAAGGTTGGCAGTTCAAATCCACCAGCTGTTCTTTGGAAACCCTATATAGGGTCACTATGAGTCAGAACCAACTCATTGGCACTTAACAACCACAACATGGGAAGGATAGAAGATTTGAAAGCAGGCTGGTGTTATTGGAAGGATTTGTCTGTCCTCCCCACCCTCCACCTCCACCCCAGAATTGAACCTTTGAGGAGGAGGGGGAACTGGGGAGGTGACTGTGGTTTCCTGTGACTCACAGGACTTCTTTCCAGAGAAGGGAAAACAGACTTGGACCTGGCTCCTTCTTGGGTCCTACCTGCTTCTCAGAAACTGGCTGAGGAAGAACACAATTTCACTGAGCTCATTGTCCACCAGGCCTGATCCAGGGGCTCCGAAACAGAAACACTCACACTTGGCTTTGCCCCTACCACAAACCTGGGACAAGACCACAAACAGTGGAGCACAGAGAGGTTGAGGGACTTGCTTGAGGCACCACAGCCATGAGCTGCAAGTTGGGAACTGCTTTGGAATTAAGGTCCAGTGTGCTCTTTTGCTCTAGAGCATTTCTAAGTAGGTAATCTTATCCAAGACAGGAATCTTATCCAAGGCAGGAATCTCTAATTGGGAGCTTCAGGCACCAGGACAGGGAGGGAACAGCTTCTAAGCAGGGGACTTTTCTAGGCAGAGCTAGAAACTCACTGGGGGTCAAGCCCTGCCCTAGCCAAGCCAGCTCTCCTCTGCTGCTGAGGTTCCTAATCTCCTCCCTGACCACAACTTGAGGTCAGCCCCAGGTTTGCTGTCTTTGGGCCTCAGCTCAGGGTGGGGCTAACTTCCTGCCTATCTGGGTCCCCTGAACCTCTCTCCCTATGCTTGTCATTCAGATGATTGGCCAGGCCTTCCTGACATGCATTCTCACCCCCAAGCTGGAGCAGCACCCTGTGGTGCCCCTCCCCCTGGGCCATTGCTGCCCTGCATCTGAGGGAGGGAACCAAGAGGTGGTTTCCCTGGGATTCTCCCCTCCTGCTGGTGACCAGGTACCACCACACTGTCTCCCACCCAACTCATGGCCTCTTGTAATCTTCCTGGGAATTTGGGGGCTGTTATTGTGATTGCCCCTACATTCAAGATGGGGAAACTGAGCTCAGAAATGGAAGGGACTAATGAGTGTAGGACTGGACCTGCTCGACCCCATGGTCTCGCCACTGTGCTCTCACTGTCCGCTTCCTGTCTTCCAGGAGGCCTTCTCTGACCCAGCATCTCACACACACACACACACACACACACACACACAACCCCTCCACCCCCTCTTCCCAGCAGCCTCCCAGCCAAAGTACTAATTAATCAAAGTGGTTTTCTGCCTGCCCTTGGGATTTAGGGCTGGGAGTCACTCTATCCCTGTGGGTAAAAGATCAATCCTGGAGGCTGAGGGATCCTCAGGAGGTAACAGTGTCCAGGAAAGGACTGGATGACCGCACTCTATGATCCCAAGCCCAGAGGCCCTGACCGAAGCCTCTTTCTAAACCCCTGGCTCCCTCCCAGAAATCCTTGCAGGCAGTACTGGCCATCCGTTGCCCACCCTTCTCCCAGCCCTGCTCAGCCCCTCCCTGCAGCCAGGGTCACTGTACACGCAGAGCCTCTGTGAAAGGCATCGCCAGAGATTGCCTTCTGCCTCTGCCCCCTAGCTCCCCATCCATCCCCTGAGCCGTTTTTTTCTTTCCACTGCCCTGCTGGGAATCCACACCAGTGAGTGCTGGGAGACTGACAGGGCAGCCTAGACCCCTGGCCTGCCTGTACTTGCCTACCACTGGGCTCAGAGGTCTTGGAGCCTGGCTGAGCCACCCCCACCCCCACCCAGGGAGCCATTCAAAGGCAGACAGGCCTGATGAGGTGCTAATTATGGAGCTAATTGGAGCTACAGGTGGCCTGGCTGCAACAGGTAGTGGCTATAGTCGGAGGTGGGGGTGGGGAGGGGCTGCTGACAGGATCTAAGGAGCGAGGCCAGGGCCCAGGTCTTGCTCACAGTGGGTGTATTTGTTCAGGATTTGTTGATTTTTTCGTGTGGACCAGCCACCTTGAAATGCTTCCTGATCTCTTCCACACCTCTGTCCTGGCCTTGGTTTTCTCTGTGGAAAGATGTGTTCTGAGCCCACTGCTAGTTGGGGAGAGTAACCAAGGAGGGAGGCCATGGTCCGGTCCTAGGGATTTCAGGCAGCACCGGGGCCAGGTGCTACTGAAGCCAGCCTGTTCCAGCAGAGATGTTACTGAGCTGGGGCATCTTGGAGGGGTCCTGGCTCTTGCTGGGTGTCTGAGAACAGCTCTTCCAAAGAGCCTAGAGACCCCAGGGAGGTATGCTTGTGCTCTGTGACTTCTAGGAGCCTCATAGAAAGGGACAGGTTGTCTACCCCCCCAGAGAGAGGGCAGGTCCCCTACTGAGTCCACCTTACTGAAAACTAAAGGGCTAGCTCCTTCTTCCCTCCCCAAATCTCCCTCTCACCGCCCAGCCTTATGGCACATTCTCAGTGCCCCAGAGCTAAGGGGGGATTTGCCAACCTAGGGTCAAAGCCCAGTCCTCAGGCAGTTATTACCTACATGTCTGGAGTCTACCCCAACTCTAGGCTCCCCATAGTTCCTGCCCACACTCTGCACTCAGGTCCCCAGGCCTTTATTTACACTGTTCTACCACCAAGTTCCACCACACATCTGTCAGTTTGTCCTACTGTGGTGGCTTGTGAGTTGCTGTGATTCTGGAAGCTATGCCATGGGTACTTTAAATACCAGCAAGATCACCCATCATGGACAGGTTTCTGATGAACTTCCA
>NW_006408610.1:3056179-3066036 GCF_000296735.1 Chrysochloris asiatica | reverse complement strand
GGTTGTAGTCTTTCACCATACTTATTCAACCTGTATGCTGAGCAAATAATCTGAGAAGCTGGGTTCGATGAAGAAAAACATGGCATCAGGTTTGGAGGAAGACTCATTAACAACCTGTGATATTCAGATGATACAACCTTGCTTGCTGATAGTGAAGAAGACTTGAAATATTTACTGATGAAAATCAAAGAGCATAGCCTTCGGTGTGGATTGCATCTCAATGTAAGGAAAATGAAAATCGTCACCACTGGACCAATAAACAACATTCTTCTCAACAGAGAAAAGATTGAAGTTGTCAAGGACTTCATTCTTCTTGGATCAACTATCAACACTCCTGGAAGCAGCAGTCAAGAAATCAAATGATGTATTACATTAGGCAAATCTGCTGCACAGGACTGTTTTTAAGTGTTGAAGAGCAAAGATGTCAGCCTGACCCAAGACATGGTATTTTCGACAAACTCATATGCATGTGAAAGCTGGACAGTGAATAAGGAAGACCGTAGAATAATTGATGCTTTTGAGTTATGGTGTTGGAAGAGAATATTGAAAGTGCCATGGACTGCCAAAAGAACCAATAGATGTGTGTTGGAAGAAGTGCAGCCAGAGTACTCCTTGGTGGCCAGGATGGCCAAACTTCGTCTCTCATACTTTGGATACATTGTCAGGAGGGATCAGTTGCTGGAGAAGGATATCATGTTTGGTAGAGTGGAGGGTCAGAGAAAAAGAAGAAGGCCCCCAGCGAGATGGATTGGCAAAGTGGCAGCATCAATTGGCTCAAGTGTGGTAACAATTGTGAGTTTGGCCCAGGACCGGGCAGTGTTTTGTTCTGTTGTGCACAGGGTCACTATGAGTCGGTACCGACTCGATGGCACCTAACAACATACTCTGCCACATTCATAGTTGTGTTTGCAGAAAAGGTTAGTACTCATTTACCAATATCCTCTTTCAAACTTTTGTTTATCTGTGGGATATACATATTCCACTCTGCCTCCCAAACCTATTCAGCACGTGTCTGTCCATGTATCTACCTGCAGAACACTGTTGTTCAAGTTTATATATATATATATATAATCACTGCCAACCTCTATATACCCCCAGCCTCTGCATACCTCCCTGTGCCTTTACCTGTCTTCATCATTCTTTTGCCATCTCCCTCTTCTTGTCTATTGCTCTCCCTGTCACCCAAGTTAACATGTGTCTATCCTATAGCCAGTGAAATATTCAAGCTTTCCTCCAACTCCTGGCAAGCATCAAATAATGTTTCTTTTTTCTGTTTCAAACTCATAAGTTTGTGGGATATATAAATATATATATCCCAGTCCAGTCTTCCTCCGTTACCCATTCAGCCAATGTCTCAATCCATGTATCTACGCACTGAATACTATTGTTCTAAGGTTGTTTGTGTATCACTATTTACATCTGTTCCCTTTAACCCATGCATACCACCTGTCTTCATCGTCACTAAGGAACACTTGAGCTGTATTTTTTCCAAGACAGATCTATTTGTTCTTCTGGCCGTCCATGGTACTTTCAGTATTCTTCTCCAACATCATAATTCAAATGCACCAATTCTTCTACAGTCTTCCTTATTCACTGCCCAACTGTCACATACATATGAGGTGACTGAAAATGCCATGGCTTGGGTCAAGTATACCTCAGTCCTCAGAGTGACATATTTGCTCTTTAACACTTTATTTTTATTTTTTTTTTTAAAGGTTTTTATTGTGGATTGAGTGAAAGTTTACAGGGCACTCTTTAACACTTTAAAGAGCTCTTTTGCAGCATGTTGGCCTGATGCAATCAATTGTTTGGTAGTAAAAATGGTTTCAAAACTGGAAAGATTATCCCTTTGATTTCACAAGTCTCCATTTCTAGGCCAGACATTGTGCTAGCTACCTTCCATGTATAACTTCTCACCCTCCAAAATTAGAACTCTTATTATCCTTACATTTTAATGTGGAAACCGAGGCTCAGAGAGGCCAAGCAACCTAGGCAAGGTCACACTGCTCCCTAAGTGGCAGTCTGGAGACTCCAAAGTCACAAGCCCTGATGATGGGAAGGGAGGTGTTATTTTATTTTTGCCAACCTTTTTCCTTCCCCATTTCCCCTCCCTCCCTGCCTGTTATCCTCTGCCTGGTAAGTTTGCATCATTACTAGGGCCCAGGGGTCCAATTAGGGGTTCCCCCATGGGAACCGACTGAGGCAATCCCAGCCCCAAGAGGGCGTCCCTGAGCCAAAGTTTTAATTATCTACTATTGGTCTTCCTGAAACTCTGACCTGCCCAGGCTGGCTGTGTCTGGAGGCAGGACTGGCAGCCAGCAGGCCAGCATAGACACAGCACCCCCAGACTAGGAGTGAGGTGAAGCCTGGTTTCTGTCCCGCAACTGCTCCCTCAGTGGTCTGCCTCAGCAAGACTTCAGTTAATCCATTATATGGATTCATTTTTTTAAAAAATGGATTAAGTGATTTAATCTACTAAATGGATTAAATTAGTTAATATTTATACAGCATTTAAAATAGCACCCAATATATAATAAAGTTAGCACTGGATTGCTAACTGCAAGGTTTGGTGATTCAAACCCACCAGCTAGCTGCCCTTGGAAACTCTATACAGGGTCACCCTGAGTCAGACTGATTTGACTGCGTTTAACAACAACAATAACAACATGAGTGTTTGTTCAATTTTTAAAAATCAAGTCAGCCTGGGTGGGGGTGGAGAAAGGGGCAGGTTGAGGGCACAGAACTATTCTTGGACATGAAGATGGTTAGCACATTGTCTGCCTGGGTCTCTGCTCAATGTTGGGTGATTCATGTGTGGGCTGTCGGTATCTGTGATGTTTACAACCCAGCCTCCTAGCAGTACTGTCCAATGTGGGGCTGAGTTTACAGGGGACTGGGAGGAGGGATGAACAGGCTGCACCCAGCGTTTTAGACATTGAGGCAGAAGTCATCATCCCATTTTACAGATGAGGCTCCTAAGACTCAGAGAAGCAACTGATGTGTCCAAGACCTCAAAGAGGCAAAGCAGGATTTAAACTTCGGATTGTGCGACTCCTTGAGTCTCCCATCTCAGGCCACGGGGTCACACCAGCAGTCCCCAGAGTGACTCTGCTCTCCCTCAGCTTCCTGGCAGTCTGGGTTCTCAGTTTGGGTATTTGTATCTAGGAGCCTAGTCATCACTTTCTTAGGGCAGGGCTGAGATGACACAGGGGGTCTCTGAGGCCCAGCCCCACCCTCCAGGGCCTCCTGACCGTGACCCTGGCCTCCTTCAGCTTGGGTGTGCACCTCCCTCTGCAACCCGCAGCAGCAGTGCCAGACCCAAGCCAGAGAGAGCCCTCCTTGGACGCGGTTGCCTGGTAACCAGCCCTAAGTGAAGGAAACCCCAGCGGGCCATTAACATGGGGGCAGGCCAACCACCTGGCCCAGTCCCAGACCCTGCAGCCCCAGGTAGCCTTGAGAAGACTCTGATGGGCAGTTCACCCATAGTATGAAGGCAGGGTGCCCCTTGCACTGGGTGGGCTAAACAGGCAGGGAGGGAAGGAACTGGGCTGGCCACCCCTCAAAACCTTTGAACTGAGAAACAGGGGGAAGGTAATTTCTGATGGAGACCAAGGCCCAAGGCCTGACCAAGTGGAGAAGCGGGTAGCACTGGGTTGGAGTTAGGGCTGTGGGCATGCCCGCCCAGGTCTAAACCACCATCCTGGAAACAGCTGTGACTGCTCCGCCCAGGCCACTGAGGGCGGGAGGAGGGAATCCCTGGAGAGAGGCCCTGGATGGGGAGAGGAAAGGAAAGGAGGTGATTAGAGAGGTTGGCAGACGCTCTGGCAGGGGTGGGGGCAGCCTCATGCAACACTGAAGGAAACTGCATCAGCCTCTCCCCTTTTGCAGGGTCCCCCTGCTTCATTCACCTCACCCCCCAGGCCCAGGTTGGGGCCTCCATGGAGGGGCTGCAGGCAGCATGAGGCAGGCAGGTAGAACTCAGTCAGGTGATTTTCCATCCTTGGGGGGGGGGCAGGAAGTGGGGGCGTGCAGAAGATGGGCAAGTAAGGCAATGTCAGATCACAAAGCAGGTTTGGTGTACAGACTGAAGGAGCTGTTGGGAGAGCTGGGTTCTAGACCCATCTGCCTCAGACCCTGAGCACATGGCTGCCCTTCTGTGGGCCTCCATTTCCCCACGTAGAACTGGGGGCTGGAAACAGGCTGTTGTTGATCTGAGGTTTGATGTCCTGGTTACTAAGAGGCTGAGAAAGGGAATGAAGGGTTTTCAGAGGAGTTTTAGGCAGCAGAAGCTCCCTTCAGGCACTCATCTCTAGGCCTGGCTGGGTTTGTCCACCATTGTTACCTTTACTCCAAAGCCAGGGACTTAGCACTCAGGCCAGTGCAGTCTGTCCTAAAGGAGGGCCCTCCCCCAACTAGTGGGAGAGCCCCACAATGTCTACACCAGGAGCTCAGGCTAGGATGGAGGTGTCTTCAGAATGCTCGGAAGGGATGGCCAAACCCAAGCTGTCAGCTGCATGACTGACACATCTAACTCATTGAATCTTCATACAAGCTCTGTACCATGTTCTAGTCATGCCCATTTAATAGATAAGCAAACTGAGAGGTCAAGGGGTTTGCCTAAGATCAGACAACTCCATAGATCAAACCTCAGTGTGCTTGTTTTCCCAAACTTCTGTCTCATAAGGATGTTGTTGTAAGAACTAAATGGATAATGTTGATCAAGTGGCTGGCCGAGGGCCAGGCTTCTGGTTGATGTTCCTTGTCACATCCACCCATCAACAGAGATATTCTGCTAAGGGGTGACGGGGGTGGGGTTCAGGGTATATATGTGAAGAAGTAGAAAGGGCACAGTCCAGTAGCAGCGGCAGTAGCAAGTCTGGGGGACTCCCTGGAGGAGGCAGTGCCTATACCTGGCTCTGATAGGGTCGAGGAAGAGCATTGCTATGTGTCTAATGGAAAGGCGCCATCTTTCTCTGTGCCTCTGCCTGTAAGATGGCTTCAGTGCCACCTATGTCTCCTCTGGGGTGAGAGGGAACTCCTGCAAGAAGGAAAGAGATTTGTAAATAGCCTCATTAGAGGGCGCAGCATTATTATTAATAACCATGTCGGTAATGAGCTGAGTTCAGGAGCTGACCTTTTACCTTGCCTTCCCAGGGAGTGAGGAGCAGTAGTCAGTGCCCGGAGTGGGGCTTCTCAGAAGTGAGGATTTTGTCTCTCATACCTTGGACATGTTGTCAGAAGGATCAGTCAGTCCCTGGAGAAGGGCATCATGCTTGGTAAAGTGGAGGATTAGCGAAAAAACGAGGAAGACTCCCAATGAGCTGGGTTGACAGTGGCAGTAGCAATGGACTCAAACCTAACAATTGTGAGGATGTCGCCAGACCAGGCAGTGTTTTGTTCTGTTGGGCATGCATGGGGTCACTATAAGTCAGAACCAACTGGCAGGCACCAAACAACAGCAACAAGTTGTAACAGTGGAAGATAGCATTATAAAGGACTATTTATTCATTTACAACCTAACCCTTAGCATCCTGCTGGGACAATTAGTCCCTTGAATTAAGAGAAGTAAGACCACAGAACAGTAACTGGCCATTAGGATCTCAAACTGGGCTGTGCCTCAGCTCTCAGAAGACTTTGGGGCTGTTCTGGCCTGAATGAGCCCCATTTGGACTCAGAGAGATAGGAATGATCACCAGCATACTACTTGAACGTCCTGGACACCAAGAGCTAAGAACATTACCTCCCGTCCTGCCAAAACAGAAATAACAAAGTTCTTCTCTCACAGTTTTAGAGGCTCGACGTTTGAACTCACCAGCATCTGTAGACTCCGAATTCCTTAGAGATCATGGGTATCAATCTTCCTCTGGATCTAGGAAGTTCATAGCACAAGGACCTGGATCCAAAGAATGTGTGTCACTCTCTGCTCTTCTTTCTTGGTGGTAGTAGGTACCTCTCTTTCTGCTCCCAGAAAAATTCCCCTTACGTGGGATCAGGGCTGTGATGGGATTAAGGATGCTGAGTCCCACACTTAATCCTTTTACAGTAGATTGGTTTCTCACATCAGATCACATCATGGGGGCTCATCACAAAACGGCCACAACACATCATTACAGAGGTGCCAAGCCGCTGAGAATCGTGGCCCAACCAAGCAGACAGATGTTTTGGGGACACACAGTTCAATCTGTATCACTCCCCATTTCCACCTTCTACAGTAGTGGGGATGGGCTCTGTAGGAGGAAGAAGAGGATATAGTTGGTGAGTGTGTAGAGAACTACCTGTGACCTGAAGAGGCTATAAGCTAGGGGTCAAATTTACAAGGCTCTCAGAACACTTTTGGCTTCTGTATCTGTTTTGGGATGCACTAAAGTGTGTGCCTGCCAGTGGAAAGCACTTAACTATGAACAGAAAGGTTGGCAATTTGAATCCACCCAGAGGCAACTCGGAAGAAAGGCCTGGCAGGTCCGTCATTAAAAGCCTATGGAATGCAGTTCTACTCAGTAATACATGGGGTCACCTTGAGTCAAAACTGTCTCCAAGGCAACTAGTCCAGCCCCTCCCCCTCAGCTCTAACAGCTTCAACTGCTTCCTGTGTGTTGGAACTTGTAGACCTTTGGGGATCTGAGCAGGTGGGTACACTAGATGCCTTGGGTGGTTTGCCCCCATGAAGTTCCCTTGACCTTTGGCATGTCCACTTGTCCCTACTCCCATTGCACACACCTGTCCCCAGTCCCCGGGAAGCCTGGGGACTGGACAGGGCCAGGTTTCTTCAGAGAAGGTAACAGTGCTGTGGAGGCCTCATCCAAAATCAGATGACTCAAAGGGTTAGGGCAAATGAGACAGTGCTTCTATCTCTCCAGCCCCTCTCTCCCTGCAACAGATCCATTCCTGGCTAAAAATGAATGCTCCACTCCCAGCTGCCTCACAGGCTGCACATGCTCAGACCTGTCTTATTGAGAGATGCCCACTGAGGCCACTCAGCAAAACCCTCAAAATCCTCATTTCCTGGCCCACATCAGAGATGGGGAGGTCATACCTTCCTAAGACAGTTTTGGAGCCCTTTAAAAGGCTTGAGTGACATTTGTCTAGGATTTGCCCTGACTGGCTACACTGTATGAGGTGACAGAACTGGCCCTTCTCCCATCCCCTAATGTAGCCAGCTAGGAGCCCTTGGTTACTAACTGAAAGGTTAGTGATTGGAATCTGCCCAATGACTCCCTAGGAGAAAGACTTGGAGATCTATAGCGATCACAGCCCAGAAAACATTATGGGGTAGCTCTACTCAGTCACATGAGGTGACTATGAGTGGAGTCCACTCCACTGCACCTAACAACGACAGTGCACCTAGTAGAGGCCAAGGGAGAAAAGACACCTACTGTGTGCCAGATATTTTAATATAATCTCTTCTAAACATGAGACACCACCGCTGTGAGGAAGATATAATCCCATCTTTACAAATATGGCAAATGAAGCTTAGCGACGTCAAGTGGCTTGCACAAGGTCACATAGCTAGAAAGTAGCAACGAATGAATGATCTAACGGAGTGACTAAATGAGGGCGTGTGGCGGGCCCTCCAGGCACTGATTCGAGGGGCGCGGCGGGGACAGACAGTGCTCAGTTCTTGCGGCTGGGTCCCCGGAGGGCAGGCCCCACGCAGGCCTGCTGCACCCCGGGGCCCCAGGGAGTGCAGGCTCCCAGAGGCGCGGCCGAGCTCTGCCCCCACCCCGCGGTCCGCTCCGCCCCCGCTCCGCCCCCAGCCCGCCCCTCCCGGGACCGCAGACAGCGCCCGGCGGCGGCGCGAACGGCTGCGGGGAGGGAGGCTCCAGACTTGGTGCACACCACCAGTTCCCTCGCAAGGCCCGACCCGACACGACAAGGACCTATGGCCTCGGTGGCGTAGGAGGATGCGGCTTCGCCCCGGGGTAGCAGCAGCAGGAAACCGGGCATCCTGCAGGTAGGAGCAGCCCTCTTGGCGGGCGCGGAAACTTGGGCCGAGTTTGCGGGCGGCGCATGGGGAAGGGGCGGGTGGCGCTGCCCCAGGGCGCCCCTACTGGCCGGCCTGAGCATGGGGCGCGCCAGGCCTGGGCGGAGGCGGTGTGGTTTCTAGTTGCCTGGGCTCCGGGACTGTCCAGCTACCTAGCAGGGATCACGCCTCTGCTGCTACCTTTGCTGTACTTCGAAGCTCTTGGGGCCTGACAAGAGCTCCGGGGTTCCGGCCGGGCCTGGGCGCCTGATCCGGCAGCAGCGCGGGCCTGGCGAGAAGGATCTAAGGCCGAGCCCGCAGGCCTCCCGCGGGGCCCGGCTCACGTGGACATCCGGGGTGGGGATGGAAAGGGGAGGCAGGGGGCCGAACCTGGGAGCATCGGGCCTGGACGCGCCCTGCTGGGGACCGTATGGCCTTGTGGTTTCCTCGCCACCACTTGACTCACTCTTTGGCCGCAGCCCAGGCTGGCGGGATCGCCCCGAGGCTGTAGCTGTCCAGACTGTGCGGCCAGGCCGGGCCCCCCACCCCCACCCCAGCTCCGAGACCTCCTGCCGGCTTGCAGACGTCGGTGCTTGGGCCTGGCCACGTGCAGACGTGTACCCGGGGCCCGAGCGAGGGGAAAGAGGGGCGTACAGATGTGGGCCATGCACGTACGTGCAGGCACGAGTTTGCATGCGTGGCGGAGGCCTGTGTGTCAGCCTGCCGGGTTGCACGTGCGCCGCCTCGGGGCGTGCTAGCACCCGGAAGCCCGCGGGGTAGGATACGGCGGTAGCCCCAAAGTGAGGTCGGCTGTGGGCTGGGCTGAGGCTGAGGCTGATCCCCAATTCGTTTTCCCTCCCAGAGACTGATATGCCCCAGATTATGAGTTGTGGCTTCGGAAAGGGAAAGAGCCTCAGCCGGTGGAAGGTAGAGAACCCTAGGGGAGGAGAGGGGTCCTTGTTGCGGCCTCCGAGGAAAAAGCCAGGCGGTTGCTGGCCACAGCTGGCGAGTTTTCTGGTCTAACCTCGTCTAAACGAGGCTTTTCCTTAAAAAAGGAGGTGGGAGCAGAAATTGGGCCACAGAGCTGTTTGCTTCAGCTGCTGGATAGGGCAGGTCTGGCACCACCGTGGTAGACTCCTCTCCTAAACCCTTTCTAGGGTGGGTGCTGGACCAGGAGCTGCCTGCCCCCTCAGAAGGTGCTGTGACCCTGTTTATTGGGGTTTGGCTGCAAACTCTCACTGGCTTTTTTAATGGGTGTGTGCCTGGAGGAGGTACCTACATCTTGAGAGTTTTTAATGGGGAGGGGCCCCCATTGGGGCACTGTATTCTGGGCTCCCCACCACTTACTGGCAGGAGGTAAGGTCATCCCCATGTACCTCATTGTCTTCTGCTTTCTCCATGGAACCTCCGTCCCTCCCACAAAGACTCCTGAGGGCCCCAGGTAACCTTGCTCTATTGGCTGGGTCCCTGGTGCCAGGGTCTTAGGAAGTCTCCAGGGCAAAGGGCACAAGAGGGGCAGAGCCCAGGAGGGAAGGACTCCTGAGGCTGGAGGTGAGTTTGCAGTGTGGGCCTCCAGGGAGTTCATGGGGAAAGGTACCACTAGAGCCAGCACTTAATTAATCCAGCCTTCCTCTAGGGCAGCAGGGGAGCACAAAATCCCAAAAGCCATGCAACCTCTTCTTGCAAAGCTGCTGGGAAGCTGGGGGAGGGCCTGGAAAGGCTAGTGGTACTTGCCTGTGCATAGCTGTCTTCCTCAAGGAGCTCTGGTAGTGTAGTGGTTACGAATTGGGCTGTGAACTGCCAGGTCAGCAGTTTGAAACTACCAGCTGCTCCGCGGGAGAAAGATGAGGCTTTCTGCTCCCGTAAAGATTTACAGCCTCAGAAACCCTGTACAGGG
>NW_006408610.1:3055556-3056079 GCF_000296735.1 Chrysochloris asiatica | reverse complement strand
GGCTTGTGAGTTGCTGTGATTCTGGAAGCTATGCCATGGGTACTTTAAATACCAGCAAGATCACCCATCATGGACAGGTTTCTGATGAACTTCCAGTCGAAGACAGATGAGGGAGAAGGAATGACAAACTACTTCCAAATCTTTAGTCACTGAAAACTTTATGAATAGCAGAGAAACACTGTCAGATATAGTGCTGGAAAATGAGCCCCTCAGGTTGGAAGGTACTCAAAATGCCACTGGGGAAGAGCTGCCTCCTTAAAGTACAGTTGACTGTGATGATGCCCACTGGAGAAAAGCCTGTGGGAACTTCATTTGCTGATGGGACACAACTCAAAACGAAGAGAAACAGCTGTAAACATCCATTGAAAATCGGAACATGTTCCGAATGTACGAAGTATGAATGTGGGAAAACTGGAAGTTGTCAAAAGTGAAATGGAACGCATAAACATTGATATCTTAGGCATTAGTGAGCTGAAATGGACTGGTATTGGCCATTTTGAATCTGACAACCACATGGTTTACT
>NW_006408610.1:3051835-3053160 GCF_000296735.1 Chrysochloris asiatica | reverse complement strand
TGAAGAGGACTTAAATTATTTACTGATGAAGATCAAAGAGCACAGCCTTCTGTATGGATTACATCTCAATGTAAAGAAAACAAAAATCCTCACTTCTGGACCAATAAGCAGCATTCTTATCAATGGAGAAGAGATTGACGTTGTCAAGGACTTCATTCTTCTTGAATCAACTATCAACACTCAAGGAAGCAGCAGTCAAGAGATTACCCTACACAGATAAAGGGCTAATTCACATAACAAAGAAACCCTATTTCCAAACTGGATTGCTTTACCAGTAGAGAGAGATTTTAGGATTCTTACACATTTTCCTTTCAATCCCTAACAAAAGAATATCAGTAAATCCAGTGTTTCTTTTCCTCTGCCCTAATGTCCCTGATGCAGGAGCTCTGGTAGCGTAGTGGTTACGAATCAGGCTGCTAATCTCATGGTCAGCAGTTCGAAACTACCAGCTATTCCGTGGGAGAAAGATGAGGCTTTCTGCTCCCGTAAAGATTTACGGCCTCGGAAACCCTGTACAGTGTCGCTATGAGTCGGAACCGACTCCATGGCACACAACAACAACAACAATGCCTCTGATGCAATGGTGTGGTGCTGTGGGATCAGCACTGGACTTTGAACTTCAAGGTCAGCAGTTCAAACGCATCAGCTGCTCCTGGAAAACCCTAAAAGGGATTGTTGTGAGTCAGAACTTAACAATGTCCCTGGTGGGAGTCCTGGTGTGGTGCTGTAGGATAAGCACTTGACTGCTAACTACAAGGTCAGCAGTTCAAATCCACCAGCTGTGCCTTGGAACCCTTCTACAGGGTCACTATTAGTTGAAACTGGACAGCATTTAGCAGCAATGTCTTGTCTGTATTGTTTTCCAGTGTGCTTTTTTTAGCATCCTGGAGAACTGCCATGTGGTGTGTGGACCAGGACTGTGTGATGGGCACCAAGCCAGGTGGCTTTTCTCACTGTCTCTCCCATTTCAGTACTTCTTACATTGAATTTTGATGGGAAGAGGCAGCCTCAAATTTCTCAGAGCAGCTGGTGGGCTTGAACTGCCGACCTTGTGGTTAGCAGCCCAGTGCCTAACTCATAGCACTACTAGGGCTCCTTATTAGGGTATAAAGAGAATGTCAATGCTGCTATTCTGTCCTTGAGTGAGAAAAGTGGTGTGGGTGTGTGTTTGTGTGTGTGTGTGAGTGTGTGTGTGTGTTTGTGTGTGTGTGTGTGTGAGAGTGAGTGTGTGTGTGTGAGTGTGTGTGTGTGTTTGTGTGTGTGTGTGTGTGTGAGAGTGAGTGTGTGTGTGTGAGTGTGTGTGAGTGTTTGTGTGTTTGTGTGTG
>NW_006408610.1:3047976-3051735 GCF_000296735.1 Chrysochloris asiatica | reverse complement strand
AAAGATGAGGCTTTCTGCTCCCGTAAAGATTTACAGCCTCAGAAACCCTGTACAGGGTCGCTATGAGTTGGAACCGACTCCACGGCACATAACAACAACAGCAACTGTCTTACTCAGAGCATCCCCCCTCTAGGCTGGCTTGCAGTGGCTGATTCTGACTATGAGACGGTCCAGTCCAATACTCCTTTTGACTTTTCCTTTCCCCAGATTATTTTGATCCAACTCTGAGTCTGTGCTTGTCATTGGCTATCAGCCAGAAGGGAGGAGGGGGCTGGTCTTTGCTTGTTGGTGAAGTAAACCTGTAACACCTGTTGTTAAGTACCATCAAGTCTGTTCTAACTCATAGCGACCCTGTATAGGGTTTCCGAGGAACAGCTGGTGAATTTGAACCGCCGGCCTTGTTGTTCAAACTGACCTTGCTGTTTAGTTCATTATCCCACAGCGCCATACCAGGACTCTCTGTAACACCTGGTTAATCACAGCCAGGTTGAGCTGATTCATCCTTCCTATGCCTGGAGTTTCAGGAAGGGGTTGAGGCTGGCCAATAGTGTGGTCCCAGGGCATGAGCCTGGCCTGGATTCCAATCCTTGTTTCACCATACTTCCGGATCCTTCGTCTTTCTCTGGCACTCAGTTTTTCCATCAATACAATAGGAATAGTTGCTGACCCCTGGGGCCTGCCTCCTGGGGTTTTCATAGTGCCTACCTCTCCAGGTTCCTAATGCTATACTGCCCCCACGTGCCATGGAATAGCTACCTGCAGCTTGAAGGTTGGAGATAGTCTCGGCTCTTCCAGCTTCTGGGATCTTTTTGCTGGTGCCACAGCACCATCTGCTGGACAGCCTTGACCCTCTTACTGACAGGCTGGACTAGGGTAAGAGGTGGCTTGGCTTGTAAACAGATGCCTCCCTCCTGGAGACCTGAGTTCCAGGCCTGGCTCTGCTATTATTTTATTATTATTATTTTAATTATTGACAGGATCTCTGGTAGCATCATGGTTATGAGTCAGGCTGCAAACCTCAAGGTCAGCAGTTCAAAACTACCAGCCATTCCACAGGAGAAAGATAAGGCTTTCTGCTCCCGTAAAGATTTACAGCCTTGGAAACCCTCTACAGGGTCGATATGAGTCGGAAGCGACTCCATTTTGAGATCTCAGGTGGGTCTCCTCATCTGTAAAAGGGGGTGGGGTGGGTAGCGAGGCTAAGTGATCTTCAGATTGTGCTCTGAAAATTCTGAAACCCCAACAAAAGGGTCTCAGTCAAATGTGGAGGGTAAATGAACACAGGGGTTCTGAAATGAGGGTGGGCATTATGGGCTGCACAAGAAGTCATTAAACAAAGGGTCCTGCCATTAACAAAGAGTCATTGAAAACCTCTACATTCTATGATCCAGTCACTCTGCATGCATTCATACAGTATTGATGGTGCATCTCCTAAGTGCCCGATTCTTGGATGTGACAGGAAGCCAGCAAGCCCCCTCGCTCCCCCATGCTGTTTTCCTGACAGTACCTGCTTCTCTCCCCAGGTCAGTGGTGCAGTAACGGGCCGGAAGGCCCAGAAGCCTTCACAGTGATGGCGGAGAAGCGACCACTGGGGACCCTGGGCCCTGTAATGTATGGCAAACTACCCCGCCTCGAAGCTGACTCTGTACCTGGGCACAACCTGCCCCCTTCTGCTGGCAGCCAGGACCCCTGCAGCTACAAGAGTGCCTACTTCTCTTGCCCTATGGGGGGTGCTCCCAAGACAGGTTCTGAGAGACTGGCATCCTGGACCGCCTACTCACCCTTATACCCCAGCAGCATGGCAGGGCCCCCACTTCGGGCAGACAGTCTGTTGTCTAATTGCCTGCTCTACCGGCCACCAGCAGAGGGCTCCGAGAAGGTGCCGGATGCCAGCCCTGTTGAAGTGCTACCCTATAGTCCTCGGGCTCACTCTTACCCAGGTCCATCACTGGCAGCACCAAAGCCTGTCTACCGCAACCCTCTGTGTTATGGACTCTCAACTTGCCTGGGGGAAGGGACAGCCAAGAGGCCACTGGATGTTGACTGGACACTGGTCACTGGGTCCCTGCTACCCCCTGCTGACCCACCCTGTTCTTTGGCTCCAACTCCTGGCAAAGGCCAACCTCTAGATGCTACTTTCTTGCATGGGATACCAGCTGGGGGGTCTGGCAAGGATTCCTCCATGAGCTTCTCTCCATGCCAGGCATTCCTGGAGAAGTATCGGACCATCCACAGTTCAGGCTTCCTGCCCTCCAAATATGCAGGTCCTTACTCCGGGGACGCCAAGCAAGCAATGCCTGAGGGGCCCCCTAGTCCTTGGACCCAATTGCCTCAACCTCTGGGACCATCCTGCCAGGAGGCAGTGTCTACCCACTACCCACTGCCCCATGCACCACAGGCTCTGCCTTGCCCGCCAGCCTGCCGCCACCCACAGAAACAGGGCAGCTACAGCTCAGCGCTCCCACTGCAGCCTCTGGGAGCCCACAAGGGGGCTGGGTACCCACCTGGTGGCCTGGGCAGTCCCTACTTGAGGCAGCAGGCCGCCCAGACACCCTATGTACCCCCAGTGGGACTGGACACTTACTCCTACTCCTCTGTCCCACTCACAGCACCCTCACCGAGCTTCAAGCTGGAGCCACCTCTGGCTCCACGGTGCCCACTGGACTTTCCCCCTCAGATGCTCAGCTTTCCTCATGCCCGGGACGACCTCTCTCTCTACGGGGCTTCCCCGGGGCTGGGAGGGACACCGCCTTCCCAGGACAATGTGCGGGCTGTGCCGCCACCTGGTGCCTTTCAGCGGGCATGCCAGTCTGTACCTGTCAGCCAGCCACACTTGGAGCCTGTAAGGCCCCTAGACAAGCCAGTGCAGGCAGTGGAGAAGACATGGCTGCCTAGCTGCCAGAAAGAGCAGCTCCAGCCCCGGCTCAACGAACACCCCGGGGCACCCATCGTCATCCGAGATAGTCCAGTCCCCAGCACCCCACCAGCACTGCCCCCCTGTGCCCAGGAGTGTCAGTCCCTCCCACAGCACAAGCGTGAGAGTCCTCCCAGCTCTCCTCCCATGCCTGTTATTGACAACGTCTTCAGCCTGGCTCCTTACCGTGATTACCTGGATGTACAAGCACCTGAGGCCACGTCTGAACCTGAGCAAGCCCCAGCCACCGACCAGAGCCCCAGCAAAGTCTGCAAGGGGGTCCTGCCTGCTCAGGAGTCTCCCTTAGGCACGTGCTGCTCACTTAGGGAGGAAGTAGCTCTGGATTTGAGTGTGAAGAAGCCTGCAACAGAGACGTCCTCTATCAAGGTCCCTAGCCCTGTGGTACATGCCAAACCCACAGATGTGCTGAATGTTGGGGGCATAGTCACAAACATGCCAGGGGCAGGGAATATAGTCTCAGATGTACCCGGTATGGGGAACATGGTGCTGGATCTGCCGGGCCTGAAAAATCACGTCACAGAAGCCCCAGGGCTGCCTTTGGCACCCGTGCCCACAGAGGCCACACCAAGGACCAACTTCCAAAGCTCCGTTGCCTTCATGTTCCGAAAATTCAAGATCCTCCGGCCAGCACCCTTGCCAGCAGCTGTGATCCCATCTGTGCCCACCTCGGTTCCGACCCCGGCCCCTCCTGCACTCACCCCCACGTCTTTGCCCATTGAACTAAAGATTGTCACTCAGCCATTACCTGTGACCTGCTTAAACCTGGCACTGCCAAGCCCTCCAGCCTTAGCCATGGCCTCACCAGCACCGGCTCCTGGTCCTGG
>NW_006408610.1:3046034-3047831 GCF_000296735.1 Chrysochloris asiatica | reverse complement strand
AGCCCCAGCCCCAGCCTCTGCCGACTCCCCGGAGCAGCACTTCGCAGGGCTGCACGCAGCCCTGTGTGACACCATCTCGGACTCCGTGGCCCACTCCCCACCTGAGAAGCTACGTGAGTGGCTTGAAACAGCTGAGCCTTGGGGCCGGGCAGCGTGGCAGGACTGCCAGGGTGTTCAGGGACTGCTGCGTAAGCTGCTATCACAGCTGCAGAGCTTCGTGGGCACCCATCAGTGCCCCTTCCCTCATGTGGTACGAGCTGGTGCCATCTTTGTACCCATCCACCTGGTGAAGGAACGGCTCTTCCCTCGGCTGCCCCCTGCATCTGTGGACCACGTGCTGCAGGAACACCGTGTGGAGCTGCGACCCACCACACTGTCGGAGGAGCGGGCGCTGCGGGACCGGGCCTTACATGGCTGCTCATCGCGTATGCTGAAGCTGTTGGCCCTTCGCCAGCTACCGGACATCTACCCTGACCTGCTGGACCTGCAATGGCGGGACTGTGTCCGCCGCCAGCTGGGTGAGCATGGGGCAGCCCCTGTAGCCACCAGAGCTGTGTGAGAGCAAGTGACAGGTGTGTGAGTTGTGTGAGTGGGTCACTGCTGGGGTCTGGGTGACTCTTGGTCCTAGGCCTTCGGGAAGGCCAGTGGACCAGAATTTGTGCCTAGCAGTAGAGGGCAGGTTTTCAGGGTGGGCTTTACGTCTAGGGCTCCTTTATGGGCCTCTGAGCAGGCTCAATTGCTCAGTCCCTGTGGAAGCTTCCCTCACTTTCTTGGATTCCCCTTTCTGCTTGTGCTTTCTCCATCTTTGGTGGGGCTTTTCCTTTGGTCTTGCTAGGGTTCTGGCCAGACCTTGGTTTCTATCTGTGTCCATCCCAGTCTCCCTTCTTCTGAATTCTAGCCCTAAGATCCTACTGGATGGTTGCCTCTGGCGATCTCTCTAACACTTCCAAAATCACACTTCAAGCTTTCTGTAAGCCCACTTCCCACTTCAGTCTTTGCCATTTCAGTAAAACCTGCTGGGGTCCCACCTTCCTACGTATCTTTTTCTAACTCTTTTTAGGTGTGTGGTGGTGGTGATGTGCCGTAGAGTCAGAACCAACTCATAGTGACCCTGTACAGGGTTTCCAAGGCTATAAACCTTTACGGGAGCAGAAAGCCTCATCCTTCTCCCGCAGAACAGCTGGTAGTTTCGAACTGCTGACCTTGCGGTTCGCAGCCCGATTCGTAACCACTATGCTACCAGAGCTCCTTCTTTCAGTCGTGTATATACACAGTGTCTTGGTTGTCTAGTGCTGCCATAACAGCACTACCACACAGAGATGGCTTCAAAGAACACAAAATTATTTTCTCATAGTTCAGGAGACCAGAAATCTGGATTCAGGGCACCGGCTTTAAGAGAAGGCATTCCCCTGGGCTCTGAAGGAAGATCCTTGTCCCTCTTCAGCCTCTGTAGCCCAGGTGCCTGGGTTCCTTGGCGATTCTCCCCTCACCTAGTATCTGTTTTCCCCAGTATGTCCTTATGTGTTTCTGTCTCTCTGCTGCTCTTTAGAACTCAAACATGATTAGGTTAGGACATACTCTACACAGTTGTTGTTGTCAGGTGCCATCGAGTTGGAACTGAGTCATAGCGACCCCATGCACAGCAGAACGAAACAATGTCCGATCCTGGGCCAACCTCACTACTGCCGCCACACTTGATGCTTCCTGGCCGATCCATCTTGTTGGGGGTCTTCCTCTTTTTCTCAGACCCTCCACCTTACCCAGCATGACATCCTTCTCCAGCGACTGTTCTCTCCG
>NW_006408610.1:3019509-3043937 GCF_000296735.1 Chrysochloris asiatica | reverse complement strand
GAGAGAGAGAGAGAGAGAGAAGCATCATTTGGAGGCCCCCAGCCCAGTCCTTTGCTTGCCCAGATGGGGGAGGGAGGGCCCATGGTGGGCAATGGGGCCCATCCCCTCCACAGAGTCACCTCCTGCTCTGATAGGGATAGTAAGAGATTGGGGCAGTTGGCCTACCACTGGCTGAATTATGGGTGCCCCATCCCCATTCCCTCCCCGAGCTGGGAGTGCCTTCCTACAATTGTCCCCACCTTTGTTTCTTACAGGTTCCTGTGTTGCCCCCGGCAGCCTCCCTTCCAAGTAGGTGTGCTCTTGGTTAGGGGCCCCCTCGATTTCCTTCCCCTGCTTCCTCTGTCCTCTCTCTGGGCTCCACCTTCCAATCCAGCTCCATTCATCAGTTTCTCCTATCTGTACTGTGGGGCTTTGGACCAGGCCAGTGGTTCCTGAGAGCCTCTGGGTAGTGTAAATAATTAACACACTTGGTCACTAACCAAAAGGCTAGCGGTTCGAGTCCATCCAGAGGCTCTGCAGAATAAAAGCCTGGTAATCTTAACTCCTGAAAATTCGAGCATTGAAAACCCTATTGGGTCCCTTTCCTGTCCTGACCAGTAATTCCTTCCCTACTTGCCCTCATCTGATCAAACTCTGGTGTCAGCCTGTTGACTTGGGCCATCTGGGGAAGGAAGGAATGTGGTGACAATGGCCCTGCAGGTGCCCTGCATGGCTTTGTGACGTCTGCAGCCTAACTGTGTGTTCATTTTCCAGGTGACTCTGACACTGAGGCTGGAAATCGGCCCCCATCAGAACCCACCATGGCCCCAAATGAGCCAGAGAGCCTAGTCCTGGCTCAGAAGTCACCAGCCCCCAAGACCAGGAAACTGGGGAGGAAACAACCAACTCCTGGTCCAGAGAAGGCAGAGGCAGCTGCTGGGGGAAGATCCCATGGTGGTGCCTCACCTACTGCAGCTGCCAGCACCAGCCCGCTCGGCCCCTCACTAAGGTCCCGCTTCCGCAGCCTGCTAGAGACAGCCTGGCTCAATGGCCTGGCACTGCCCACTTGGGGCCACAAGGTCCCAGGACAGGACCGGCCTTCACCCCACCCACAGCTGTTGGGGGGTCAGAGCCACCACCTGTAGCATTGGTTGCTGGTGCTATGTGGACATCTTCCTGTCTGAACATCACTGTTTGCACCCCTCCTACTGTCTTGCCATTTCCCCGCAGAAGGTAGACATGCCCTTGAAGTTTCTCTAGCCCTCACCCACCCAGGAGGGGCTGAGAGCTCCTTTACTTGTAACTTGAGACTCTATTTGAAATGATTGCTTCTTATTTTTCCTAAGAGAAGTGTGGGCTTTGGAGCCAGACACTTGGACTTGAGTCGGCTCCTTTATCCTTGTTGTGATCTAGGCAAGTTACTGTCCCTCTCTTAAGCCCAATTCCCCATTTGTAAAATAGAACAACGCAACCTACCTCACAGGGTTGTGGGGACAATGCCTGACACACACCCAGCACGGTTCAGTCTCTGCTCCCTCCTGGGACAGGGCTTTATCTCGGCCAGGGCCTGGGATTGCCATGGGGAGCAGAACCTCCCTGTAGAAAGTTCATGTGTCATAGGACTTGGTCTCTAATAGCGGTACATTGTACAGTGTGTATGACTGCCCACCCACACACCTACCTACCTACCTTCTGGAGTCATTTCCCAGGAAGGCTTGGGGTTTACAGCTCCTGCATTTGGGGTTGGGCCCTAACTAACACCCAGTTTGAAGCTCTCTGAAGGAGCCTGCCCTTCCCTGTCCCCACAGCTGGTGCCTGGGGCTGGCATCCTTGTTTTCCAGGCCTATTGTTCGCAGGCCTGACCTGAATTGAAGGCATTGATTTCCCTGAGCTGCCTCAACCCTGTGCATTATCCCAAGAAAGTTGTTTGTTTTTTTGGAAGTCCTGCAGCTGTAGGGACTGAAGGGAACAGGCTAAATGGCCGCTCAGCCCTAAGAGGTCCCTGAAGATGTGGACTGGGGACGTGGGCACCACTCACACCAGAGCTGCACCAGCCAGGCCTGCTCTGGGCTCCTCCCAGCAGTCTGCTGAGCTGAGCCAAAGGTTGACAAGCTGGAGCCCTTGGCCTGGTGAGTCAATGTTTTGTATAAGGCTGTGGGCCCTGGAGGCAGGCCATTAAAACATTTTGGTTGTTTTTGGAACCAGGACTTGTCTATGAGTCTGTTGGTGGAGGCCTTTGGGTGGTGGGTTTCATACTGTATCACATTGTACCCGCTCCCTTCTTCAGACAGTGGGTCTTCCTGTGGCCCCCCAGGAAGGCCCGGAGCATCCTTCCCGGGTACTCAGGCCCTTCTCCCACGAATGCCTACTGCACTGCAACTTCTCTGCTCAGAAAGCCCCACGATCAAGAGACTACTGTGGGCATCCCCGTGAGAAATGCTGGTCTACAGAATGATGTCCCTCAAGGTCTAGGTAGAACCATTGTCACCACCCTCCAGTGACCCCGCCTCGGCTGAGCCAGGAGCCAGTCAGCTAGAGCTAGATGGGCCTGCCTGGCCAAGTCCTCACATTCCTGCTGACATAGCCCTCCCATGCCATCTGGTTGGCTGTTAGACGTCTACTGGGCCACTTCCTACCCTGATCAAATAGCCCAAGAGTTCCTGGCCTGTGAATGGACTAGACCACTATAGCATTGGGAAACCTGGTGGCAAGGGGTGCTGTGGAAGCCTAGGGGAGGAGCCTGTCCTAGCTGGGGTGGAGGTGACCTTGGGTCCCAAAAGCTCAGGTGCCTGAACTGGGCCTTGACAAAGTAAAATGTGATCACAACAAAGGGAACCACATATGCAAGGGCTGAGGTTGGTTATGTGCAGTGGAGTTGGTTCCAACCCGTAGAGAACCTGCATAGGGTTTCTGAGGCTGTAAATCTTTACAGGAGCAGAAAGCCTCATCTTTCTCCCGCAGAACAGCTGGTAGTTTGAACGGCTGACCTGGAGTTTAGCAGCCCAACTTATAACCACTATGCTACCAGAGGTCCATAACAGCTGAGGTAGAGCTGGAGAAAATCTGGGCAGGGCTGGAGTATAATGAATTAGAAAGGGAAGGAGAGTGGAGACAGGGAATCTAGCTTGAAATCGATTATTGTTACATCAGCTCATTAAATCCTACAGCCTGGAGAGGAGCAGGGATGAGCAATGTACTTTACAGAAGACCAAAGTGAGTGAGTTTGAATCCTGAGGCTCCTCTAGGTGGGGAGGAGTCAGGGATGGAGTAGCTTTGAGACCGTGGCCTGCCCCACACACCTGTGCCAGGTACTCACCTTGCTCACAGTTGCAGGGCCTAGCCTGAGGCCTACTGAGCACCCAAATCTGAGTCAACTTGTGGCCCCTGAGGACCATAACTGAGCAGAGGCTGGGTGAGTGGCATTGGGCAGGCTCTAGTTGAGGGAGTTGGTCACTCTTCTGGAGAAGGCGATGTCCTGGGAGCCCCAACTTGGAGAGCCCTGGTTAAGGGAGGGAGATGGGGCAGTATCCCAGAAAGCCCCAGTATGGGCGGGGGCAGAAACACTCTGTACCAGGACTCCTAGTCTGAAGAAGTGCTCTAGCCTGCTACCATCCTTCACAAAACTTGGTCCATCAGCACTGGACCACAAAGTGGGCAGTTCAAGCTCACCAGCTGCTCCTTGGAAACTACAAGAGTCACTATGAGTCAGAACTGACTCAATGGCACTTAAGAGTTGAGAAGGGAAAGTGTTGGGTTGAGGGCACAGAATATGCCAGACCCACCACTCTCCTTTAGGAAACTGGAGCCTTTACCTTGCTTGACTGACTTCGGGGTCCACAGTTCCTCTGTAACTCTGAGGTGCCTAGGCTTCTCAAATAGATTCACCTGGTAAGCTCCCGGGCCCCACCAGGCTTGTAAAGACGATTCTGAGTCACATGTCCAGGAAACATACATTGAGTAACACAAACGGTTGGTTTGAATTGCAAGGTCAGCAGTTCAAGCTCGCCAGCCGCTCCTCGGAAACCCTATACAGGGTTGCTATGGGTCAGAACTGACTCGACAGCATTTAACAACAATCAATTATTCCTGTCCCTTCGGTTACTTACAGATGAGGAAACTGAGGTCCAGGAACTTGTAAATAGATCACATCGAGTTCTGCCTGGCCCCTCTTGGTCTAGCCCCGATCTACTTACTCTCAGCTGGACCTCACTCTACCCAGGTGGTCTTGCTGAGCTAGCATCTGGTCTCTTGCTCCAGCCCAGGAAGCATCCCAGCTAAAAGAGGGAGCTCAGGTGAGGCTCCTCCTTGCTGCCCCACCTGGCCTCTCAGCCCAATACAAAAGGTTGAGACACCCAAGTTGGCTAGCTTTGCTGATGGGAGTTAAGCCTGTGAGAAGGTGAGTAAACTTAGAGGGAAGTTTCTCTTGTTAGCCAGTGTCTTGGCTCCCAGAGCAGGGCAATGTCTGGGTGAGGATATCAAGAGCAAACTCCCCCTGTAACCTCTCGGGGCTTCCTTGCAGGCTGGATCTCACTAAGAAAGGCCAATGAGGCCAAAAAGCTGAGTCTTCCCTTAGCCTTCAGGGAAAAGTGGGAGGCGACCCACTCTGACCTAACTGAATGCCTCTTCTGACCCCACAGCTCCCCTCTGGAGATGGGAAGGGTGCCTCCAGCCCTCAGCGCCAACCCTTTAGTCCAGCCTGCTGCCCCTTCAGGCCCAGCTGAGGAGGCCTTGGGCAGGCCTGAGTGTGACAGAAGCCCCAGAGGGGCTCCAGCCAGTGGGCTCTGGGCCTGGCTGTTGACAGTTGTGCTCTGTGCCCTCTGGAACTCTGCCCTGGGTAGCTTCCCCAACCCCCAGCCCCTGGTACCCTCCAAGGAGGAGCCCCCAACCCAGCCCAATGCAGCTCTACCAGGACCCCCTCTGCTTCCAGAGAAGAGAATGGCCCCAGGACAGGGGAGGGAGTGGCATTGTGCTCCCCATCACTGCTCTTTGACTGGACTTGAGGCCCTGGACTGGACTGAGGCTAGCAGGTAGGTGGGGACACGCCTCAGGCATACTGCCTGTCACCTCCACAGGAACTTCAACCTTAGAGGTTGCCACCAATGACCAGAAATTCTAAGTCAATGGAGCCATCTAGCCCACCATCTGCCCTGCCTGACACAGACCCCCATGTCTCCAACACTCTCACCTCACTCCTAGAGGGGGTCCCAACTCCCACATCCCTGTGAGAACTTGGGTTCCCGGGAAATAGACCAAGCCCCTGAGCCCCTTGGAAGGGCTTCCTAAGATCTCTCCTTCGGTGACTTGGCCTGGCAAGGGGTCGCTTACTTTTCTGCCCACCAGCCCCCCTACATGAAGTCACCTTCAGAGTCCCCTCCTCTTAAAGGACTGATGGCGCCAGGGCAGTCCCCTTTCCAAGTCTTCGCTGTGTCTAAGCTCTTCTCCAACCTATACTTTCCAGCCTTGGCTCCCAAGTTTGGCAGCTGCTTCTCAAACTTTTCAAACCTCCCAGACCCAACACCGCCTCTCAGAGGGACACAGGGTTCTGCTTGGGGCCCCACAGCTGAAAAACTAAGGGCTTTTGCCAGCCCTCTTGTCTGCTGAAGCCTCAGCCAGGCCTGAGTTCCCATCTACCTTGAGAAGTCAGGAGATCATGGTGACGGTCCCTAATCAGGGAGCCTTGCTTTCACCTTCCCAAGGGTCATCACTCCCCACGTGCAGGAGAGCCAGGGTAACCCTGTTCACCTTCACTGCACCACCCCCACCTTCAGCTTGACACCTGACACTGCGGACGCACCCGGAGGCCAGCTTCCAGAAGCCAAGTCTTTCCCAGCCCTGCCCACCACCACCCTGGCAGCTCATCTGAGTCCAGCAGACAGCAAGGGTCCCCAGCTACAGAGGGACTGGTCCTCCTCTACAGATCTGCTTGGCGCTTCCCCAAACCTGCCTTCCAGCCCAGGAAGCATCCCAGGCATCCAGCGTCTGGTAACCCAGTCACTTCCAGCTGCTGCCCACTTGGCGCCTCCTCCCAAACCTAGAAATGCCTCAGGCCCTTGGCTAACACCACCTGTCCCATCTGGAGACAGCTTAGCTCCTTCTCTTGGTCTCAATGGCACCTCTGACCCCAAACACCCACCAGACTGGTCTCCAGCTTTCCGCAGGACCGATGACGACGCCTCTCCCAGCTCAGCTGATGCCACACTCTGTATACCACACTCATACCCCACACAGACCCATCAGGAAGCCTGGTTCCCTTGTAACCCCCAGGCCCATCCCCTTGATGTGGGCCTGACCCCTCCAGCTGGGTCCACCCTTGCAGAGGTGCCCGAGGATTCTGTGGTACTTCCTCCAGTGCTGGTCTCCCTCCCAAGGACCTCTCAGGAGCCTGGTGCCACAAACCTCAGGAGGTCACAGTCTACTCCCCTGTCCCCCTCATCCATGGGGGGCTCTGTGTCTGCAAAGGTGTCTGACTGCTGGGGGACCCACACAGAGGCCCCCTTCTTTCTGACTGGTGGCCCTTGCCCAGCCTGGACAGCAGAGCCTCTGGGCAGAAGCGGAATGACTCCCAGGACTTTCCTCTCAAGCACAGAGGCTGCTTGGCAACAGACCTTGGAGCCGGAGGGCAGGAGTTTCATCAAGGGCGCCAGTCCTGAGAAACCAGTGCTCACAACTCCAGCCATGTTCTTGCCAGGTATCCCACCCCATGCTAATTCTTCCCCATTGGCTGCTGAGAGCCTCATCCCAACTCACCAGGAGTCATGGAGACCACCTCAGCCATCTGGGAGAAGTGCCTGGTGTCTATTCGCCCCTTTTTTGGTGCCTACTTGGGTGGGAGAGGCTGTGGGCTACAGGCTACAGGCCCCTCCTTCCCCACTGGCTGGGTGGATGGAGTCTGGTCAGCAGGATTAGACCACTCCTATCACAGACATAAGACTGACCAATCCAGGCTCAGTCCTACCCTTAAGCAGAGACTCTTCAGAGTTCACATTTATTTGCAACTGACCAGTAGACCTAAACTTCTAGGGATGCTGGGTGGTCTGTATCCCACCCATCTCTGTAGAGAACCTGGCCTGTCATTTCGATCCCTTAGGGTTGGAGGTCCCATGCTGCAGAGCAGGGACCACATCGGAAGCTCCCAACATGGTACCCATGCTCCCACTCCAGTTCCGTCTCATGCGCATCACCTACTCACCTCTCCTGATGAATCCCAGGTCCACCAGCTTTCTCCAGCTACACCAAGAAGTCGTGCTGACCGTAAGGAGAATAAGTCATACCATTCAAGTTAGGGGCTCAGGAGGGAGAAGCCTGTTTGGGGGTCTGGTGGTGTACAAGGTTGTATGGCGGAAGGTCTGAGGGCTCCTGATTCTTGGTACTCTCCCTCCTCCTTCACCTCAAAGAAAGCCACTTCTCAATGGCTCCAACCCTGCCCTAAGTACATACAACACTGTCCCTGGTCTTCCCCACCCTAGGATAAATGAGCTCATCTACCTCAATAGAGCAGAAGGCTCTCCCTCCCCCGCCCCCATGAAATGCAATTACCCTTACTCTGCTAAACAGAAAGGGCAGACTGAGGCAGAGAGGCGAAGCGGTTCAGGCACGGTACCAGCCACAGGGAATGCCAAGCTTGGGTGCTCCCTCTGATTAGGGTCTTCCCTTCTCAGTTCAGACGTATGTTGTCTTCCATGCCCGGCTTCCGAGAAATCCACATCGTCTCTTTCTAGTAAGTTGTTGTGGTCCCATAGGATTGGGTGGGGCTGCATGGCCTAGGGTTGGGTCCTGTCCAGCTTCATCCAGGCTGGGGAAGGCCTCAGGCTTCCATCGTGGGCTAGAACACCAGCTGAAGGCTCCCCACACTGCTCCCTGCAGCCAAGGGTCAGTCTGGGTACAGAGCAAGGTAGAAGTCCAGGGGCAGCCTCCGCCCACCAGCTCAGACCTGCTGCGCACAGTGGCAACCAAGGTGCATCAACACATGGACACCTACTTCTCCTGGCATGTGGACCTGGCCTCACTGAGCTCCAATGGTTAGTGGGAGGTTTCCCGGGCAACATCTCCTGAGAGAGTGTCTTTTATCTACCCCTCTGGCTGCCTCAAGGCCCAGCTCAAACCTTCCATCCCCCAGGACTCTTTGCCTCTCCACACCCTGAGGTCCCTCACTTAGAGCTTCTGATTGAAGATGGGGTAAAAGCCAAGTCTATTACTGCCCTGGCAGGAACTGTCTCTGGGGCCAGGTCTCAGGATGGCATATGAGGGTGTAGTCTGAGATGCAGCTTCATGCAGCCTCTGACCAGGACAGGCTGGAGCGTTGCTTCCTGTGGCCTTTGACCCTGCTGTACATGTTGGTTGCCCTAACATTATGTAACTAGATTTTCAAGGCAATATTGACATCCCTATGAAACACAGGGAAGAAGACTGAGGTCCAGAAGCTGCCATGGCGAAACAGGGCTCAGGTAGCATGGTGCTCCTGATTTAGGTCCTTCCAACACCCTTCCTGGCTTTGGTACCATGCAGGGTATACCTTGGAGCACCTGGAGCCTGAGAAGCTGCTTATTACTTTTATGATCCCGGGGATCAGCTCCCTGACCATGGAGAAAACCATCCTAAACCTGATGAATAAACTGAAAAACCAGGTGAGTTCCTCTGCCCCCACCCCACACACAGAGCCTCTGGGATGGTAAGGGTCTCATTCTGGGTGGTGGTCAGAGAGCAGAACTCACCCCAGAGACCAACCTCTGTTCTCATCAGATACCTGTGGGTCTAGAGTCAGACTGTTAGCCCAAGACCACCTTGTAGGCAGGGACAAAGGGCTCCCTAAGCTCTGCCTTGCCCAGTCTACTGTAGCTGTCCTCTGTTCCACCACCCACCAGGTAGTAGAGTGCCTGGACAAGCTATATCCTGTGGGAGACTTCAACTTCATCGATATCTGGTAAGGGATGGAAAGCCAGTGTGCAGTGGGGACGATAGGGACCTGGAGGTCTCCCAACCCTGTCTTCCTCAGCTCCTTTCTTCTCCCACTTGATGTCTAGGCTGCAGAGTGAGTAGTTTAGGTTAGACAAGGCTGGTCCCAGCGTCATAACCTCACCTTGGGCCGGGGGCTGCCATGCCTACCTAATCTCATGGGCTTTCCCACCTCTTTCCATCTTTCCAGTCCCCGTTCCTTGTCCTTCCTTCTGCTCTCTCTCTCTCTTTTTTTTTTCTGTCTGCAGCTCTCTTGTCATCCTCATGGCTGTCCACCTCTGTTTCTTCCTGGAGCCCTGGCTTACTGCCCTTCTTACTTCTTACAGCCCCTAGATGGACCAAGCAACCTACAACTCCTGGTCTCTGGGCCTGTGGGGCTTTCTGTCTTGGATGAGGTTTCTTGGCAGTGTTCTCTAAGGAACAGCCATGCTGGATGTCCTTGGCTGAGCACTGTCATCTGTTTGCCAAACCTCAGTGGGCACTGTAAGGTTTTGTCCAAGTCAGGGCTAGGGTCTGATATGTGAGTCCAAGGACCTGTCCCAGGACAAGGGGGATGGCCAATGGTGTCACAACTGCTTAAGTTCTTGGCTCCTGTGGTCTCTCTTGGGCACAATCCTCCCCTGCCCCCTGCTGTACTTAGGTGTCCCATGTGGCCACAAGCGCCTCCCTGACCACCACCCCTTCTTCAGGTTAGTGTCCAGTCACCTGTGGTTCCAAGCAGAAGTCCAAGTGCAGAGCCAGGCCTTAGCAGACATTCCCCAGGTGCTGCAGGTGCTGACAGGCCTGGCCAAACAGTCCGTGGAGCTAAGCTCTCTCACTGTGGCTGGTAAGTGACAAGAATGCCCTCTCTAGATCCCATCCTTTCTGAGGCCTGGGCCCCAGCTGACCTTTGTCTGCTTCTGTGGGTCCCTCCCATGCCTGCAGGCTCTCAGCTGAACCTGACCATCTTGCCCATCTCCTTGAGTATCCTCAACAAGAGATTTATAGACCCACTCAAGGACATCGCGTCTTCTGCCTACCAGGACCTTGCTAGAGACATAGCTGCCTTGGTAGGCCTGGGCTTGGGTACTTGCCAGTCAGAACCTACCCCAGTGGCTCACATCAGTCTTTCTATTCCATCTGGACAATGGCCTGGTGTGGGGGCTGTCCCTTCTCTCCTGTTGGAATGCAGGGGCATAGCTGAGGGTATGAGGAGGACGGTCTGACAAGAGATCAATTTCTGTCTCTCCCACTGGAGGGTGGTTGGGGGGCAGAAGTCCCTTCCTTCCAGCACACTCATTCGTGCAGCTTCCCCATCCTGCAGGTACAGAGAGTACTGAGCCCCTTCCCAGACCTCCTGCAGGTGCTGGTTCAAGGCTTCCAGTGAGTATCTTGGGGGTAGAACCTTAGGTGACTGGAGAACCATTGGTCCAGAGCAGCCTTGGATGGTTTAGGCTTGCGTCACCGCTGCCACTTCCAAAACACAGTACTGCATGTTCTTGGGTCATGTGTGTGTGTGGACAAAGAAGAAGCAAAGTCCCTCCCCACAGGTTCAGTCACTCCTTGTATGTTCTAGCAAAGCCCCCACCATGGGCAAGTGTGGTGGCTGAGAACAGGCTCAGGAATGGGACAGCTGAGGTTGAAGCCCCAACCCTGTGACTTTGTAGCATTGGGCAAGTCATTTAACGTCTATGCCTGACTTTCCCCAGCTGTAAAGTGGGAAGAATAGCACCAATTTCACAGGTACTTAAAGAGGACTTCAAAGACCCTGTGTGTTCTAAATGGTTAGGAGCTCAGTTACTAACGGAAAGATTGGTGACAGTTCAAATCTATCCAGAGGCACCTCAGAAAAAAGACCTGGCAATATACAAACGATCACAGCCACTGAGAGCCCCACGGAGCACAGTTCTACCCTGATTATATGGGTTTGCCATGACTTAGAACTGACTGGGTGGCAATTGGTTTTTTTTGGTTGAACGATGCTCCGTTGTTAGCATGAGATGGAGGGGGGGGGGAAGGGAAGAGGTGGCAGGAAGACCAGTCAAGGTGGCATCATAGCTGGAGCTGGACCAGATCTTAACTGGAGGGTGTTTATTTCTTGGGGCCTCTGTTCACTAATCTAGAGACCAGGGCTGCTCATCGCCATGGTTGCTATGACAATTAGGCAAGTCCATATAACACTGTGGTGTGGGCTTCAAGGGGGCGTTTTGAGATGGGTCTTGGTTTGATGTCCTGACTCCCTATCCCACCCGCAGGGAAGACTTACTCAGGAAAGACTCTCTTGTCTATGTTGGAGAGCTGGTATTCCCGGCCCCTGGCCCAGCCCCCTCCTCCATCCTGCAGACCCTGGTAGTGGCCATCCAGTCTGATGGCCACTTGGCCGGCTCTCCTTTTCAAGTGGACCCTATCTCCTTACATGTTGCAGGTACCATGGCACTACCTCCAGAGAATCCACACTGTGCCTGTGGGCTCCCTACCCTGAGCCCTCTCCCATGCCCGGGGCATGTGCCACCTCCCTAAAAACCACAATGTTTGCTGGATGTGTGTGAGTTAGATCTTCATGCTAGGCCTCACACCAGTCTGGTGCAGGGATGGAGGGTCAACAAACCAAAACTTCCCAGAGGTCACCTAGCAGTTTGGTCCAGGCATCCATGTTCCCTACCTAATTCTCTCCCCTCACACCTACAAGGGCTCCAGGGGAAATGGAAGTAACTATCAGAGATCCTCAATGGAGAGAGGGCAAGGCTGGAATAACCCTCTCTTCCTTAGAGGAGAGGCACCAATGGGGATGTTGGGGTATCATGACAGGTTGTTGGGTGCTTGGAGATGGAGGGAGCTAACATGGGACATGGGACTGTATCAGGGTGGTCTTTGGGGGACTGGGGTAGAACCATAGGGTGGGCAGATGTCCATCAGGGCTATGACTAAGGCCTTATGTTCCAGAAGTACAGATGACCCTGCAGCCGGCCACAGACCACTCCAACCTGGTGGTTCTCCTGCCCACCCTCGTTGGCATCTTGGTGCTTGCCAGCATCTTTGGTGTGGTAAGCTTGTGGCCCTGGGCTCCAGGGTACCCTCACCAGGCCTTGAGCCCTCCCACAGATTCAGAGCCTTCCAGGCAATATTGTCCTTGAGTCTCTCCCCTGCCGTTCTAGGTTGTGACTTTCAAGATCATCAGGTGCCGCCAACTCTCCCAGGAAATGCTGGAGTTCTCCAAGTCAAAGGTTTTGACTGTCCTGAAATCTTCCAGGAGATCCACAAGCCAGTCTTGCCCTCCCAACTTTCCACCAGATGATGGACAGCTGTGCTCAGCATCAGTCCCAAACCTCCCCAGTCAGAGCAAGCAGGTCCCAGAGCCTGGCTTGCCCCAGCGGTCCCACACCTTCCCTGGTAGATCTCGTACCTCCAGGGCCTCTGGGGCCAGTTGCAACCAGGTCTGGCCTAGTCACCGGCACCTAACACGCTGGGCCGGGACTGACCTGGCCTGAGGCTAAACTGGACTTGGGCCTTGCCCCCAGCTTTTCCCATACTCTCCTCTGAAGCCTGAACAGCCTCTGACCCCACCCCCTTTGTCTCTTACTCAGAATTACTTTCTAGAAAAAAAAGCATTTTTATACAAATTTATGATTGCTTCTTGTCACTTAACTTTTTCATACTCCAAAAGGACCAGTTTGTCTCTTGGTTGAGACTAGAGCCTCTAGCCCTACCAGGCCAGCATCCAGGTACCTCTGCCCAGTGCACAGTGGGGAGAAAGCACTCCGCCCCTTCCTCTTGCCTCTGTGGTTGGTCCCTTGGCCCAGGAAAGAGAGCAGTACCTCCCGTGTGGGATGAAAGTCCGTTATATAAAGCATTGTGACAAGACCCCAAGGCCGAGGTACCTGACCTGAGAACCCCATCCCTGTGGACATGTAGGTCTAGGATGGACCCTTGCTCCTTCTTCCCCTGACTATTCCCTTCTGTGTCCCATTTGAGAGCCCAAGTTCTCTGTCACTGTAAGGTGAGACGGCAGTAGCTAGGGCAGAAGAGAAGTGGAGACTGTGGGTACCCCCACCTTGGACTAAGTCCTTTTTCTGTCACTTTCTAGTTGCTTCCTCATCTGTGACTTAGGCCTTGTCTCCTGGGGAGGTGGGAGGTTGTTTGCACATGGAAAGTGCTAAAGACAGGACCTGGCCCCCCAGATGGACATGGGATTAGTTACAAGGGTTTTCTCAGACTCAATACACATTAGGGGTGAAGAAGTACCGTCAGAATGTTCCTTATAAGGGGATAGCAAGAATTCATCTCTCATACTTAGGACATGTTATCAAGAGGGACCAGTCGTTGGGAAAAGAACATTAACCTCTGTAAAACAGAAGGTCAGCGAAAAAGAGGAAACCTTTCAATGACATGAGTTGGCATAGTGCCAGCAACAGTGGATTCAAATGTAACAACTGTAGCATGGTCCAAGACTGGGCAGTGTTTTGTACTGTTCTTCGAGTTGGCGCCAACTTGAAGGCACCGAACAATTAATGCTGGAGAGCTTTGGGGCTAAGACTCAATCTGTCTTCCAGTGTAGCTAACAAGGTGCCTCTTTCCCCTAACTCACTTCTGTTCCACTTCTGACAGTCCAGTCTTTGAATGTTCTGGAGGGCAGAAGTCCCCCCATTGCTGTGTGATCTCAGGCTAGTGCTTTGCCTTCTCTGATTCTGGTCTCCTGGGAAAGTCAAGGGTACTGGGACTCTGGATTCACCATCTGTTGAAGGCCTGGGTTTGGAGTTCGGGTTTCAGAGGATGGAGGAACAACAGCATGAGGGGGTCACCTGAGGGTAGAGAGAAGGGAGCAAAATTTTCCTCTTAAGGCAGGAATAACAATGTACCCCAAAGTGCTGCACCTGCCACCCCCACATCCACCTGGCACAGGGACCAAAGAGGAAGAAAGTCCACGAGACAAAAGAGAAACTTGGCTTGGGTCCAGCTGTGTCCCACATCTCTTCCAGGACCTGGAGATACCACTGACTGGTTCTTCATGTAGTAGGGGAAACAAGACCCCTCCCCAACTCACTGCCCAACTCCTCTAGCCCCGTGGGGCCTAAGCTGAGCCTGTCTTTCACCAAGTCCCATTGCTGGGGATGGAATGGTTGAAGCCTTGAGGTCCTATTGGGGTCCCCATGGCACATGGTGGTGAATGGTTTTGCCATATGACTTCCCCATTAGGGTCTGTCATCAACTTCTACTGGGAAATGTTTTCAAGAGGCCTTGAGTTCTGGGTGAGCCCACCGCACATGCAGAGTCCACGTCCCAGGGGTCAGAGAGGATGACCTGCACCTACCTGTTTGGAGAGGGGCCCCAGGCTTCACTGAGCAGTGCTGCTCTGGGTGTGGGACTTCTGGTCTCCCAGGATGAACATTCTGCAGCAGACCCTCTGCTTCAGCACCTGGGGCAAGAGGGATAGGTCACTGGGATCAGGCCAAGTCCATTGACTGGAAACCCCTTAGTGTCAGTTGTTAAGTGCCGTTGAGTCGGTTCTGACCCATAGCGACCCTGGACAGGGTTTCCTAGGCTGTAAATCTTTACGGGAGCAGAAAGCCTAATCTTTCTCTCGTGGAGTAGCTAGTTTCGAACTGCTGACCTTGTGGTTCGCAGCCCGATTTGTAACCACTATGCTACCAGAGCTCCTTTGTCAGCTCCTACTGTCATTAGGAAGATAGATTCCTGGAGAGTGGTAAAGGGACCAGCTGACCTGTCAGCTTGACTCCGATGGTCAGGGGCCCAGTCTGCTATCACTCACTCACATAATTATACACACTCACGCATGCACAGAGGAGCCCCTGGCCCAGCCAGCCACTCACCAGGACGAGGGCAAATGTGCTGAGCAGGAGACTAACCACAATGAGCGCCACGGCATAGCTGGGGATGGAGGAACTAGGCTGACCTGAGGCTCCGCCACTGGGGGTGCCTGGGGCAGAGAGCAGGAAGATCACATCTGAGGTGGATCCCCATCATCTCCAGCTTCTGAGAAGGCAAAGCTGGGCCTACAGAGAACTCCCAGGCTCAGGATGCAGCTCCAGAAGGTGCCGTAAACGCAGAGAGGAGCCCAAGAAGCTGGGATCACCTTGAGGAGCTCCCAGAGCCAGAAGGCAGGGCCAGGGCTGGGGCAGGAGTCCAAGAGAAAGGGAGGTGGACAAAGGAGGTAGGCAAGACAGCAAGCGCAGTGCACTGACCGAGGTCTGGGATGATCATCTTTACTGAGAGGCCTTCAGCCTCCCAAAGGGTGTGCAGACCCTGGAGCACGCAGACCTGCACAAGGGCCTTAGCTGGTGCAGCCCTGAAGAAGGTGGCCCCCACTCTGGCAGTCAGCGGGTCTGGCCTGGTGGGAAGATCATGGGCCTCAGGGCTGGGCAGTCTGGGGGCACAGTGAGATCATCTCTTGTTCCAGTGACTGCCTCCCTGCCCCTGCCCCAAGTCCAGGCCTCTGCCAGGATCACCCAGAGCCACCACAGACTTACTGAAAGGCCTCCACCACCACTTGGCCCAAGTTCTGCAGATGTCTGAGGATGGTGGTTAACTGGGGGTCAGGAGAGGATAAAAGGGATCAAAGAGCCCCGTTAAGTTTGTCCCAGCCCCTCCCTGAGCCTCTGCTCTTCCCCCTCCCTCCCACCACTTCACCCCTCTGGTCAGCTGGCCCTGAAGCTCCTGGAACTCAGCACTGGTTTTGTTCTTTAAGGCGTTGGTGAAGGGCCGGCCCAAGATCTGCAGTCTCATCTCATACAACACCAACTGTGCGTTTTCTCCTAGGGTGAAGGGTGGGGTGCTGGCATCAGCCTGAAAGCCCTGGGTAAGGGCCCACAGGGGAGCTCAACATCTGCATCATTTTTTTGGTTTTTATTTTTGATCTGTCCCTGTTTTGTCTTCAGAAGAGTAAGAAAATCACCCCCAGGCAAGGAGGGAGCCCTGATTCAGTGGTGGTGGTGGTGGGGGGAGGGAAGACTCTATAATTGGTTGAGAAGGTGTGGTCAGCCCTTGTGTTTCAAAGGTTGAGTAGGGGAAGCTACCTGGGGAGGGGATAATGGTTCCGGCTTGCATGGCACATTGACCCAAAGTCTGGGCTCTGAACTGGCAGGGTGGAGGAGGAGTGGGGGTAAGGAGGAGACTACTGGCACCATCAGGAGAGCCCACCAGAGGGCAGTACTGACCCCTCAAGAGGCTGTAGGGTCTGGGCAGGGCTGGAGGCCAACAAGGTGAACCCGTTCCTTCTGTGGCCTAAGCCCAGGGTGCTCCTACAAGCAGCTCTCAGTACATGTGGTGGCAGTCGGAGGGGAACAACTGCACCCAGAATACTCCTATGTGGGTGTTGAACTGATGCCAACCAAACCCATTGCCAGTCCAATCAATTCTGACTCATCGTGGCGCCCCCTATAGGACAGAGGAGAACTGTCTCCATGGAGCGTCCAAGTTTGTCGGGCTCTGGAAGCAGATTGCCTCCTCTTGCTCTCATGGAACGATGTAGGGGCTCAAATCGTTGACAAACGCTTAACAACCCACTGTACCCCAAGGTTCCTTTTGGATTGCACAAGCCTGTGTAATCCCTTCCCACTGGGGGAGTCCCCAAGAAGACAGACTGGGCTTCCTATGGGTCTGGCATTGGGGATTGTCACTTATGTAAGGATTAAATGAGTGCCTGGTGAGTAAGAAAGGGACCCAATCATCTTGTCTCTCTGTGGTGCTGCAGGATAATGCGCTGGACTGCAAAGTCAGTTTGAACCGCAAGGTCAGCAGTTCAAGCTGACCAGCCACTCCTCGGAAACCCTATACAGGGTCACTATGAGTCAAAACTGACTTGACGGCACTTTACAACAATCCAGGACTCTATAACCGATTCCTTTCTGTGGCCCAGCACAGAGTTTTGACTTAGTGAAATGGAATTCCACCCATTCTTCAGAAGGGAACACTGAGGCCCAGAACCAAGAGGTTCTGTGATTACAGGCCCAAAGACACACTAGGATCCCAGTCTTGACTCACCATTGGCCATGATGCTGGATTTCTGGAGGGTGGAGTCCAGCACATTCTGGGCTAGGTGATTAGCCAGGCCTTGGATGTGTCTGGGGATAGGAACTGGGAACTTGTATTCGATGTAAACATCCACCCACTGATCTGCATTACTGTGGTAAGCACAAAGGGAGAGTGCAGGGTCTCAGGGTCCCACCACCAGCACAGGTTTCTAAAAGAGCCACTCACCCCCACCCCATCTGTGCCCCCATCCCCACATCTCCCAGGGCAGAGCTTCACTTAGGACAAAGTCCTACCCTGAGTGGCCCCTAACCTATACCTGGCTCAAGTCGTGGTTCTGGGTCAAGGAAGGAGCTGCGCTCTGCTATCTCTCTCTCTCTCTCTCTCTCTCTCTCTCTCTCTCTCTCTCTCTCTCTCTCTCTCTCTCTCTCTCTCTCTCTCTCTCTCTCTGGGTGACCCCTAAGGGAGGAGGGAGAAATTGACTTACCGGAAAAAGAGCAGAGGGCTTTCCTGGGGGTGGGCCTGATAGAATCCTGACACCACGGGTGTGACCTGTGGAGAGTCCTGGAGGTCAGGACAGGCAAGGGAGCCCTCAGACTCAGCTAGAGGTACGACTGGGGTGAGGCAGGCGCCTAAGGCTCACAGTGTTTAAGGAGGCACTCCCTCTCAGATGCCTACATTGTCCTTGCACAACCCTGAAAGTGAGCACCTCCTTACATTTTGTGCTCTACATAGGGATGTCTAGACTCCTGAATTCAATGAGAATTACTGGGCAGACTCCCCACCCTGTCCCACCTGTGTTCCCCTGAGACAACAACTGCCAGGGTCCCCCAGAGCAGTGCCAAACCAAAACCCACTGCCATGGAGTTGATTCTGACTCACAGTGACCCTGTAAGATCAAGCAGAACTATCCCATAGGATTTCCAAGGTACTGCCTCATTTTTCTCCCAAGATGCAGCTGGTGGATTCAAATCGCCAACCTTTTGGTTAGTAACGCAATGCTTAACCCAGTGCACCACTGTTGTTGGTAAGTGCTGTCGAGCAGGTTCTGACTCATAGCAACCTAGTATTGGGTTTCCAAGGAGCAACTGGGGAGCTTGAACCACCAACCTTGTGGTTCAAATTAACACTGCAGTTCTGTGTTTTTATCCTACAGTGCCACACCAGAAGTCCACTAGACTCCATCATAGGGCATCACCACTTAATGGGGCAGAGCTGTGTACTTCTCCCTGCCTGCAATGCCAGACCTGGGCACCACCCCTCACCACAGGACTTGGAGGAGGACAAGAAACCACCTCACCTGTTGGAGGATCTGCTCTTTCAGGAGGTCAAAGGAGGCAGAACCAGGCACAAGAAATTGGGACTGGAAGGACCTCATGGTTGTGAAGCGGATGCTGACAGTCTCCAGGGACAAGTTGGTCAGGTTGCATCCTACAGGGCCAGAATGGGATTTCAGGAGACCCCAGGGACCTTCTTACACACCACAACCTGCCTTGGGACCAGGGCAGGAGTTGGACCTGTGGTCAGGCAGGGAGGCATGAGGGCAGGGACAGGGCAGGGTTTGGGACTCACTGTCAGAAGTCAAGCTGTTCTCAGCCAGAGACATGTTCCCCAGCATCTGCCACGCAGCCTTCACCTTGCGGTACAAAATCCAGAGGACTTGACAGTCTGTGGAGTTCAGAGCAGGGCCCCCAAATACCAGGGAGGCATTCACAGCCACAGAGCTGGGCGTGTGCACAGAGCTGGGCCTGTGGACAGAGCGAGGGCTGTGCTCAGTGCTGTATCCTCACCAGGAGCTCTGCAGGCCAGGGGGAGCCACCAAGTGTATGGTGGAGGCGCAGGGTGGGTCAGATCACTTTCTGGACCCTTAGTAAGTGGGGATAATGACCCGTTTCCTAGAGGGTTGTGTGAGGACCGCCTAACACAACAGCCTCTCAGTGAAGAAGCAAGTTCCACAGACACCCCACAAGTCAGCTCCAGTGGGGACACTTGAGTCCTGTCCAGGGAGAGCTACCCAGCCAGACTGCAGCTGGCTGTCTCAGGAAAACATCCTCAGTTACATCATGAGGAACAGGGACTCTGGAAAGAGAGAGGCAACAAGCCTGGGGCATTCCTGCAAACCTGTGGGAGATGCACTAACGGTCATGTCCTGAGGGGGGCAGCATGGCTGCTGCAGGAGACTGAAGGAGCTTGTACGGGAAACTCTGGAAACAAGCAGGGTCAGGACCTTAGATCAAGCTCCTTTGTCTTTTCCTTGAGTGCCTGTTTGATCCCAGATTAGGGAGATACCATTTCTGTTCAGGCCTGGGACAGGGAAGTCTTCGAAGGGAATGCTTTCCAACCACCTAAGTTGAATGTCCTGAAGACACACTGAGTTATCTGTCTCTGGTGGTGCCTCTGAGCGCCGTGGAGTCGGTTCCGACTCATAGGGACCCTGTACAGGGTTTCCGAGGCTGTAAATCTTTATGGGAGCAGAACGCCTCATCTTTTCTCCCGTGGAACAGCTGGTAGTTTTGAACTCCTGACCTTGTGGTTCGGAGCCCAATTCGTAACCACTACACTACCAGAGCATCTAAATTCATGCACTTGGAGAGATTTGTCAATAGGACTCAAGGTCCACACTGAAGCCACAACTCAAGTGAAGCTGCGACAATGTGGCTCTTCTCAAGTTTTCTCATGATACTACAGGGCTGGCAAGTCTGGCTTTGAGTCTATATCTCAATATTCTTTCCCACAAGAGGCTCAGAACCAGAAAGGGTCCATCCCAGGGGGATTTGCATCCATTTACATGGCATTTACATGCTCCTGTCCCCAAGGAAATGTTTGTGCTATCCCTTCCTTCCCCACTGTACTCAGACAATGCCTGGCACCCCTGTCCAAATCCTGCAGCCAGAATAGGGACTCAGAGCAGGCACAAGGTCACCTGAGGTCACACAATACAGACAGTAGCAGAACCAGACCCGGACCACCTGCCCAGCGTCCAGGACTTTACCTACCTCCCAGATATTCTGGTTCATGATGGGTGATAGGGCAGGGTGGGGCAGCCTAGAAGGGTGCCCTAGTGGCCCAAGAAGGCACAGACTGACTGGCAGGCAGGATGCTGGCCCTGAGTAGGTACTCACTCACCTGAAGACCAGCAGGCTGATGCCCTTGAAGCTGGGGAAGGCCTTGCAATATACAGGCTCCAGCTGAGGAGGAGGAAGCAGAGGCTTGTGAGGGCTGCATGATGCCCCCGCATTTCCTGCCCTCTCTGAAGCCCCTGCATGATGCCCCCGCATTTCCTGCCCTCTCTGAAGCCCACCACTGACTTCATCCGTCCTCCATCCTCGATCCATCTTTGTCTCTGGCCTGGCCCCTGGACTGTTTCATCCCCGCCCAAGTCACTCCCCACTCAGCAGCTAGAGATAACCTGCCAATCACCCACTACTGAAAACTCCAACCCCAGGGGAGTTCCCACTGTCCAGGTCAAGGCAAGCACACTAGGCTTCCCCCTCTCTGCTCTGTTCCTTTGAAAATCGCTTTCCAATTGTTGGTTCTGCACCATCACCATCGGAGTCTAGACCCCAACCACTCTCAGCTGGAAGGCAGCCCCTTCTTCCTATCTGGAAGACCTCTCTTGCCCCCACCCAGCCCCTCCTCTGTACCCCTCAGCCTCTACCTCCTTGGACCACCTTTCCACCTCAGGATCTCACACATGCTGTTCCCTCTGCCTTGAAAGCTGCTCTCCCTTCATCTGGTCCCTCCTCCTGTCCTTGGTTCAGATTCCCCTTTCTCAGGCAGGTGATCTCTAGCAGCCTCCCTGGTCCCAGCAATCCAAACCTAGACTTCCTTTTGTCCTGTGATTTCCCTGGTGGTGGAGGTATGCCATCAAACCAGTTCCAACTCATAGTGACCCTGTAGAGGATTTCCAAGGCTGTGAATCTTTATGGGAGCAGAAAGCCTCATCTTTGTCCTGTGGAGTACCTGGTAGATTCGAACTGCTGACCTTGCGGTTAGCAGCCCAGCTCATAATCCACAGCACTCCCAAGGCTCCTTTCTCCTTTCCCTGTTCACCACAATTGTAACTACATCTGGATTTGTCTGAAGGGGCCCTGGTGGCACAGCTGCTGCTGAAAGGTCGGCAGTTAGAAACCCCCAGCTTGGAGCATGGGAGATAGATGAGCTGTCTGCTCCCATAAAGCTCTATGGTCTCAGAAAACCTACTTGGTCCTATAGGGCCTTTATAAGTTGGAACTGACTGGAGGGCAGTGAGTTTGTTTGTGTTTGTATTTGTTGGGACCCTGGTTCTATGTCAGTCTTCTCCTCCAGACTTTGGACTCCCTTGTTTCTTTTTTGATCCCTGAGGTAGCCCGGCACTTAGCAAAAGTCTCATGTAGTAGACACATAATTGGTTGCATGAGCAAAAATGAATGAATGGGTGAGTGAATGAATGAATGAGTGAACTACAGTACAGAACCTCAGAAGGAGTCTGGACAACACTCGAAGAATGGTCCTTCGGGGCCAGGGCACCTCTTCTGCCGAGACTCCAGACTGAGACAGGAGCCAGGTTTGGTTTTGGCCATCGGACCTCTGTCACTGCCTCACTTTGCCAGGGCATGAGGGTCTATGGGTCCCTGGTAACGCTTTGGGCAGAGAAAAGTGCCACCCAGTCACATATTGAGATTCTCTTGTAGTTCCCTGATGGCGGCTTCCCCTCTGGAAGCATTTTCCCTCACATGCATTCCCTGGACGTACTTCCACCTGAGCTTTTCCTTCCTGCTAGAAGCTCCTCATGGGATCAGAATAAAACAGGTGCCGTTGAGTCAACCCCAACTCATGGTGATCCCACACGTGTCAGAGTAGAACTGTGCTCCACAGGATTTTCAATGGCTGATTTTACAGAAGTAGATCCCTAGACCTTTCTTTGGAGACCTCTGGGTTGTCAGTCTTGAACCTCCAACCACACAGAGACTCCTCTCAAGGGAATGGGTCTCAGTTTCTTAGTTCTTAGGCTCCCATCTTCCAAAGAGAAACATTGGCTGGGAGCTGCTTCCTGCCACACACCAAGAGTCTTGAAGACCTGGACTGAGCTCTACCCAGCTGTCCTCAGGAAACTTGTGGTCTGGTGAGAGTAACAGGCTCTGATAGGACCGAGTGGGAAAGGCAGCTGACAGTGCAAGGAATGCTGGCCCTGATGGGGTAGGGGTCTGAGTCACCCAGGAAGGCCTCTCCAAGGAGGCAGTCGTTAGGCAGAAAAGGCAGGGAAGGGTCAAGTGGTGGAAAATGCAGAGGCATGGCGGGAACTGGCACGCTCACAAAGCAAGAGGGGGCAGGCTGGGGTTCAGCATCATCCACTGACCACCTGAGTGGGTGGGAGGATGTCCTCACCTGGTCTCTGACCTTCTTACTCAGCCTCTGGTGCTCCTGGGAAGTAGAGTTCCGGAGTGTGGTTGAGAAGGTTTCGCTGCTGATTCTGAAGGTCACAGAGTGGAACACATGACTGAGTCCTGGGGAGGAGGATGCTGAATCTTGCTGTGAGATGGCCTGGCCAGGGGCAGCAGGGACAGAAGACTGGGTAAGGTCAGCACCCCCAGGGCCAGGGGACTCTGTGACCCGTGGGGAGCCAGAGGTAGGTGGAACAGAAGGAAGGCTGGAGGTGCTGCTGAGGGAGAGGCCTGCTGTCAGGGCTGGGCTGGAAGGGAGCACTGGCCTTGAATGGACTGTCCATTGAGGTGTGACAGGCTCTGTAACCATGGGGGATGACTTCAGACCAGCAGGTACGAGACTGGAAATATTGATCTGAGAGTCTGGGATCGTGGGTGGGAACATAGCTGCAGAAGGGCCTGGCGAGATGGCAGCTATGGGAGCTGATGGGGAAACCGGAGCCTGGACTTGTGATGGGGATGTTGGTGGCAATGGAGAAGGTGATGGAGATAGGAGCAGAGATAGTTGTGAGGCTGAGGGGGATGAGGTTGGGCTTGATGGTGGTAGTAATAGTGATTGTGTTGACCACTGTGAAGATGGTGATGTTGAGGGCAAAGACAATGCTAAAAGGCCAGTGGTCCCAGGCTCAGCCACGGAGGATACTGGCTGGGACTTGGGGGTCCTGTGGGCTTCAGGTTTGGCCTGTGGTGATGTGGTTGGTCCAGATGTGACCCTGCCTGAGGCACCAGAGGTTTCTAAAGAAGCATGGTGTTTCAAGAGGGGATCCAAGTACAAGGATAAGCCTGGAGGAAGTTTGCGGAGCTCTGATGTCTCTGGGGAAGCAGAAGTTGCCACCATGGAATTTACTGACAGAAGCGCCTTCTTGCTGCCACTTTGCCCAGCAGATTGACCAGGGGCCACCGAGGGCCAGCTGGAGTCTTTGTGAGGAGAAGAAAGGGCCAGGACAGAAGTGGAGACCATCAGGAAAGCTGAAAACCAGAAGAAACCTGTTCTGCTGGTTGCCCAGAGGGGTTGGATTGCCCCATAGTCCCGGAGACACATGCCTGTCCCTCTCCGCCACCTCCTTCATTGAGGGGTCAGAGAACCAAGCTCTGACCCCAGCTCTACCCCCCAAACTACTGAACTGTCTTAGGAAAATTACCTCATCTCTACTACCAGCCTCCCAAGTAGGGGTGCTGGTAGAATAAAGGGTCATACCCTCTTTTCCTCCCACCCCACTGCTGAGTCCTTTCCTCAGCCTGGAAAGTTCAAGGGAAGAATGCTGGGACCCTGGATTTGTCTGTTCAGTTGACCCATCCCGAAGAAGGTAGAAAATACTACAGTATTCTCCATCACTGGAACCTTAGCACATTCCAGAACACAAGATGCTACCTAAGGGCAGAACCAGGAGGGGAGTGTGTGTGTGTGTGTATGTGTGTGTGTGTAAGACCATCTTAAGGGGTACCACACATATCGCAGTGTGCACCGAGCACCATGGATACCTACTGTATGGCAGGCTGCCCCTAGAGGGTGAGCTGGAAGAAGGGCAATGATTGCCCTTACAGAACTCCAAGTCTGGGGGACCAAGGAGGGAACTCTAGCCCTGCTTCAGACTGGCCCAGGTGGACTCACATGAAGACAAGGGAAGCCATGGGAGTTCACTGAGAAGGAAGACCCCCAGCCCAGGTGAATTGGACTCTGGAACAGGGTTTCCAGGGGCAGCCCGCTTCATGCCACCTTCCTTACCAGCCAGAAGACTCCCGGCAGTCAGAAGCCATTGCTTGCCCATGTTGAAAGTTCCTGCTCAGGATTTCAAGGCAGAATCACAATGTCCGCTGAGACTCCCCTTTGAAAAAGGACTCATTGTCTGACTGTGAGCCTTCAGCTACTCCCTGAACTGCCGCTGCTCACCCCCCTCTCACAGGTGTGGGCCAAGGCTGCTCTAACTTGTCACTCCCTTCTCCTCTTGGGGTTCCAGATCCTGTGAGTGGGGACATTATGTGCCTGCCCCATAGCTCTGGAAGCATTGGGCATGAAAACATATTGAGGAAGAGTTAAAAGGCCTGTTGTGCTTTCATGGAGGCAGTGGGGGGTCTCACTGGTGCTATTGGTCCTGGTGACAGTGGGAG
>NW_006408610.1:3012355-3018564 GCF_000296735.1 Chrysochloris asiatica | reverse complement strand
GTGCTTGTGATGACATGGTAGTCATGGTAAAGTTGTGATGATGCTGGAGGTGCTAACCATGACTGGGCCCAAGTAGGATAGGGCTTAGTTGGGGGGCTGTCCCAACTCCTGTCCCTGTTGGTCCATAGGACTGGCTGGGAGATTCGGAGGGAGGCAGACCAGAGAGCAGCCCTCTCCCCACACGCATACATTGGACCCTTGTCGGGATCTGGTGCTAGTCAGTCAGCATGGTGGAGGGTGGGCTTAAGTAGAAAGGTCCTTCCCAGCTCCCCAACACCTTGCCAAGTGGGGAGCTGAACCAGTGCAGCCAGCAGCAGCCCCTCCATTTCTCTCTCCCTCACCCGTTCCTTCACCCCCACTGTCTACCCGCCCCAACTCTCCCACCCTAAGAAATTTAGTGGTGGTGATTGTGGGAATGTGGGTGTTGGGAATGTTGGGGCAGCAGAGGTGGGAAGCTTGTACCTTCATCTGAGAGGAGGGGTTTATGGCTCACCCCCAGTTCCACTGCCTCACCTCCAGGGACCAGAGGAAGTTTCTAGTTCATTCAAAGCCCCTCTCAACAAGGTTCCTGACCTCTCTGTAACTCTTTATGAGGGCCAGAGACTTGCTCCAGGTCACTCAGGATTGGGCAGGCCCCAGAAGCCCCCCACCCACATCCCCACCAGAAAGATAACCCCCTGGACCCTTCACAGCAGGACACTGACTTCAGCTAGCTGCCCTCCCTGCACCAGCCCCTTCACACCACCGGCTCCTTCTACTAGAGCACTCTCATCCTCCTGCTTCCCCAACCTGCTCCCTTCCTGGTTAGAGACGTTCTCTAAGGAAAACATCCTCCATGACACCTCATGACACACACATTCCAGGATTATAGAGACCTCCCAGCTCCACCAGTGGGAAGACCCTCGACTACATCTTCTCTGTACACCTGCACCCCTCCATCTGCCTCTGTGTGACCCAGCCTGAAGGTCCCCTCCTAGACTTTCTGGGTGAAGAGACTAAAGGTCCAGGACTGGCTAGGTTGAATGAGAGAGGGATGCTTTCCTAAGGGCAGGGAGGGAAAACTTTAGCTTCTTCTGCCAAGTCTACCTTCTGTCCTGGCTCCATTGTCTCATTCTCCCATAGTACCCCCCACAAGTCCCCCTACCTGGGGGCCTATGTCCTGACCCCCAGACCAGCTTCCTCACTCTGGTGCCCCATTCTGCCTCTCTTGCTTTTGCTCCAAAGATGCCCAGGTCTTACCTGTTGGACCCGTTGCTGCCAAGAAGTCTCTGATTCCAGAGGTGTTACTGTTCTGGGAGAAAGGGGTGAAAGCAGCAGCTGCACCCCAGACCCACCCTTGTCCAGCCTGGCAGACCTACCTTCTCTTCTAGGTACCCTCAGGGCAAGGAAGATCTGTTGCCTCTGGTGCAACAGAGGAGACCGCACATGTCCTAAGACACTGAGTCCTCATCTCGGGCCCCGCCCCACCCACGGCTTCTCCAGCCCAAACTGGGCTGGAGCCAAAGCTGGGGGCAGGGCTCTGGCAGACTTAGATAGATTGGCCTCACAAAGCTGCTTGAAACATGAAGGATGAGGGTCATTCCACACAATCAAACTCTATCCACCAAACTCCTTTTTTTTAAGTTTTGATTGTGAATTGAGTGATAGTTTACATGGGAAAACATTGGTTTTACACCATCGTTTTGCTGTGATAGTTACAATTTCCTGCATGCATCATCATTTGTCAGTATTTGCTTCCATTCCCTCTGTTTTTTGGGGTAGGGGAGTGTACACAAAAACACTCAGGAATATATAATAATTTAAACAACTAAAGGGCATATTCTGCAAGCCTGCCTCCTGGCTGCCAGCACACAGCCTTTCTCTTCCCATGAGTCTAGAGTCCTCAGCTGCTCTCTGTCTCCATGTCCTCATCTCTGCCTCCATCTCTCCACCAAAATCCTTTTGATCAAGAACAATTTTACAGAGAAAACTCAATCAAGAACTGAAGATTAGGGTTCAGCCTATGGCCAGGGTCAGGGCTCAGTTTGTGATCAGAATCAAGGCTGAAGGTGTAACCAGAGTCCAGGTTAGACCATACCTGATCAGGGTTAGGACTAAGTGTGAGGCCAGTCTAGAATTCAAATTCAAGCTGGGATGAGATCGGAGCTCTCACACAGCTCTACCCCTGCATTGGTCTCTCGTCAGACATGCCATCCCAACACCTGAAATCAACTGGATGGGAATTCTGGCTTCAGATCAAGAAGAATCCAACAGAAACACTTTGCAAAGATCTACAGTCTCCAGGGCAGGAAGGGTCTGGCACTGAGGACTGGGTAACATTTCTTTCCTCACAGACAGGCTCTGGTCCATCTAGGAGGACCTTCCCAGGACCTCTAGCCATGAGAGTCCCACCTTCCTCATCCAAACTCACATCTCAGAACAACAATCTAGCCCCGATTAGACTAGGACTTATCTGAGTTTAAATTATGCCCAAGGTATAATTCTTGTGGGAGCTGGGATTCCCCCTCGGCACTGCCCTCTCAACATGACTGGTGTTCGGGTCAAGTGAGGGGGTAAGGATCATGGAAAACGATGGCTTCCCTGCCCCTTCATGGCATCACTCAGCTTGGCTCCTTGGGGCAAGAGGAGGGAGGTTGCACTGAGGACTCAGCCTTGTCTCTGATCCAGTGTCAGAGGAGAGGGTGTGGGAAGACCCAGAGGGTCCTGGAGCACAGGGTGAAAGAGGGCCCCAAAGAGAGACAGGTCATCCCTAGGCTGAGCTGACAGACATTTGCCTAGACACACGGCAGTAGGGCCAGGGATGTTTGGCTTTGCCTATGTACCTCCAGTACAAAGCAGGGCCTGTCCTTTCCTGACACTTTCTTCCTGTCCCCCAACCCCCCAAACCCAGGCACTGGTGGACAGAGAGGGATGTGGGCTTATACTATCATCACCACCACTACCATTTGCATGTGACCTTTGGCAAATTCCTGCCAGGCCCTAATTTCTCCAGATGGTCAACAGGGACACTGACGCCTTGACCATCAGAAAGGGATTGTAGTGATGGTCTGAGAGCTCAGGCTGTAGGACAAGAACAGGACTGGGGGCTCACAGGAAGCCCAGTGAGAAGAGGGTTTGGGTAACCTGGGTCCCTGTATGTTATCTGCAAAATTCCAAATTCTCCATGTGACATTTGAGGCCACCATCCTGGCTCCTTCCCATCCGCATGCTTTGTCATGTTTTTACTGAGGTACCCCATACAATGGCCCTGAGGAGTAACTGGACAGAGTAAAGATACCAAGTCCTTCCCACCTCACTGGGTTTCCAAGGACCCAGATGTTCCCGGCAGAGAAAACAGCTTGAGCAAAAATCCACAGATGAGTCAGGGAATGCAACAGGGAATCCGGAGAGCAGCAGGGGGCTGTGAGAGGTGCTTGGGGAGCGGGGGAAGGGAGACTGACTGAGCCGGAAGGGCTTATATCCCATGCCACCTCCCCATTTTCCAGCTGTCTTCCAGAATCCTCCAGCTCTATTTCAGGGACTCAACCAATGCTTCCCCTCTTCTCCAGGTCTGAGAAGGGTCTCCAGTTATATAGCTTCCTGATCACTGGGATAAGCCCACACCTTCCAGGCAGGGTTGACTAATTGGACAGAATCATTCTGTGAACCCTGTCTGGAGCAAGGGTAGGTGGGTTTGAACTGAATTAGGTGGGACTGCCCCCTGCCTCTCATACTTCTGTTCTGCCTCCTGCCCCAGACTTAGACCCATCCCCTACCTGTCCCTCCTCCCTGGAAATAAAGGTGTCCCCCAGGTGCCCCACCACTCATCTGTCAATCCACCACTCGTCTGTCAGTTTGCCGTACTGTGATGGCTTGTGTGTTGCTGTGATTCTGAAAGCTATGCCACTAGTATTTTAAATACCAGCAGGGTCACCCATGGTGGACAGATTGAAGGTGAGCTTCCAAACTAAGACTAGGAAATTGGTAGAATTCTTCAGTTTCATCATCACTGGCTTTAGTGGTAGGTGCATACATTTGATTAATAGTGGTATGGTCTTCTTTGTAGGCGTATGGATATTATCCTATCACAGACAGCGTTGTACTTTAAGACAGATCTTGAAATGTTCTTTTTGATAATGAATGTGACACCATTCCTCTTCAATTTGTTATTCCTGGCACAGTAAACCATGTGATTGTCACATTCAAAATGGCCAATTCTGGTCCTTTTCAGCACAGTGTGTGGCACAACTCACTAATGCTTAATCCTGGTGTGGCGCTGTGGGTTAATGCGCTGGACTGCAAAGTCATTTGAACTGCAAGGTTGGCGGTTCAAGTTCACCAGCCACTCCTCAGAAATCCCATATGGGTCACTATGGGTCACAAGTGACTTGACACTCAAAACAACACCACCACCTAGCATATCGATGTTTATGCATTCCATTTCTGTTTTGACAATTTCCAATTTTCCTAGATTTATGCTTCGTACATTCCACGCTCTGATTATTGTTTAAAGCTGTTTCTCTTCATTTTGAGTTGTGCCCCATCAGCAAATAAAGGTCCCAAAAGCTTTACTCCATTCGTGTTATCACTGTGAACTCTATTTTGAGGAGACAGCTCTTCCGCAGTCGTATTTTGAATGTCTTCCAACCTGAGGGCTCATATTCCAGCACTATATCTGACAATATTCTGGTGCTTTTCATCAGGTTTCTAACATCCAATTATTCTGATGCTGACTGCATTCCACTGGTATTCATAGGGCTTTCAGTGACTAAATATTCAGAAGTAGTCCATCTTTCTTCCTAGTCTGTCTTCCTCTGGAAGCTCCATAGTGGTTCACCCTGCTGGTATTTAAAATTCCTGTGGCATCGCTTCCAGAATCACAGCAACACGCAAGCCTCCACAGTATAACAAACTAACAGATGAGTGAAACGGAATACGCCTCCATTTGTGTTAGTTTGCTTAATCTGCTCTTTTACATCTCAAAAGAGATGATTTTTCAGCCTCTCCTATACTGTTCTTGTTGTTAAGTGCCGTTGAGTTGGTTCCAACCCACAGCAACCCTGTATAAGGTTTCTGAGGAGCAGCTGGTGAGCTGCAACCATTGACCTTGTGGCTCAAACTGACTTTGCAGTCCAGCCTATCAACCCACAGAGCCATACCAGGACACCTTTATCCTATACTAATTGTTGTTGTTGTTGTGTGCTGTGGAGTCGGTTCCAACTCATAGCGACCCTGCACAGGGTTTCCGAGGCTGTAAATCTTTACGGGAGCAGAACACCTCATCTTTCTCCTAATACTGTATACTAATACTCCAGAGTGCTCCTCAGAGGCCAGGATGGCCAAACTTTGTCTCTCCTACTTCGGACATATTGTTAGGAGGGACCAGTCGCTGGAGAAGGATCTCATGTTTGGTAGGGTGGAGGGTCAGAGAGAAAAAAACGACCCCCAGTGAGATGGATTGGCAAAGTGGCAGCATCAATGGGCTCAAGCATGGCAACAATTGTGAGGTTGGCTCAGGATTGGGCAGTGTTTTGTTCTGTTGTGCGTAGGGTCACTATGAGTCCGCACCGACTCTATGGCACCTAACACCACCAACAACAATACTGTATAATTAAGAGCTCTGGTAGCATAGTGGTTACGTGTCAGGCGGCTAACCTCAAGGATGTCATAGTAAGTCTTTAGGACTCACTCCTTCCAAATCTCAGATATAAAGAAGTACTGAAAAGCAAGGGTCTGGTTTGGTCCACAGTCTATTCTTGTTTTTTCTACCTGTGAGTTTGCTGTTCAGAGCTAGACTTTGTCCATTCGAAGGAGCATCGATGCCAGGATGAGAAAATGCTAGAGAGGAGGCCCTTCACCTTGCCTAACTTCTCTTTTTCATCTCAGACTTGCACCAGAGTACCTGACCTCAAGACCACCATGCTTCATGATCTGGCCCCAGTCACCCTTACAAGGGCCTTGCATGGCAAAAGAGGGCAGGTACCACATGCAGTTATGAACTGAGAATCCAAGAGTTTGGGTCACTTCCTCCTTTCAGACCACCCTATCCAGGTAATTCCAGCTTAATTCCTTGGTGGGACACATAGCCAAAACAAAGGCCTTAACAGAAGTCTTTCCCTGTGTCCTTGAAACACATGTTGTTGTTGTTGTCAGGTGCCATCGAGTCGGAACTGACTCATAGCGACCCCATGCACAGCAGAACGAAACAATGTCCGATCCTGGGCCAACCT
>NW_006408610.1:2980849-3010977 GCF_000296735.1 Chrysochloris asiatica | reverse complement strand
AGGGTTTCCAAGGCTGTAAATCTTTATAGGAGCAGAAAGCCTCATCTTTCTCCCACAGAACAGCTGGTAGTTTCAAACTGCTGACCTTGCGGTTTGCAGCCCAATTCATAACCATTACGCTACCAGAGCTCCTTCTGAAACCTGTAGAGGATCACTATTAACACTTAACAACAATAACAGCTTCCTTAATAAACCACTTAACTGTTAGTTAGTATGGTCTAATGTTACAGCCGTTATAGATTTGAGAGTATCACAGCCGCCCTGGGCCCGAGTGTGTCACACCAGCTCTTGATCCATCATCGAAGAAACCAAGGCCACACGGAGAGGTGAAGCAGAGTTTCAGATTTTATTAAGCCGGCTGGCTCAGAGGAGCTAGCTGCTCCAGATTCTGAGCACCTGAATGCAGGTTAACACACATTTATATGGGGTCAGAACTGGACCTGTTTGAAGACAGGAAGGAAACCAGAGGATTGGTTCCATTCAGTAACCTGATTAACATTCTAGTTTGTCTCCTGGGCTGAGAGGATTGGTCCCACTCAGTAACCTGCTTAACATTTTAGTTACTATCCAGAGTGGAGACTAACTAATGGTTTAATCTTTTCCTGTTCACTCTGAGTTCTGTGTGCTCACAGCAACACATTATCGAACCCAGAGAAGTAGTGAGTGCCCTGGGAGGATATTTAGCATTTGAATTGATAGAAAGAAGGCCTGTCTGACCTCCAATTCATAGAAATCAGCTCTGGTCTGAACTGGGTTGTTATCCCTCCTGAAGTTAGACAGGTCTCATGCTACAATTGATGCTAGATTTGTTGTTGTTGTTGTTAGGTGCCATTGAGTTGGTACCGACCCATGCACAACGTAACGAAACACTACCTGGTCCTATGCCAACCTCACAATATTACGCTTGAGGCCCACTGCTGCAGACACTGCCAATCCATCTCATTGGGGGTCTTCTTCTTTTTTGCTGACCCTCCATTTTACCAAGCATGATGTCCTTCTCCAGGAAATGGTCCCTCCTGATATTATGTCCAAAGTATGAGAGATGAAGTCTGACCATCCTGGCTTCTAAGGAACATTCCGGCTGCACTTCTTCCAACACAGATTGATTTTTTCTTATGGCAGTCCATGGTACTTTTAGTATTCTCCAACACCATAACTCAAATGCATCAATTCTTCTACAGTCTTCCTCATTCATTGCCCAGCTTTCACCTGCATATGAGGATGCTAGATTACTCTCACCATTTTATACACAGAAAGTCTCCACACACTGTCCCCACCTGCCACCTGTCAGAGATAAGTACCTGTCTCTGAAAATACAACATGGTTCGTGTTAGGAGGTAGAGAGTAAAGAATGAAGCCAATGTGTATTTAATCTTTTCATGATGAATCTAAATTTGGAAAAGCCAGACTCCGTAAACTTCTTAATCAGTTATCCTGATACTTTTCTAACAGGTTATAGCTTGGGCGTATTGTCAGGAGGGACCAGTCACTGGAGAGAAGTATATCATGTTTGGTAAAATGGAGGGCCGGAGAAAAAGAGGAAGACACCCAATTAGATAGCTTGGCACAGTGGCAGCAGCAGTGGGCTCAGGTGTAGCGACGCTTGTGAGGTTGGTGCAGGATTGGGCAGTGTTTGGCTCTGTTGTGCATAGGGTCATATGAGTCGGTACCAACTTGATGGCAACTAACAACATCAACATAGCTAGGGTATGTACAAAAACGTTTTCTGACCTTTGCATCTAGCTTCTTCACCGACCTTTGACATCTAATTGGTCTTCAGGTGCTTCTGTTGAATTTTAAAATTTCACTGGCCATTTTAAACTCTCAATAACTTGGCAAAAATTAAAATAGCATCTCGTTGTTGTTGTTAAGTGCCATCTAGTCGGTTCTGACTCATAGTAATCCTATATAGGGTTTCCAAGACGCAACTAGTGGGTTTGAATGTCTACCTTGTGGTTCGCAGTCCAGTGACCATCCTAGAGCGCCACACACTTTACTGTACGTGTATTATATTTCAATAAAATTTTCTTTAAATGTCTTTTGCTACAGCCTAAGTCGGTTTGAACTGCAAGGTCGGTGGTTCAAGCTCACCAGCTGCTCCTCGGAAACACTATATGGGGTCACTATAGGTCGGAACCAACCTGAAGGTATTTAACAACAACAGCAAAGACTACATATATATATATAATGTTATTGTTGTTATAAAGTGCCGTGGAGTCTATTCCGACTCAAAGTGACCCTGTATAAGGTTTCCCAGGCTTTAAACCTTCGTGGGACTGAAGGCCTCATCTTTCTCCTGGGCAACGTCTGGCGGGCTTGAATTGAGGATTCTGTAGTTCGCAGTCCAGTACTTATTAGCCACCAGGCTCCCTAATATTGTATTTGTTGTTGATTAGTGCCGTGGAGTCAATTCCTACCCATAGTGACCCCTGTGTAGGGTTTCTGAGGAGCGGCTGGTGGGTTTAGGGAATTATTCTGCATACCAGACCCGGCTCCTGTCCCCTTAAATTGAACTAATTAAATGGCCTCTGCTAGCTCTCTTTTATGCCTAGATTGTCTTCAGTTAAACTGGAGACTGTTGTTACGTGCCTTCGAGTCGATTCCTACTCACAGGGTTTCCGACTAGCGGCTGTTGAGTTTGAACCGCCGACCTTGCAATTCAGGGCTTACTTTTCCTCCAGCGTCACAGCAGGGCTGAGGATTGGCTCTGGTTCTTTCCGGAAACCACCGGAGAAAGCGTCTGCATTTGGCTCACCAGCCTCCTCAGAGTACAGGAGCCCCACGTCCACCCTCATTTGAGCAGCGCCCCTCTTCCCAGAATCAGCGACTCCCGCCTCACGTGACCGCCAGATCAGCTGAGCAGGCGGAACAGGAAGAAGAAAGTCTCGGCGGCCGCGGACTGCTTGGCGCGATGGTGAGGGCTGGGGCGTGCAAGCGAGGCCGGCGGGTGCTGGAGGAAAAGCAGAGAATTTCCTCCTATTTTACTAACGCATGGAGAGGGTGGTTTGGGGTATTGAGTGGCCCCGGAAGCGGAGAGAGGGCGAGTCTGCCCTGGCCTCTTTGCAAACACTTAAGGTGGTCATGAGGCATCTCCCATCCCATTCCCATCTCCGCTTGGCTCCCCATCAAGTCACGTCTGCCAACAAGGAGCCCTAGGTGCCCCTTTGGTGAAATGAGAGGACCTTCTTAGGGCAGGACCTAGAGCTTGTCCGGTGCAGGGGAGTACTTCTAGGCCCATCTGGGACTCCGGGAAGACCTCCCAAACGTGTCCACTTGACTGTGAATTGAGCAGAGACGTCTAGGACAAAGGCCAGAGAATGCCAGCATTCTAAGAACTCACACAAGGAACATTTTCTTGTGGAAAAATGCAAACAATACAGAGGTATCTAGAAACTTTGGGTAGAATTCAGGTGTCAGTACACTTAGGGAAAATCATAAATCCTCATTTTCACTTAACTTCACACTGAAATTTAGTATTTCTTCCTAGTATGAATGTTTCTTAAAAAAAAAAAAAAAAAATTCCAGTGTTAGAAGCAGCTGTAACTTTTACCATTAATAGAAATCACAGATTTATACGTGTGTGTGTATTTTAGTCATGGGTGTTTTCATATCCCATTATAGCTATTGGCAGATGTCTTCAAATAATGTCTGTGTTCATTTCTTAATTGCAGTGGTTGCTAGACTTTCTACTGTATCTTGTTACTCAGTTTCATAAAGGAGCCTATGATAACACATAACCAGTTAGTTTAAAATATGTTGGTAACTACTTCAATATAATTTGTTTTATCATCATATAAAAATATTATTCTGAGAAAGGTCTTAAACTTCACCAGGTGCCAAAGGAGTCCATGGCACAAAAGATAAGCCCTTTAAGATCATCCTTAATACCCCATCACCTCATCACCAGCACATACCCCCACCCCTACCCCAGTTTGTAGAGAGCCCCATTTGGTGTCTGGGGAAAAAGGATGATCCAGCAAAGGTGATTCAGGCCAGAGGGAGAACCCTACAAGAGTGAGGTGCTTTGAGAAGAAGGGTGGGGTCATGGCAGCAGCTGCCGCACAGTTACAGAAGATCCGACTGAGCTGGGCTTAGTGACAAGGGTGTGATTTGTGGCTGTGACTTGAGGGTTTCACTGGAGTCCCCATGTCAAAGTCATAAGGCAGGAGGAACAAGAGTGTCCAGGAGGTGTGGAGCTATGGCAGCTGAAGGGGCTGAGGGTTAGATATGTATGGGGAGCAGACCAGGTGTGAAATGACCCATCTGGTGACTGATGGCACTAAGTAGGGAAGTGGGATTACCGGACTTCAACGGGGGCCTGGTAGAATTGGGAAAAGATGGCGTTGTCGTGACCTTAGTTTGTGGGGCATTGTTCAGCATCTGTGAGCAGCCCAGGTAGAGGTGTGGAAAGAGGGGCATGCGTATTCATCTGCATTAGAACTTTGCCAGGCCGACAGGACGAAATGCAGTTGGTCAGGGGATGAAGAGTGTTGGCATGAATGTGGCTGACAGAGTAGGCTGGGAAACCCAGTTGGCCAGTGAAGGTTGTAGAGAGAGACGGGAACTGGGGGGTTGGGGTGGGGGTGACGAGACACATAGGAGTGGAGTGCTCACTGAGTGAGAGCTGTGGGCAGCCTGCACTACCGATGCCACAGGTAGCAGTTTGGGCTGTGGACAGGCCTTTGGGTGTGTCCACAGGTGACTGGTGGTCACTGTCAGGAACTAAGACTAGGAGTTGGGCAGTTCTGCCTCTGGTGGCCAAAGCTAGTGGGTCAGGGAGAAAATCCTCTCAACAGCCTGGTGATCAGAAAGAACAGTGGTCAGAGAGTGTCCACCTGGGACAGGGGACTAGGGGTCTCTGATGAGCGAGTCACACAGATCCTGCAGTCTTAACCACCTGCCTCACTCCCTTGCAGAGGTTCCGCTTCTGTGGTGATCTGGACTGTCCCGACTGGGTCCTGGCAGAGATCAGCACGCTGACTAAGATTGTTGAGTGCATGGGGTCTACTGGTGGGGAGGGAAGAGGATTGGGGTCATGGAGTGGGGGTGTCCTAGCATGCTTTGTGACTACAATCATGTAACCAGTCCTCTCTGAGCCCCTCCCCAGCAGTGCGGGCTGAGGTGGGCAGTGTGACTGATGTGAGGCCTTCCCTTCCAGTCCTCTGTGAAGCTGCGCTTGTTGTGTAGTCAGGTGCTGAAGGAGCTTCTGGGGCAGGGGATTGATGTGAGTACAGGGACCACACTACCTCACGATCCCCACTAAAACTGTGCCAGGCCCCAGGAGGTGGTGATCCGGCCTCCAGACACCCGGATAGCTCCCACCCATCTCTCTAGCCCCAGCCTGTTCCCCACTAGAGGCTCCAGTCCTGGGGCTGGGGATAAGGGCTGGTGAGAAGCAGGTGAGGCACCCCCTGAAGGCCTCCTTTTCTCATAGTATGAGAAGATCCTGAAGCTCACAGCTGATGCCAAGTTTGGTGAGTATCCCAAGAGAGTCCACAGGCCTTTGGGTGACCCCTCTTCCCAGCAGCCTTCCCTGACCACATGCTGTAGCCGAGACACCTGAGGGGAAGGGGTTCCACCCAGTGCCCTTGTCACAGCTCCTGGGGTGCAGTAGCAGTGGATGTTGGGGCTCTGAGCTGAAGATTGTGGGGCAACAAGGAGAGGTAGCTGGGGCTACAATGACATCCCACCCCGTGGGTCTCCCCAGAGTCGGGTGATGTGAAGGCCACGGTGGCAGTGCTGAGTTTCATCCTGTCCAGCGCGGCCAAGCATAACGTGGACGGAGAGTCCTTGTCTAGTGAGCTGCAGCAGCTGGGGCTACCCAAAGGTACAGGGTCACAGTGGGCAGGTGGGGAGCCTGTGGGCTAAGGGCTGCTGGACAGCAGAGCAGGCCCTGCGATCCTGACAGAGCCAGAGACCTGCTCACTGAACAGCTCCAGCCTAACCCCTCAGGAACTGTCATTCTGTCCCCAGAGCATGCAGCCAGCCTGTGCCGTTGCTATGAGGAGAAGCAAAGCCCCCTGCAGGAGCATCTGCGGACCTGCAGCCTGCGTGGTGAGTGGGAGGCGGACCCAGGGGGGCCTTGGGTCCGTTTTAGAAGGTGCATACCACCTGCAAGGTGACTGTGCTCAGAGGGGAGACTCAACCATGGTCACAGGTGGAGCAGTTGCCAAGCTGGGCTCACCCCTGGGTGTCTGACTCCAGCCCAGGTTTCTTTCCTTTGAGATCTGCTGCGGATCGTCTGAGCTCCAGTTTATTCAGCACCTGCCCTGTGAGCACCAGGCCCAGGTCAAAGGCCACACAGCCCTGAGGGGTTGAGGGCTACCTGGGACCCTGAAAGCCACCCCACCCATCTTGCAGTGAACAGATTGGCAGGCGTGGGCTGGCGGGTGGACTATACACTGAGCTCCAGCCTGCTGCGGTCCGTGGAAGAGCCCATGGTGCATCTGCGGCTGGAGGTGGCATCTACCCCGGGTACCAAGGCCCAGCCTGTCTCCATGTCCCTCTCAGCAGAAAAGTTCCAGGTCCTACTGGCAGGTGAGACTCAGCCAGACCTGGAGGGGTGAGGGGACCCTCCCAGCTCCCACCTGACTGGCTGCTCCTGCACCCACCTCTTCCTCATGCAGAACTGAAGCAGGCCCAGACCCTGATGAATTCCCTGGGCTGAGGAGCTGAATAGTACTCGGGGCTGGTGCAGAGTCGCCCTACCCGTGTCAGGTGGCTGCCCTTGGAACTTCTCTTTGGGGAGTGACCCAGCCCCAGGATGCTGGGTATGTAAGCTGGGTCCCTCGCTTCCTAGGTTCCCACTTGAGAATTTAGCAGAGGGATCCTAAGTAAGGCCTTTTACCCAGCAGCGCCTTTTCCTCCTCATAAAAGGCACTTGTCAGCTGCTCTCACAAGTCAGGAAGAATAAATAGAAGTGTAAAGGAGCATGTGTGTTTCTTTCTGGGTTTCCAATCAAGGATTTTTGTGAGACAGACCAAATGACACATGAGTGTGGAGCTACTGACCCGACCCGTCACTCATTTTCCCTTCTCCGCTGCCAGTGAGGCAAAGTGAGAACCACCAAGCCCAGCGTGTCCTTAGAGAGGGACGTAGGGTCTCGCTCTGCACTCCCTGTGCTGACCTCAGGCGGGCAGCAAGCCATACCCCAATGGCAGGGCCCCTGTACAGAAAGGAGAGAGCCCTTCACTCCTGTCATCTTTTTAAAGAAAGAAGAAGGCCCAACCCTGAACCTTTTCCCTTCTTCCCCATTGATAATTTTGTTAGGTAGTGTTGGGTTTTGACTCAGAGAGACCTCTTATGACTGAATAGAACTGCCCTGTTGGGTTTTCTTGGCTGTAATTATGGGAGCAGATAATCAGATCTTTATCCTGTTGGAGTGGCTGAGTGGGTTTGAACCACCAACTTTTTGCTTAGCAGCTAAGCACTTAACCACTGCACCATCAAGGCTCCTTCTATTTAGAACAGTTTATTGCTTTAAAAGAATTATTTTTGATTGTATTTTTAGTGTAAGTTTACATAGCAAAATAGGTTCCCATTCAGCAGTTTTTATGTAAATTATTCACTGGATCCATTTATAATAGTCTTGAATATTTCCTCTACACACATCAGTGTGTATACATGTTTGCTTCAGCTGCCAAACAATTAAACAGACTCAGGAAAATGAAGATCTATTGTATTCATTGTGATTCAGGCTGAAGCTCTTTGTTGAAAAGGCCGATTCCAGGGCTGGGCCAGGTAGAGCTCAAGATGAATCTGGAACATCTTGTGCAAAAAAGCTTTCAAAGAATGAGTGACGCTCAGCCTACAGAGCCCACAGAGACACCAAGCCAGGATTAGTCTAGCAGAAACTCTCATAGGCAGCCACCCTGCCCCCAGCTGCCCTGTGCTCCTCACAGCCTCCATGAACTACATCTGGATTGAGTGCCCTGAACAGAAAACACCTAGACCTGTAGGAACTCCATCTAGAGCCAGGAACTCACCATCAGTTCTCTCCCTGACCCACTTCATGAGCCACCCAGAAATTCCTCCTCTCTGCATCCAATAGCTACATTGGTTTTTTGTTGTTGTTGTTTAATGTTTTATTGTGAAGTGAAGGCTTACAGAGCAGATCATCAGTTTTACATTCAACAAATCATGTACTTTGCTCCATTGTTGTTGTTAAGTGCCAGCAAGGCAACTCCAACTCCTAGCGACCTTGTATAGGGCTTCCAAGGAGCAGCTGGTGAGCCTGATCTGCTGATCTTGTGGTTCAAACTGACTTTGCAGTCCAGCTCATTAAACCACAGCACCACACCAGGACTCCATGCTGTAATCCCCAGTATTTACCTCTATTCACTTTAGCTATTGCATTCCTCTGTCTCCTACTACCTTCATCTTTCCTCTGCTAACCTCCCTCTTGCATATTGCCTGCCATGTCACCCATGTTAACCTATGCCTACTCTCTAGTCCGTGAATAATTATCTTCTCCCAGCTCCACCTCATAACTATCATAGATTCTTTTATCAAGAAAAACTTTTTTTAAAAAACTTTACAACATTGGTCTCATACTTTGTTTGTCCTTTTTTGATTGACTAATTTCACTCAGCATAATGCCCTCCAGTTTTAACCATGTTGTGAAGTGTTTCACAGATTCTTCCTTATTCTTCAATGTTTTGTAGTATTCCACTGTGTGTATGTACCAACATTTGCTTAACCATTCTTCTATTGATTGGCATTTAGGCTGTCTCCCTCTTTTAGATATGTCTCTTGTAGAAAGCATACGAAGGATCCTGTTTTCGTATCCACTCTGCTCTTTATGTCTCTTGACTGGTATATTTAATCCATTTACATTTAGTATAATTATCAATAGTTATGAATTGGTCATTATCATTTTTCTGTGTGTTTTTCATGGTACTGTTTGATTCTTTTTTTCACATAATTTTATATTCTGAGTTCATTTTGTTTGTGGGTTTTCTCTTCATTTTCATTTCTGTTGTGTTAATGTTTACGAGATATTTCTGATTTTCCTGTTATTTTAATGTGAAGGTATATTATTTTTCTATAATTTATTTATTTCCCCCCTATTTAAAACAGCCTGTTTTATCTTGAAATCTATTTAACTTCCTTGCCATTTGGAAGTTCTGTATCTACACTATTCCCTCTTTTTTGCTTTGTCATTGACTTCATTCTACATTGATATCTCTGGTTCCCTATTTTCAGTCTTATAGGTTTGTTTCACTTTAAATACTTCTATAAATGGATTGATTTCTAGGTGGCATTGTCACGTATGGTAATCTCAGCTTGTTACCTGCTGTTGTTGGTTCTCAGTCCAAAGAACAGCCTTTAGCATTTTTGGTAAAGTTGGTCTGGTCATTACAAATTCCTTTAATTTCTGTTTACCAGGAAATGTCCTAATTTTGCCTGTTATATTTGAACGACAGCTTAGCTGGGTATATGATTCTTGGCTGACTATCTTTTTTTTCCAGAGTTTTGTATATGTCATTCCATTGCCTTTTTGCCTGCATAGTTTCTGCTGAGAAATCAGAATGTAGTCTTATTGATTCTCCTTTGTAGGTCACTTTTTGTTTTTCCTGAGCTGCTCTCTTGCCTTGTTTTTGATTTTGGAAAGTTTGATTATGACGTGTCTTAGTGATTTTCTTTTGGATCTATCCTGTTGGGGGTTTGTTCAGCTTCTTGTATGCTTATCTTCTCATCTTTCATGATATTATGGAAGTTTTCTTCCAAAAACTCTTTGACGGTTTTCTCTGTCTGTGTTTGTCTCTACCTGTTCTAGAATTCTGATCACCTGTAAGCTGTTCCTCTTTATGGTATCCCACACAGCTCTTAGACTTTCTTTGGATTTTTTTTTTCATTGTTTTTACTTGTTTTTCTAGCATACTAGTGTTGAGAGATTTATCTTCAAGCCCACTAATTCGGGCTTCCTTTGATTTGTATCTACTCATTAACCCTTTCAATGTATTGTCTGTTTCTGAGATTTTAATAATGATCTTCTGGATTTTTTATTGCAGGTTTTATATTGTTTCAAAATTTGCATTTCTTTCATCTGTTTGTTCTTTCTTATAGTGTCTTCCTTTGAAGGCACCTAATTGTCATTCTTTTGCATTCTTTTCCAGTTAGTTCCTTTACCTTTACTTCCTCAAACATGTTTTTTGGCTCTGCATCTGGGTCATTTGTTTGAGCCATTCTCTCATTTCTTCATGTGAGCTGAAATTGTCTGTAGTCTCTAGGGCATTATGGGACAATGCAGTTGTTGGAACCAGGAGGGGGAAATCTCTGGAGGGCTCCTGCCATTCAAGGAGCTCACAAGGTGGTTGTGGAAAGAATGTGATAGCAGAGTTCCTGGCCCTAGATGGAGTTCCTCTTGACCTTGGTATGATCTATGTTCTGGGCACTCAGTCCAGAAGTAATTTATAGGGGCGCTTGATTAAGCTGGTGTGAGTGTCTATTAGGACCACAAGTAAGCTGGGAACTGCATGACCGTCTAAATGCTGGTCTGACCGCTCAATGGGTTTTGTGGGTCTGGAGCCGAGCCCACCTGATTCCAGGAACTAAAAAGGCACAGCCGGCCCCTAACTCACACGTGGCTCCGAACTCCTGGAGCAGGTTCTGCTCTGGGGATGCAGGAAAGTGGGAGTTGGCCACATCTGTGGTCATCAGGGAGCATTGGGGAAAAAGAAATCATACCTTTTCCGTTGCCTGCGAAAATCTGCTCTTCCAAGCCCCCCACAGTGATGGTCCAGCCATTCACCAATCAGTCTCCCTCTCTTGCCATACCTGCCCAACCTCTCTTCCCAGCAAACACTCTGATCCACCTCTCTAACCTTTCTTCTGAAGTTCAAGGTGCTAGGATTTTTATCTGTGTCTGTTTAATTTCATCTCTTATATCTTTGTTGCAGACAGTCCATCTGCCTAATCCTCCATCTTGCGGGAAGTCTTTTGATCTTCCTTTTCTACTCTCTACTCTTTCTCCTCTCTCTTTATTTATTTATTTTTATTTCTACTTTTTATTTTCTCTTATTTTTCTGTTATAGCTCTATTCTCCTGTCCCTCCTTTATTTATTATATTCTTTTTGTTGATGTTGCTGCCTGCTTTTTATTATTATTTTCTTTTTGCTATTGTTTGTTTTTTCTGTTTTGTTTTCTTCTGTGTATGTGTGTGTTTCTCCTCTGGCCCCGCCCGATGGGAGACAATAACTGTTTCCATAAAACCCAGCCATACCCTCTGCAGCTCCACACACTGGGTAAGAACCAATATAGCTACTTTCCCACCCAGGCACTCAACTTCGCCTTCAAGGCCAAGTACAAGCACATCTTCCGAGCTGCAAACAAGCACATACAGTTCTGATGCTACTTCGCAGGCAACCTGGCCTCCTTCAGGGTGGCCAGTGCCACCTTACTGTGCTTCCTCTATTCTCTGGATTTCACCAAGACCTGAGGCCGATGTATGCAAGTTCAGCACCTAGGGCAAGTTCAACGGCTTGGGAGACTGGTGAAGATCAGCAGGTCAGACCACCTCTGCGGCTTGTACCAGGGCTTCAATGTGTCAGTGTAGGGCTTCATCATCTACCAAGCTGCCTACTTCACTGTCTATGGCACAGCCAGAGGCATGCTCCCCACGGTCAGCTGGATGATCACCCAGACTGTGACCACTGTAGCTGGCAGTGTCCCCTACCCCTTCAGCACCTTGTGAAGACGCAGTTGGGACACAAAGTCGCCAACATCGTGTGCACCAGGACCTTGGATTGCTGGCAGAAGATCTAAGGAAGAGAGTGGCAAGGGCTTCTTCCTGGGCGCCTGGTCCACCATGCTGCGCGTCCAGGGAGGGCTTTCAGGCTTCTAGTCTACGAGCTCAAGAAGGTCACCTAGCTGTAACATGGCCCACTCACCACGAGAGGGGCCAGAGAGCCACGATGAGCTCACCCCCAACCCATAAGGACGTCCGACTTTCAGCTGATTTTTATTCTTCAAAGCGTCTTGTGTCTATTGTTAGGTGCAGAAAGCCCAGTGTAGAGACTGGAAGGTTCCAGCAGGGTGAGGCGCTGATGCTGACCTACTAGCTTCTCACTCGTGAGAAGACATGATTCTGTAAATAAGTACTACACTATTGGTGGAGAGGGGGCAAGAGACAGTCTGTGTTAGGATCCACCCTCCCCACCCCCCCCACATAATCAACACACATTTCTGCAGGGCCCATGGTCTGCCCTGGTCACAATGAACCCGTAGGAGTGCGCCTAGCCTCCCAAAGACATGATACGGACTGGACAGAGCTATTAAGACAAGAAAGGGAAACTAAAGGCATCCAAATGGTAAAGAAGAAGTAAAATTCTATTTGAAGATGATATGATCCTATATAGAAAAAACCAAAAGACTCAACAAGAAAATGATTGGAATTCATCCATAGATTCTACAAAGTGGTAGGGTACAAGACCAACAAACAAAAAATCAGTTGGGTTCCTTTATACTAATAAAGAGAGCTTTGAAAAGGATATCAAGAAAACAATACCATTTACAATAGCCACCCAGTAGAAATACTTGGGAAAAATTCTCACCAGAGAAACAGGAGACTTATACAAAGAAAACTATAAAACACTAGTACAAGAAACCAAAAGAGACTGGCAGAAGTGGGGGACTATACTATGCTTGTGGATAAGAAGACTTAACATTATAAAAATGTCAACACTACCCAAAGCATCTATAAGGAGCTCTGGTAGCGTAGTGGTTACGAATCGGGCTGCGAACCTTTAAGGTCAGCAGTTCGAAACTACCAGCCGCTCCGCGGGAGAAAGATGAGGCTTTCTACTCCCGTAAAGATTTACACCCTTGAAAACCCTATACAGGGTCGCTATGGGTCGGAACCGACTCGACGGCACTTAACAACAACAACAACCCAAAGCATCTATAGATAAAATGCAATCCCAATCCAGGTTCCAAATCACTAACTTTGTATAGAAAGGAAATAGACCCTGGATAAGAAAAGCATTATTAAAAAAAAGAAAAAAGAGGCCTTTCGATTCCCCATCTCAAAACCTACTACACAACTTGGTGCTAGTACTCAAAAGACACAAAGATCAATGGAGCAGAATTGAGAACCCAGAAGTAAATCCATCCACCTATGGTCAGTGGATCTTTGACAAAGAACTGAAATACATTAAATGGCAAAGAGATAGTCTCAACAAATGGTGCTAGCAAAACTGGAAATCCATTTGCAGAAGAATAAAACAAGACCCACATCTCACACCATATATAAAAATAAACTCTGTAGATTAAAGACCTAACTGTAAAGCCTAGAACTAAAGAGATCATCAGTGAAAAACTGATGGGACAAATTTAGAGTCTCTGACACATGGCAAAAATACACCATCAAACATCTGAAACCACATAAACAGAAGACACAATAGATGACTGGACCTCCTAAAAATTAGACATATGGAGCTCTGGTAGCATAGTGGTTACGAATTGGGCTGCTAACCTCAAGGTCAGCAGTTGGAAACTACCAGCCGCTCTGCAGGAGAAAGATGAGGCTTTCTGCTCCCGAAAAGATTTACAGCCTCGGAAACTCTGTACAGGGTCACTGAGTCGGAAGCGACTCTACGGTACTTAACAACAACATGTGCATCAAATTATTTTACCAAAAGAGTGAAAAGAGAACAGTCTGGGAAAAAATTTTTGGCGATGACATATCAGAAAAAATTTTAGAACACTTCAACACCTCAACAAGATGACAAACAATCCAATTTAAAAATGGGCACAGGTCAAGACCAGACACTGCCCCAAAGAAGACATTCAGGTGGCCAACAAACATGAAGAAACGCTCGCAATTGTTAGTCATTGTTGTTAAGTGCCATCGAGTTGGTTCCGACCCATAGCGACCCTGTATAGTGTTTCCAAGTTATTAGATCATCTTATCCCAGCAATAATAGCAAAGTTTAGAAAAACAGAAAACAAACACTGGTGAGGATGTGGAGATACTGGGACCCTCTTACACTGGTGGTAGGACTACAAAATGGTGCAACTACTATAGAAAACGGCATGACACTGTCTCAAAAAGTTGGAAATAGAAATATCGACTCCCTTGGTATATGATGTTGTTAGGTGCTGTCAAGTCGGTTCCGACTCATAGCGACCCCTCTGCACAACAAAACAAAACACTGCCCGGTCCTGCGCCATTCTCAATTGTTTTGCACTTGAGTCCATTCTGCTGCCACTGTACTAATTCCTCACTGGTTAGAGAGTAGACATATGTTTACTAGGCAATATACATCAAGAGGGAGGTTGGCATACAGGGAAGGTGAATGTAGTGGAAAGCCATGGGGAGACGAGCAAGAGTTAACATGAACAGAGGCAAATACTTATACTGATGGTACATGGAAGGAGTTGCAATAATTGTAATGACATGAAGTATATGATCTGTTGGGTGTTGGATCGATGAGCTGCTCTGTAAACCTTCACTCAATTCACAATAAAAAGGTTTTAAAAATTGCTAACTTTACTAGATACAATAAAGGTATTGTGGGTGTGTAGGAAATTGTGTCTTAGAGAAGCACACTAAAGTATTTGGGAATGAAGTGTCCTCATTTTTTTATTTCAAAATACTTCTATCAAAACAACTGAATAATAGATGGGGTGGGTGGGAGAAGGAGTAGGGAAGAGGGCAGATCATGTTTATGGGATGAGCCAGTGCCTGCTACAAGGTCCATCACACTCAGAATAAGGTGCCAATTCCTTACAGCGGCGGCGTGGAGGCCCGTCTGAGCGGCGACCTGAACCCTGCTGGCTCCTCTGTCCCCATGTTACCCTCCAGCCACACTGGTCTTCAGCCACTCAATCTTTTTCTGGTCTCCAGGCCTGTGCGCGGATGTTGCTTCTTCCTCCACTTTTTCGAGTTCTGGCCTAAATATCACGGCAGAGAGACCCTCCCCCACGACACCATCTGGAGTCGGTTCTCTTCGGTCCCTGGTTTTTGTTGTTTGACAAAACTTCTCACTTGACAGACGATGGTAATGTTTATGTGCCATCTGATTGCGGTAATATTTAGGGTCACCACCAGGTCCCCAGGGCCCATGTTTATCGCCACCTGAGCGCGTCCAGCTGCAGGCACCTCAGCGTTGGGACGATGATGCTGTTTCCTGCTGAGGGTGTCCATTGGAACTCACTAGCCGGTGACTACCCCCAGCTTCAGAGACAGCTGCAACCTGGGGCGTTGGACTGACCGACACCCTGTCCGGGCCGGGAAGCGGGAAGACAGACTCCTCTGCCACCTCCCAGGCAGGTGATTGCCCCAAAGTCTTCGCTACGTGCCGGAGACCCCAACCCAAACAGCCTTCACTTCAGCCACCTCCCTGCAGGACTACACTTCCCAGCAGGCGCTGGGAGGCGACCACAGCCCCCAGCATGCTCTTAGACCCGGTTCCGCCCCTAGCGTTAACCCCTTAGTGGTTGCAGATTGGTCGGATGAGGCACCGAGCACGGGTACTGGAAGGTAGTGTCCTAGGATGGGGATTTGTGCAGCTGATCTGGGACGAGGAGGCGATTTACCGGAGAAAAGGGCCAGAATGAATTGTGGATAGGGTCGCAGCGGGAGCTGGAGGGGATGAGGCTCTCTTAGAGCGCCCAATCCTTGCAAAAACTAGGAATCTAGAAGTTCACCTATTCTCGGAAAACTAGACCTTTTGGGTGCCAGGCCCCGGGCACAGCTGAGTTGGGGGACTGGACCGTAAAGCGTCTCCTGCACCCCATTCACACTGCCTTCGATCCCGTGCCCTGGAGGAAGAGAAGAGTGGCCGGCTGTCCTTCCTGTCGGGTGGGAAAGAGCAAGGGGGGAGGGGGGCAGCTAAGGTAGGTGTTATCGATTCCAGCCTAGACCTTGACTCTGAGCTTGTAGCCTTGCCTGACTCCACGCTGTGTGAACGTGGCTGGACGCAGAAGTTTCTGGAGACACCGGCATTCCATCCTCTTTGCCCTCGCTCCCGCCGGAGGGTGGTGGTCGCTGCCCGGCTGGGCGCGTTTCTCCGGTTCCTAGTCCACAGACAGTATTTTAAGCGGTGGGCGTCAGGGGCAAGCAGCGCTTACCTAGGCAATACAAAGCCAGCCAATTTCAGATTGTGGTAAAGGCCTGGCAGGGCGGAGTACCCACACGGTAAGCATGGGCATACTTGTGCTTACTTACTAATCTGTTATGGAACAATTTTACATGGGTTATAGTGAGAAATATGTGAACTTGTTTACTACAGATTAATAATTAAGCAAGCACAAATAAGCCCGTGTTTTCCTTTCTGGGTAATCTGACACTGAGTGCCCCCAAGAAACAAAGTGTCTAGGGGTGGGGTGTGTAGGGGTTCTCTTGGATAGGTGGTCAGGAAGGCCACTCTGGTGAATTTTCATAGCTGAGGGAAGTGATCTGGCCTGAGGCGCAGAAGGGAGGAAGAGCAGGGTGTCCAGGGGCCAGTGCTGGCAGGACAAGAGCTGCTGGAGGAGGGCTTGGGAAGGAGTTGGACTTGATTCTAAAACGCTGTGAGCTTCTGTTAAGAGTCATGCTTCTTTCCCCAGCCTGGGCTTCCTCAGCACTCCCTATGGGGACCAGCGGCTGCGTTTCTATCTCTTGGAGGTTTGCGGGGGGGAGACACAATCCTAGCCCAGCCTGCTCTGTACTTTTTCACAGGACCCAGCTACCCGGCCACAGGATGCCCGAGGGCCCTGAGCTACATCTGGCCAGCATCTTTGTGAATGAGGCATGCAGCGGGCTGGTGTTTGGCGGGTGTGTGGAGAAGTCATCTGTCAGTCGAAACCCTGAGGTGCCCTTTGAGAGCAGTGCGTACAGCATCTCAGCCACAGCTCGAGGCAAGGAGCTGCGACTGATCCTGAGCCCCCTGCCTGGGGCCCAGCCCCCACAGGAGCCATTGGCCCTTGTCTTCCGCTTCGGCATGACTGGCTCTTTCCAGCTGGTGCCTGCAGATGTCCTGCCACCCCATGCTCATCTGCGCTTCTACACCGCTCCACCTGGCTCCCGACTTGCCCTCTGCTTTGTGGACATTCGCCGCTTTGGCCACTGGGACCTTGGAGGCGAGTGGCAGCCAGGCCGTGGACCGTGTGTCTTGCTGGAGTATGAACAATTCAGGTAGGGCTCGGCTCCAGGTCTGGCTCTGTCAGTGCCTCGTTGGACAACCAGGGGCGACTCCCAGCCCCATCTGGCCCTCAGTCCCCGCGCCTGAGCTAACACAGGTGTAAACCCACAAGCACTACAAGGCTACAAGGCTGGGAGCCTAGAGAATGGGCAGGCACAGCCCTGGGGACACATGGCTAGGGAGTCTCTGAGCTGGGGCTTGGACCTAGAACCCCACAATGCTTCTTGGTGTTCCCAGGCTGCTAGAAAGAAAGTAGAAGGAAAGATGGAAGGACTTACAACATGCTAAGATGTCAAGCTGAGCAGGAGGGATGGTTTCAAGGGGGGGTAAGAGGGGGCTGCTTAATGAGAGTCTCCGAATCAGGTTTTGTGGTCTCCCATATTCCACCTGCCTACTGGCCTGTGCTCCACGGCTGCGTGGCTCCACCTGAGATGCAGTCACAGAAGATGGCTCAGCCTCAGCCACTTCCTCTCCACCAGAGAAGAGGCTCTGCTGCTGGCTGGGCTCTGCGCTGAGTGCTGGGGGCATAGCAATGAACTTGGGACTGGTCCCTGCGCCTGGATCTAATGTTTACATGGTGGGGTGAGGGGGACAAGGGAACAAGTGAGGTGAGTACAAACACACCCAAGTCTGAAGAAAACTCCAATAGGTGGGACATTTGAACTTAGGCCTGACTCATGAGAAGCTAGCTGTGTAAAGCTGGAGAGAAAGAGCATTCAAGCTGACAAGAGTTGCAAATTGCAAATGCCTAGAGGTGGACTGGCCAGTTCTTTCTTCCTCAGTATGTCCTACCAGCTGAGCCCAGAAGCTCAGCTCCCCATCAGGATGGGCTAGGACATGTCTGGTTGCCTCCTGACCTTACAAGGCATGAACCCTAAGTGCAGGCTCTGGGAACCTCTGTCCTTGGTGCGGGTTTTCCTGGGAGTCATGTCAAGTTAACTCTTTGCCAGCTGGCTCTGAAGTTTCTCCTATGGAGACTTTGGATTAGATGGGAGCAGGTGTTCTGGGTGCTACAGCTTGAAGCCCACGGGGATCCACTTCCCTCAGGGGAAGTTTGCCACAAACTGTCTCCTGGTCCCCTTCATACTCTAATGTCCAACCATTCTTCACAAAGAAATGAGGTTTACTTAGGGCCAGCAAGAGACACATGACACTTGGAGGTGTCTGTTAGGCTTCTGGGGTGCTCGCTAGCCAGGACATGCAGCACACACCCAGCCTCCTGGAAAACAGTCTGCAAAAGTTTAAGGAGAGTTGACTCCACCAGTGCCCACAGATCCACCAGGGGTCTTAGGGACATCCAGGTTGTGGGCACACCTGAAGTCCTGCAGTCACCTGTCTTCAAGTGTCCTAAGAAGTCTGAAGCATTCTGGGGACACACACAAAATATAGACTTAGGATTCCTTTGAAGATACTGCTTTTGAATGGTATTGTCACCTTTCCTGATTAATCAAAATCCCATGTTGTTCCCACTTGATAGGTAAGACAATGGGGGTTCTAGTTGCCAAAACAGCACTAAGGCTGGGAGAAGGGTGACTGGGACCCTCAGTTTCCCTCCCATTGTAAGCAGAAGCTGACCCTCCCCATTCCCTCCATCCTAATTGTCATCATACCACCTGCCCTTGGATATATCTGTGAATTCCTGACATTGGGGCTCAGTTCCTTCTACTGGTACAGACACAGAGAAGTGGAACAAGCCAGAAGGGGGGGCAAGGGGGGGTCCTACACCTGGGCCGTGTCCCTTCAGGGAGAATGTGCTGCGGAACCTAGCTGACAAGGCCTTTGACCGGCCCATCTGTGAGGCCCTCCTGGACCAGAGGTTCTTCAATGGCATCGGCAACTATCTTCGGGCTGAGATCCTGCATCGGTCAGTGGGGCAGGCTGTGGGCACCAGCAATGACTTGGGATTAGAACATACCCATGTGTCCTCTGCTCAGCATGGCCCCCTCTCCAACTCCACTCCAGGCTGAGGATCCCCCCGTTTGAGAAGGCCCGCACAGTACTGGAGGCCCTGCAGCAGTACAAGCCGGTGGGTACAGGGAGGTCCGAACACTGAGCAAATGTACCGGACCATGCAGGTCAGAATGGGGCTGCCAGCCTATGGGCCACATCATCTATCTCCAGCTTGGCTCTGCCATGGACCACCTCTGACTTCAGGCAGGCTCTTTCTTGGCGTTGGGCCTGTTACCCCTTCTGTGTGCGTGAGTGCCTGTGACCTCAGAGACATTTGCTGCTCTGCACAAGCTGACAGCCTGGTCCTACCTCTTCTTCAGAGTCCAGAGCTGACCCTGAGCAAGAAGATCAAGGCCAAGCTGCAGAACCCTGACCTGCTGGAGCTATGCCACTCGGTGCCCAAAGAAGTGGTCCAACTGGGTAAGACTCTGGCAGGACAAAGGTGGATAACTCCCTTTACCCTGGCTTACTGAGTGACTCTGTAGGTGGGCAGTGGCTACCCCTCTCTAGGCCCAGCTGTCCACCTAGGAAGTGGGGGGTTTTAGTCTTAGTTGTGACTAAGTGGAATTCAACCTCCTTACTCCTCAGGCATGTGGTTCTCTTCCAAGTTGCTTATGAGGTGGGCAGGCAGGGCAAAGATGGGAAACCACAACCCAGAGTGGGGAAAACACCGGCCTGAAGTCACCACTGGGGAAGGGGCAGCCATGGCTCCTGCTTCAGTCCCTCAGGGTACAGCTGTGATCTGGCCCAAGTCTGTTCCCTGGCCTCGACCTGCTTCCTCTGTCTCACAGGGGGCAAAGGCTACGGGCCGGAGCTTGGGGAGGAAGATTTCGCTGCCTTTCAAGCCTGGCTGCGGTGCTATGGCATTCCAGGCATGAACTCCCTTCGGGACCGGCATGGCCGTACCATCTGGTTCCAGGTGTGGGGGGCTCTCCTTACACAGGCAGATCGAGCCCCCAGTAAATGTGGTGGGTCACAGGCGGAGCAAGGGCTGGGGTCCCTGCGTTCCTGGGGGTCTAGATCTCCTTCATGTTATGGCTCCTCTGCTCCTGTGAGTTCCAGCTGATGGTACAGACCTCAGGATGAGCTTATTAAAGTCAGCACTGACTGACTAAGAGGGACCAGAGGGCCTCCAGGGGAGGGCCTGTACTGACCTGGGAGATAGGTACAAGACCTCTCTCCAAGAAACACTGGCCCAGCCTTAGCCCCGGTTGTCTCCTGAATTCTCCCCATTTCACTTTAGGGGGATCCTGGACCCCTCGTACCCAAAGGTAAGTTATGTCTATTAATATCAAAGGCTAAGAGCAAAACAGACTTTGTGCCTGCAAGGGCCACAGCACTCCACCCCACCCCATCCCCACTCCGACCCCCACTGGTGGGGTCTGGAGAAAAATTGTGGAAGCAAAGCCACCCACCACCCCTACCCCATGTCACTGTTCCACAGGTGGCAAAGCCCAGAAGAAGAAATCCAAGGGCACACAGGCAGGCCCTGAGGCCAGGAAGCGGGTGTGTTGCATCCTCCCTCCTCCCTCAGGCTCTCTTGCCCTGGTTGTATCCCTGTGTCCATGGTTTTGAGAAGCTGCCTGGCTCTGATAAAGTGGGAGGTAGGCCCTCACCAACCTCTGAACTCTGAGCCCCTTGGGGACCTCTGTCTCCTCCACCTAGGACCCTCCACCTCCAAGCAAGACCCCTTCCAGGGCACAAAGAGCACAGAGGGACCTTCCCAAGCAGCCTGCAGCTCAGGACCCTGATACCCCCTCAGTCCCTAAGAAAGGCAAGAGGAGGCAGCGACCAGCAACCTCAGGTGGCTTTCCTTTGCATCCTCCTCTGGGAAGGAAAGGGAGGGTCTCCTAGAAACTGGCTCTTCAGGAGAGGGTGGGAGGCAGCAGGGCCATCCTCAGCCTGGGTGCCTTTGAGTTAGCTACCCTACTTCTGGCCTCTCCCCAGGCCGCCGCAGACCCCAGAAGACCAGAACTGACAACTCATCTTTAGAGCCAGAGGAGACCTCAGCTTCTTAGCAGGAGGGTCCCCTAGCTTGTGTCCACCCTTCTGTGGCCTTGCCCTGGATCTGAGTGGGGTCTATAATGTTTTTAAGTATACCCCTTACCATCCTCATTTTTAAAGTCCATGTGGAAAACGCCATTTTAAAAATAAACTGATGAGTGTTGAAACTTCTAGAAACTTCTTGGGCTGGCTGCAGGTCTGGGAGGGCCTTGTTGGGAGGGCCTTTCGCCCAGCCCTGAAGATGGGAGGCCACTGTCCTCAACAGGACAAACTGAGCCCCATCCCAGTCCTGATGGCCCTGGTTCATACAGGGGCAGGTCCTGAGCGCCCTAGTCCAGGTTCCACAGCGCCTCCGGGTCCTGGATTCCTCAGGGCCAGTGCTGCCCCTACACCTAGTCCTGACAGTGACCCTCACCTACTGGGGGCAGCCAGAACCCACCCACTGGGCTTCCAGTTCTCCCCCAGGCCTTCTGTACTTACTGAAGCAGGTAAGAAGCTGTGTATTTTAAGGTCTCTTAACCTGTGGTCACCAGACAGCCCCAACCTCTCCTGGAGGCTGCAATCCTGAACCTATCCTTATAGGTAAACTTTAACCTTGCTCATGCCCTCAAATGGCAGGAGAAACCCCCTCCTTGCTCAAAGCTTGAGGACGAGCCCTGAAGGGCGAAGGGGCTGCCAGCAGTGCTCACAATCCCTCGGATTTATTGTACATTGGGTCAGAGGGGGGCTCCGGCTTGGGGGGGGGGGCAAAAATGAGGAGCTTCCAAATTCTATGAAAAAAATCCCACCCCAGGGGCTCAGTCCGAGGGCGGCTGCAGCACGAGCATCAGGGACTGCACTTGGAAGGGTGTAAAGGTGAGCTTTAGACGGTTGTCACGCAGGGGCAGGTGGCCAGCTGGGTCATGCTTCTCCAAGAGGTCGCAACTGGAGAACAGGAGGAGCCATGAGGACCTCTCAAAGGGTCCGGCTCAAACTCCCACCCCTATTGGGCACCTCCACTCACAGGACGGCCTCCTGAATCGGCAGCGATGTGTACAGCCAGCAGTCCACGTGGCTGCCATGGGCCTCGTACAGCCTCAGGACAAGCGTGCGACTTAGGGGGCCAGCCTCGGCCTGGGGAAGGAGGTGGATGATGGGCGGGGCCTGGGCGGGGCAGCGGCAGACTCGCCTCGCCCCGCCCCGCCCCCGCCCCGCCCCCTTGCCTGCTTGACAGTCTCTAACACCACCGCGGGTGTGGACAGGGAGAAGGCACTCCAGGCGGCTGCAGGCGCTGGGCCCGGGGCCGGCAGCGCCAGCAGGGGAAAGTTGAGGTTGTAGGCAGCACGGATGACGCCAGCATCCTGAAAGGAGCCTGGGGTGCGGAGCAGAAAGTGGGAACAGCGAGGTGTGACTATTCAGGGGATTCCAAGGTCCCTAGCAGGGCCCCACGGCCTCAGCACAAACCTTTATGTGGCATCAGCGCGTAGGTGAACTCGTGACGTCCCATATCAGCAGTGGCATCCGGGGCCTTAGGTGCTCTCAAGCTGGGGTGGGGAAGGATAAGTTGGAATGGCTGGAGTTCTGCTTTGGGAAGAGCAGTCCCTGCGCCAACTGCCGGGCTCCCCACTCACAGAGAGAGGCTGAGGACGTTGCCACGCACAGAGGCACCATACTTGCAGTCGTTCAGCAGGGCCAGTCCAAAGCCGGACTCTGATAGATCCATCCAGCGGTGGGACCACACCTGGAGGCAGACCCAAGACCCATGTGGTGGTCCATGCCCCTTCTTGTGCTCCCAGTTTCCCGAGTGCCTCTCACTGGGCTGAGAACAAGTTCTGGAACCACAGCCTATGGGTATGTCACTCAATCTCTAGGTCTCAGTTTCTTCATCTGTGGAATGGGGATTAATAGTACTCACCCACCAGTGCCTGGCACACATGGTGATGTTATTAAATACTGTCAAATCGGTTCTGACTCACAGCAACCCTGTATATATTTCCAAGGAGCAGCTGATGGGTTTGAATGGCTAACTTTATAGTTAGCAGTCTGGTGCTTATCCTACAGTGTCACACCAGGTGTTAGATAAATGTTGGAACTAGCAAATGTTGACCATCCTCCTTCTCACCCCACTAGTCTTTCCCCATCCTCCCCACCAATGTTAAAACCTCAAAGCGAGCCCAGTCCCAAGAGGTGTTGTAGTGGGTAGGCCGCTGCAGGTGCCCAAACTGGATCTCATAGGTGGCCTGGGGGCTCCGAACACGGGCAGGGAACTCCACCTTCAGGAACTTGTGGGACTCCTGCCAGTGAACCTGCAGGCAAGGTGGAGGGTGGTGAAAATGAAGGGACAGACACACAAGCCTGCTGCCAGCCACCTCCCCATCAGCTGCACCTGAGGAGCCCACACCCGTCCTCCCTACTACCTCGGTGTGGAAGCGGACATAGGGGCATCCAACGTCCAGCACCACCTCCTGGCTGAGTCTGCTGTTGGGGCTGAGCTGCAGCAGGAACCAGGCGCTGCCCCGAAGGCCACCCTCAGTGCCCACTGCCAGGGTCCCCGGCTGGCCCAGCACTGGCTTTCTGTGTGGCAGGGGTGAGAGGTGCTGAGGCAGGGCAGGCTGTAAGGGGTCCTGGAAGTGGCCTGATAGGCCTGCGTTTCCTTCTACTCCACCCCCAAGTCCTGCCCACCCCGCACCGTGTTTCTAGGTGGTAGTCCATGACGTCCCACGCATCCCAATACAGGGGCACATCATCAAACAGCACAAACTGATTCCCCACGGCACCCTCAGCAATGGCCTCCCTGGAAGGAAATGAGGATTGTGTTTTTACCTGCAGATGACTTGGATCTTCTTTGCTGCTTGAGGAGGGTGGGGCAGGTCCCAGGCCAGAGTGGACTACTAGTGGATTGCTGTGGGCACTGTTGTAGCCAGGGTCAGGGAGTAGGGTCTGGGATGCAGCTGCCAGGCACTGGGAGAGGGCAAGGAGGGATTGGTACCTGCCACAGGCTACCAGGAGCAGGGACGTCAGGCGGCCAGTCAGGTCCAGTCTCACACGGATGATGCCGTTGTCCAGAGTCACCGAACCATCACTCTTGGTGGTACAAGGCCTTGAGACTGAGTCTGTAGGGGTCTCTCCAACTGGTACCCTGACCCCAACCCCTCCCTGCCATCCCTACAGGCTGTTGGACCCCAAAGCCCCATGTCATTGGGTAGCATTCCAAGACAGCCTCCTAGTCCACTGGGCTCTGCCAGGACTCACCTCCTGCATTACAAACACAGGCTGCTGGGATAGCAGGGGCTGCTGGGAAGTGGGGCTGGGAGCAGGAGCATAGCCCATACTGGGTACTGTCACCAGCGCTGAAGATAAAGCAACAGCGTTAGGGCAGCCTCCCAGACCTCCGGGGAACCTTGCTCAGGGAGGGCAGGCAGGGTACAGATGCTGCGGCACCCTCCACCCTCCAGGTCCGGCCTTGAGCCTTCCTGCTGAAGTAGCAGCCTTCCCCTCAGCTCATACCTAGCATGTGGGCCCCACCGGGCTTGGGGAGGGCCAGCACTTCTGTGCGTTTCCAGGGCAGTGTGTTGACAATGAGGAGGCCTTCGGGACCTGGCTCCCCGACACACAGGGCTGCGACTGCAGCACTGAGCAGTGCATTGCCATGGGAACGGATGTCTAAGGAGAGACTGACTGGTCATGGGTGGCAGCCATGGGTCTGGGATGACCCCTGACTTTTCCATAGGGGACACTGGGGTTAGCCCTGGGTGTGCAGAGAGGCCTGACGTGAGCCTCACCTTTGTAGTGGCTCATGGCATCGTCCACCACCAGCTGGATGCAGCTTCCAGGTAACACATCATGGAACTGGTTTAGGAGTAGGAGCCTGCAAGGGCCACACGCAGAGATGAGGGAGGTCTTGGGAATGGGACAGACGGGAGTGAAGGCAAGAGAAATGATGGTGGGAGGGGGCTACAGAGGTGTCTGAAGAGAGGTCAGGTGGACAGCAGGGGCAGAGTTGAGCTGACCTCCAAAGGTACTGCAGCTGGACTGCTGGGTACAGGAAGTGGGTGCTGCGGGCCAGGGCCAGGCTGCTGAGCAGCTCCACGTCATGCAGTATCCGCTCACACTCCCGATTCCCCTTCTTGATCTGGGCCCAGGGTAGAGTGACTAGGCTGGAGTCCCCTCAAGTTTCCCCAAGTCCTCCCTCGTTCAGAACCCTTGATGGATTCCCAGAGCTTCCTAGATAAAGTTTCTGTGGGTGACCCACCCCAAGGGTCCTCCCCACTGCCCTCTCAGTCCAGTCTCCTCTAAGCAGCTTCCCTACCCGACCCGACGCCTGCACATCTTTCCTCCACACTCCTCCAGCCCCATGAACACAGGCTTCTCCCCCTGGGTCTGGGCTGGCTCCATCTCCACCTCTTTTGTCCCCACCTCCTGCTCTGACTTCCTAAAGACTCAGGGCACTCCCATCCTGTTGGCTTGGAATCCAGCCCCTGACCTGGGCCTGGGTGGTGTAGGTGCCATTGTGCAGCTCCAAGAAGAGCTCCCCGACCCATGTGCACAGGTGCCCTGAGTTGCTCTCCAGCTCCGAGAAGAGTCGCTCTGGAGAAGATAGCTGTACCCTGAAGGGAAGTCATGGGTCTGGGTCTCCCAGTCCTGGGGGCCACATAGGCCACCTTCCCGCTATGCTAGCAAAGACAAGAAACCCAGCCCCACAGAGAGGAGCTGCCCCTGTCAAGGGCTCCCCAGCTGGAGAGCTTCTGAGAACACCAAGCCCCGGGGTGGAAGTTTGGAGGAGCCAATGGTCCAGGTTTAGATGGGGTCAGGTCCAAAGGAAGGGTTGGGTCTAATATATGAGCAGGAGGTAGGGCTCAAGGCAAGAACTGCCAGGAAGCTGAGCTCGAGCTGAGCTGCTGACGGTCCAGCTGACCTGGGCAGCCCATCTGTATTGCAGAGCCGCTTCAAACGGTCCACCATAGGCTGGGTGGGGCCACCACCTCCATCCCCGAAGCCGAAGAGGAAGGCACTGTGGTTGGTCCGCCCCTTGTCCCGGTTGTTAGTCACGGTCTTCAGAAGCTGGGCAGGCAGGGGCAGGCCAGTGTGGTCAGTCTAGGAAGGCCACTCTGCCCTCTCCAACCTGTCCTCCCCCCCAACCTGGCCACAGGGTACCCCCTCACCTCCTGCACGCTACCCTGCATCCCATATGAGTCACCAGGCGGGAAGTGGGTCAGCACATGGGAGCCATCCAGTCCCTCCCAAAAAAAGGTGTGGTGCTACCGGTTGGGAAGACACGAGGCAGAGAGGAGAGACCAGAATCAGGGCTGGGGCAGGGTGTCCGTGGGAACCCAGACCCACTCTGGCCACAAGTCTCTTGCCACCTGCTCACCGGAAAGGTGTTCACCAGGTTCCAGCTCAACTTCTGAGTTAGGAAGCGCCTGATGCCACAGCCCCGCATGATCTGGGGGAGCTGCGCGGAGTAGCCAAATGTGTCCGGCAGCCAGAACTGTGGGGAAAGGCCTCTGGGCACAGGAAGCATGGCTCCCGCTGGAGCAGCCCCCACTTAGTCCCTCCTGGCTCCTGGCCTAGCTCCCCCACCTGTACTCAGGCAAGGCAGTTCCCAACCTACCTCAGAACACATCTTCCCAAACTCCTGCAGGAAGAAGTTCTGGCCCTGTAGGAACTGTCTCACCATGGCCTCTCCACTGGGGAGGTTCCCATCCTGGCAGCAAGGGAAGAGGGAGGGCCGGGGTCAGTGCCCAATGCAGAAACTAGGCTGCATCTGTCAGGAGTGTCATCTCCCGTTGTGCCCTGTGGAAGGATTCTGGGATGGGCTCAGCAGACATGAATGATTGAAAAAGCCCACCCACTTGGAGTCCCAGGCCTTGAGGATTCCAGGGGCTAACGATCTTTTTCAAAGAGCGGGTGGGATGGCCTGTAGCAAGCCCCCATCAAAGCCGAGGTGGAGCTGGACCACAAGGATGAAAGGCCTTAGCCTCAACAACACGGTCTGAGGCTAAGGCCTGAGGGATATACTCACCATCTCCACCCAGGTACCCCCCACTGGCACAAACTGCCCGCGACAAGCGAACTCCTGCAGCCGGACGTACAGACCAGGGTATTGGTTCTTCACCCATTCCAGCTGCTGTGCCTGTGGGCCAGGAGTCATGGGGGGGGAGGGACACACCCAGTGTTGAACATCTGGGACCAGTGGCAGCTAAGAGTGAGTAGGAGCCCTAGCCCCAGGCCTAAGAAGCCCCCGGAGCTTTCTCTTCTGACCTTTTGAGCTCCAGGGAGTTTCAGGTACCCACCCTGGCCCCCAGGGCTCTGACTGACCTGGGAGCAGGCAAAAATGAAGGAAGGGTTCCGCTCCATGAGCTGGACAGCTGTCACCCAGCTCCGGGCACACTTGCGCACAGTCTCCTTGAAAGGCCATAGCCAGGCTAGAAAGGGAGAAGTGGAAGGCCCCAGCTCCATACAGAGCTCCGGCCCTACTCCTGCCTCAGTACCCGAACCAGGCCTTCATCTCACATAGCCTTGCCACATCCATCCTGAGCTGTAACTTCAAATTGTTCCTGCAAAGTGGGAGGAGTGGATGGAGAAGGGGTCCGGGGACAGCTTGGATACCCCAAAGACAATTCTGTGAGAGATGGCAGTAATTAACCCTTCCTGTGCCTGCACACTGATAAAGTTCCCAGAACAGGGGGCAGAGCGCCCCAAGATGGACCTGCCTGGGTCAGTCATCCTGTGTGAGGCATACAGCCTCTCCTGACCTCTAGGCCTGCTTCCTCCCTTACCAGCCCAGACTCCCCACATCCTACTCAAAATCCTGGCGCAGCACAGAAAGCCCTTGTTTAGGGTACAAAAGTTCCTTGGGGAACTTGTTAAAAATGTGGATTTCCCATAAGCTTCACAGACACCACAAACTCATTAGATCTAAAACCGAACTCTTGGCTCTCCCCAAGAAACCTCCTCCTGCTCTTGAGCCCCTACCTCAATAAACTCCACACCACTCTAAGAACTTTCACATACCCTTGTCAGCCTTGTTGTTATGTGCCATGGAGACGGCTCCGACTCATAACAACCCTGTACAGGGTTTCCGAGGCTATAAATCTTTACGGGAGCAGAAAGCCTTGTCTTTCTCCCACGGAGCAGCTGGTAGTTTTGAACTGCTGACTCTGAGGTTCGCAGCCCGATTCGGAACCACTACGCTACCACAGCTCCTATGTCCTTACTTCCATAGTTACTTCCTCACTGAGGTGACAGGGAAGGCAATATACAACAGGAGGGAGACTGACAGAGGAAAGATGAAGGTAGCAGAAACCACAGGGAGGAGAGCCAGAGTTAAAGTGAACAGAGGTAAATGCAGTTAATGGATGGTATCTGGAAGGGACTGCAATCACTGGGGTGAAACAAAGTGTCCAATTTGTTGGATGTAAGACTGATGATCTGCTCTATAAAATCTTCACTCAAGTCACAATAAAAAGGTTTTTTTAAAAAAACACCACTTTTAGGAAGCCTCTCTTGAATCCCCCTGACCCAGCTTAGGTAAGTGCTTCCTCTGAGCCCCCAGCCCCACAAACTTGCCTCCATCATGGCACCAACTGTGGCTGCCTTTTGATCATCAGCCTCTGTAATCCTATCCCCAGTGTCAGGCACGGAGTCTCATGAGGTATAAGATTTTGTTGAAAGAATGGGAGTTCACTGTCCAGTCCTCCACCCCATTTTACAGGTGAGGAAAATCGAGGTCCAAAGGGAGCAAGAACTTGCTGAGGCTCACACAGTGCTTCCAGGGCACAGCCAGGGCTTTCATCAGTCCCACTGCCCCCAGCTGTCGTCCATACCTGTATCAATGTGGCAGTGCCCAATGGCATGGATGGTATGTTGGCTTTCACCTCCACGCTGGTCAAAGAACCTGGATGCCAGGGCCTGGGCCACTGGGAAGGTCTCGGGCTGCGCAGGGTCACACACGTTCACCATCTGGTTGGCTGTGTACAGGGCCTGGAAGCTGCGCTGGTTGTCTTCCCCGAGGCCCTGTAGCCGAGTTACAGGCTTTCATTTCCCCTTTAGGAGAATTGAACCTCGAAAGCCAGTCGCCCACTATCTCCCAGGGGCTCTCAACTCCACCCCTACCTCCAAGCCTTCGCTCTTGCTGGTCCCCTCACTTAGCATGGTCCATCCCCGCTCCCTCATACATTGGGAGATTTCTCCACACTTGGGCAGGAAGAAACACCCTCCTGATTCTAGATTCCCAGAATTCTAACCCCGTGACTCCAGAAACAACCTGCAGAGCTCTAGAGACGTTACAGCGGGGGTGTCAGGTACCTTGGCAATGCCCAGCAGCAGCTCCAGATCCACCAGGAGCTTGTAGACATCCCGGTGGAATACAGCCAGCTCGGCCTGGCTCACCTGGAACGTCTTCTCAGGATCAGGGCCTGCGATCATGCTCCCCTTACCAGCCCCCAGGAGCCCATTGCAGGCTACTTCCACATAGAGGGTCAGGCTACAAGATTGAGAAGCAGCCTCAAGCCACAGGAACCAACTAAGATTCGAGAGACTTGAGGATGGTGAACTCAGAAGGCATCTAGCTGACCCCTCCCCAGCTATTTGCAGGATTATCCACCCAGAGAATCTCAAGGTGCGTTAGGTGTGTGCAAAACTGAACTCTTGATCCTCCCCAGGAAACCTCCTCATGCTCTTCAGCCCCCCCACCTCAATGGCCTTCACAGCAAGTCCACTCTGAGAACATGCATACCCTTGTCAGCCTTACTCTGGGGTCGTGGTGGAGAGACCAGACCCACATCCTGCTGATGAGGAGTCCACCTCAGTCGGGGAGACTATGTAGCCAGGTGTGGAACCACTGAATTGCCCTGCTGTTCAACCTTTTATTTCCAAAGCTGTCTTGGCAAAGCACTGCCTTCGTCTGGTGGCACAGTGATTAAGAGTTCAGCTGCTAACCAAATGGTCGGTGGTTTGAACCCACCAATTGATTGACAGGAGAAAGCTGTGGCAATCTTTTTCCGTAACAATTGCAGTCTTAGAAACCCTATGCAGTCTTAGAAACCCTATTGGGGTGGGGGTGGGTGG
>NW_006408610.1:2960204-2980724 GCF_000296735.1 Chrysochloris asiatica | reverse complement strand
TGTGTGTGTGTGTGTGTGTGTGTGTGTAGAAGGCCCTACAGATCATATGAGTTGGCAGCAGTAGGCTGATGGGCCTTGGTCTTGGAACCTTTTTGCATATTGGATCACCTGGATCCAGCCTTTCAGAACAGAGACCAGCTGCGCTCAGAGCCATCAAGCAGTGCTGGGCAGCCCAACTACTGGCGTTGTTACTGATGCTCAGGAAGGGTACAGGGGCTACGGTGCTGTTCTACTCACTCCTTTTTTTTGACAAGTTTTTATTGTGAATTGAGTGATAGTTTACATGGGAGAATATCAGTTTCACACTCCTCATTTCATTGCAATGATTACTATCCCTCCGTGCATCATCATTCAACCCTATTTGCTTCTATTCCGTTTTTTTGTGGGTTTTTTGGGGGTGGTGGTGGTGGTAGGGGAGTGTACACAAAACCACTCAGGAATAGATAATCGTTTAAACAACCAAAGGGCACATTCTGGAAGCCTGCCTCCTGGCCGCCAGCACTCAGTCTTTCTCTTTCCATGTCTGCTCACTCTTTCTCAAGGAAGCATTCCCTAGACCTTCCCTCCTGTTTTCCCTGACCCCCTCTTAAAGTGTCCCAAGTTTCTTATTAAGCATCCAGTATTTTCTTTCAGAGTGCACATCAGTTTTGTAATATGTCTGTCTCCTTCTGTCCAGAACATCATTCACCACCATATTCTGTGCCTAGAAGCATCTGATACATAATGCTTAAAAAATATTAGGCAATGTAATAATAATGTCTAAGAAGAGCTTTAACTGTCTCATAAAATGCCCATGTTAATAATATGGAATGAAAAAAATCAGGATGCAAAAATATCAAAGAAATACCATCTCAATGAATAAAAACCATGCATGCTGGGAGATTAATGACAGATTAATCTTAGTTAACATAATCAACTTGATGGTAGTAGGTTTGGGGTTTTTGTGTGTGCAGAGGCAGGGGGCTTCTTAGATCACCCTGTGCCTTGCTTCTCCTGGCCCATTACTGCGCCCGCCTCCACAGCACTGACTCACCAGGGCACATGGGTAAACTCACCTCCGGGGGTCTCCTTCCCCAAGCTTCTCAGTCAGGACATAGCTGGTCTTTTCCCCTTCTTTGGTCAAACCCTAGTAGGGAGTGGAGTGAGGATTGGGGCATAAGGACTCTGAGATGGTTCTGGTGAAGAATAAGCAGTCACCGGCTATGGGTCTTCTCCCCCAGGCAGGGCTAAGATTGACAATCAGGTATTGACTCCATAGCAATGGATTTTGGTAGCTCACATTCCTGCTGTCAGTCAATGTCATGTCTACTAAATGACACCTATTTACCAACAAAAAAGGCCCTAGTTTTATGAGTATCCGGTGTAGGGGTCAAGATTCCTGGATATGACTTCTGTTTTCCTGAAAAAATAGCTCAAAGGAAACTCCAAGAAGTCAGGACCAGGTTTATCTTATTCACCATGACATCCCTAGTGCTTGGTGCAGGGTCTGGCCAGAAGGGATCTACTGAGCCACTGGAGGGAAGAAGGGAGGAGCTCAGCCTTCTTTCAGTACAAAAACAACAGTCTTAACCCAGTGACTGATTGGAAGTGCCAGACAGTGAGAGTTAAGTATGAGTTGGTAACATGTAAATCTGGGTAAGTAAACTAACCTCTATTTACTTCAGTTTCTTAATCTGTAAACGGGCATAGACTGTCAGGTTAAGATTAAATGCGAAGCGACACCAGTGATGGAGGCAGAGATGAGGACATGGAGATACAGAGCAGCTGAGGACTCTAGACCCATGGAAAGACAAAGGCTATGTGCTGGCAGCCTGGAGGCAGGCTTGCAGAATGTGCCCTTTAGTTGTTTAAATAATGATATATTCCTGAGTGTTTTTGTGTATATCAAAAAAAACACACACAAAAAATCCAGAGGGAATAGAAGCAAATACTGTTAAATGATGATGCATGGAGGGGTTTATAATCATTGCAATGAAACGAAATATGATAGGATGAGTGCAAAACTGATGTTCTCCCATGTAAACTATAACTCAATTCACACAATAAAGCCTTTTTTTCTTTTTTTTTTAAAGAATACTGTCCTAAAAAAAAAAAAAAAAAAAATTAAACCTGATATTGTTGGCTATAAAGACAAGGTAGTAATAATGGCTACATCCAGGAAATGGTGCGAGGGGATGAGGAGAGATTCATTACTTTAGGGGAAGAGGGCTTAAATTTTCACTTTATAACATTCAGGGCTGTTTGAAAATTTTTTCCTATGATTTTTGTTAGGTGCAGTCTTGTTGGTTCCAACTTATGTTGCTGTTGTTAAGCACTGTCAAGTCAGTTCCAACTCATAGTGAACCTGTACAGGGTTTCCAAGGAACAGCTGGTGGGCTTGAACTGCCAACCTTCTGCTTCATAGTCCAGTGCTGATCCTACAACACCACACCAGGAGTCATTTCCGAGGCTGTAAATCTTTTCATAAAGCAGAAGGCCTTACACTTTTGTCCAGAGGAGCAAATGGCGTCTTTTAATTGCTAAGCGACCATGTGGTTACCATCTAACTTCCGGGTGTGGGTGGTGGTGGTGTGCTGTGGGGTCAGTTCAAACTCACTGAGACCCTGTTTAGGTTTTCCCAGGCTGTAAATCTTTACAGGAACAGAAAGCCCTGGTAATTTCAAACTAGCTGACCTTGAGGTTAGCAATCCGACTCATAACCACTATGGTATCAGAGCTCCTTTCCTGGTGTGGGAGGAATCAGTAAAACCAAGTTGCAACTACCTGGGTCGTAAAATTCAGACACTGCCCTCAGGCAGGATAATCCAGAGACAAGGGCTACCATGTGGCCATATCTGCCCTCACCTGGACAGGTTCTCCATCATGCCACACCAGGCCTTCTCCATCACTTTCCCAGCACAGGTGAACTTCCTGGCCCACCCATGCCTCTGGGATGGTCAACTCCACCCGGAACCAACAGGTCCACCATCTAAAAGAGAACCATGGAGATGTGCCTAGAGGTTGAAGCTGTTCCTTGGATTAAGTGTCAGCAAGGTGTTTGGGAAGGTCTCCAAGTATCTGCAGAATGACAAGGTGCTCTGGGCTCTGAGCCACAACAGAGGAGTAATGGGGTGGGCTGTTAAATGAGGCCAAGAGGCAGGGGAGTTAAGGACATGTGATTGTGTAGGGTGCTCTTTCTAGTGTCCAGAGGCTGGCGATAAAGGGAAGATGAAAAACACTCCATGAAGACTCAAGGATCAGGGAACCAGCGTAGCTGTCTGGGGCATGACTACGGAGGTGTGATCCTTGGAGGTGGACCTTCTACTTAACTGCTAACCGGAAGTGGGGAAGCCCTTTCCTTAGGTCCATGGGTCCCGCCCTCCTTCTGGCGTTACTCACGTGGGTCCGAAGCGATCTCCGACCTGCGCCGGGCGGAAATGCTGCTGGATTGCCTGCTGGTAGGTAAGCCTCTCAGACGTCAGGAAGCAGGAGAGTGCTGCAACCGGACAGGTGTCCTTGAAGAGTCTGTGCGAAAGGGGCCGGTGGGCGCGTGCTCGTGTCTGCCCCCCTACTACCCGTGGGCGCCGGTGGGTGAAGATGCGCGTTCCCTGGATCCAACGGCTAGAGAGCCGCCCAGCAGTCCCTTAGCATACCCTTCCTCCGGGTCCCTGCCCTTCCATTGGGTGGGCACTTTATTCCGCGGCCCGGGTGGTTGTAGCTTGGGTTTCCCTCCGGAAGGGAAGACCCAACGCGCAGACGTGGTCTGCTGGCTTCCTGGGAGTGGGGCTCACCTGCCGCGGAGGTTACAGTCGGTAAAGTAGATCGGGGACACGAACTTCTCCACTCGCTCCAGCGTAGTCCGCCAGTGTTTCAGAGCTGGCGTGGTCGCCATCACCGCGCCCACTCCGCTACCCGGAAGTTCCTTCGCTTGCCGGTGCGACCTACGACCTGCAGCCAAAGGTTCCGGAGTCCAAAGAGCGCTTTTTAGCCCCGGGCAGCTTTTCTTGGGACACCGACTGCTCTCGCAAGCATAGCTGCTCTGAACTTTGAACCGGAGTGGGAAGCGGATGGTGATTAAAAAGGTTCACGGTTTCGAGGTCCTCCTCTGCCACATCCGAGCTAATCGACTGATGTTTTACTTATTACTAAAACGGGACATTTAGATCCGCAAAAGCCAACCTGGGACCTTTAGGTACTATGGGGAGCCTCGCTATAGAACGAGTGAAACTGCTAATCGCAAAGTGGGCTACTCAAACGTAGCAGCAGCTCTGCAGGAGAAACACGAGACTTTTGGTTCCTGGAAACATCCCTATACAACAGGGATGGGAGCTTTTTTCCTGCCAAAATTCGTAGCATCATTCGCAGGTCATACAAAAGTATCAAACACTGTTTCGTTAAGTGCCTTCGAGTCGGTTCCAACCCATAGCGACCCTGTACAGGGTTTCCGAGGGTGTAAATCTTTACGGGAGTAGAAAGCCTCATCTGAGCAGCTGGTAGTTTCGAACCGCTGACCTTAAGGTTTGCAGCCTGATTCGTAACGACTACGCTACCAGAGCTCCTAACTTAAACACTAGCCTGCTATTATTTGATCTAACAATTAACTCACTCCTCTGGTAGCGTAGTGGTTCCGAATCGGACTGCGAACCGCAAGGTCAGCAGTTCGAAACTACCAGCTGTTCCGGGGGAGAAAGATGAGGCTTTCTGCTCCCGTAAAGATCTACAGCCTCGGAAACCCTATGCAGGGTCGCTATGAGTTGGAACCGACTCCACGGCACATAACAACAACAACGTCCAAGAGGCACTCACTCATCTCTGCCAAGAAAATTGGAAGACAACTATCTGGCTGACTGGAAGAGATCCATATTTGTGCCCATTCCAAAGAGAGGTGACCCAACGGAATGCGGAAATCATCGGACAATCTCTTTGATGTCTCAAGCGAGTAAAGTTTTGCTAAAGGTAATACAGAAACGGTTACAATCGCATTGACAGAGAACTTCCAGAGGTTCAAGCTGGATTCAGAAGAGGCCGTGGAACGAGAGATATCCTTGCTGATGTCCGATGGATCTTGGCTGAAAGCAGAGAATATCAGAAAGATGTTTACCTATGCTTTATTGACTACGCAAAGGCTTTCGATTGTGTGGATCATGACAAGCTATGGACAACATTGAGAAGTATGAGTATTCCAGAACACTTAATTGTACTTCTGAGAAATCTGTACCTGGACCAAGAAGCAGTTGTTCAAACACAGCATGGGTACACTGAATGTTTTAAATTTGGGAAAGGTGTGAGACAGGGTTGTATTCTTTCACCATACTTATTTATTTAACCTGTATGCTGAGCAAATAATACGAGAAGCTTGATTCTATGAAAAGTGTGGTGTTAGGATTGGAGGAAGACTCATTAACAACCTGCAAAATGCAGATAATACAACCTTGCTTGCTGAAAGTGAAGAGGACTTGAAACATTTACTGATGAAGTTCAAGGAACACAGCAGCCTTCGGTATGGATTGCATTTCAATGTCAAGAAAACAAAAATCCTCACCACTGGACCAATAAACAACTTTATCAACGGAGAAAAGATTGAAGTTGTCAAGGACTTCATTCTTCTTGGATCAACTATCAACATTCGCAGAAGCAGCAGTCAAGAGATCAGACGACGTAAAGTGTTGAAGAGCAAAGGTATCACCTTGAGGACTAAGGTGTGCCTGACCCAGCCATGGTATTTTCAATAACCTCACATGGATGTGAAAGCTGGATGGTGAATAAGGAAGACCATAGAAGAATTGATGCCTTTGAGTTGTGGTGTTGGAGGAGAATACTAAAAGTGCCATAGACTGCCAAAAGAACCAGTAGATCTGTTTTGGAAGAAGTGCAGCCAGAGTGCTTCTTGGAGGCCAAGTTGTCTAAGCTTCGTCTCTCATACTTTGGACATATTGTCAGGAGGGAACAGTTGCTGGAAAAGGATGTCATGCTGGGTAAGATGGCGGGTCAGAGAAAAAGAAGAAGACCCCCAACGAGATGGATCTGCCAGGTGGCATCATTGATGGCATTGAGTGTGGCTGCGGTAGTGAGGTTGGCCTAGGATTGGACATTGTTTCCTTCTGCTGTGCATGGAGTCGCTATGAGTCGGTTCCAACTACAACAATGTCCAGCCTCAGAAACCCCGTACAGGGTCGCTATGCATCGGAACCGACTCGATGGCACTTCATGACATCAATGCCCTGGTGTGGTGCTGGGTTAATAAACAGGACTGCAAGGCCGGTTTGAACCTCAAGGTTGGAGATTTTAAGTTTCAGCTGCTCCTCGGAACCCTTTACAGGATTGCTATGAGTCAGAACCGACTCGACAGCACTTAACAGTAATGGTAGTTAACAGTAAGGGCAACCTTGGCTGCTGTAGGATATTCACACCTAATCTCAAGCAGCAAGCATGAAGCCTCTTATTCTCAGCCTAGCTGTCTTTGCTCCGCAGTGAACACAACACTGTGAACACAACACTGGCATCTGCTTAAGGTGACCGGAGATGGTTGCTCTCTAGCTGGACACACTTTGCAACCCATAAATCTCGGTTTTCTCTATTACATGTTTTATATACATTGCTATCTTGCTTATCACTGGAAAGAGTTTAGAAGGCAGACCAGTCACAGCATTTTAGGACCCAAATTGAATGTATTTCAACAGAGAACTGAAGAATCCAGGGAAGCCCAGGAAACCTTAGTACAGTAGCCCCGTAGCAGTTTTATGTTCTTCCTCCCAGGCTTGCCAAGATAGTCCTTGCTTAAAATCAGTAGGAAGAGAAATATATACACAATGTTAGCCCTGATATTTTAATGGAAATACTGACCAAGTCAAGTTTACAACATTTCAAATGCAAATCACACGGGAAGGTGACTTTAGGTACAGAATACAAAATGTGATTTAAAATAAAGGTAACTTTCTGCTATAGTACAGGCTGGGTTGATTAGAGCTTGGAGCTCAGATGTCTAACAAGAGGGATGAAACTGCTCCCTGTGAAAACCCTGGCTGCAGGGTTTTTTTGGTTGCACTGGTGGGTAGTGGTTTTCTCTTGAACTGGCCCTGAAACCCCATCCTGACCTCCAAGTCGATTGCTCTGGACATACCACCACCAGGACAGCAATAAGCTGTCATGGCCCCTGGCCAAGCCCCATCAACTCCCCTCCTGGTTCCAGGTCATGATCCTTCCAGATGGATCAGAGTGGGGATGGATGTTATTGCTGGGAAAACCTTAAAATTAGTACTCACTGCTCCACCTTCCAGAGGCTGAGCACTTCCCCACCAGCTTTGCTCTGTAATTGCTTCTTCCCATCTGTCAGGCTCTTCATGCCACCCTGTGTTCTTGAGCTTATAGTCTCCTGTTCTACACGAGAAACAAAAATGCCTAATGCCAGAAAGCTCTGCCATGGATTTTGAGTGCAGGCGCCAGGATTTTCTTCTTTTTGGTGGTGGTGGTGGGGATTTGCTGGACAAAGATGAGATACTTGGCTCTGGTAAAGATCTGCTTTGGAAACCTATGGGGCTGTTCTACTCTTGTCTTACAAGGTCGCTGTGAGTCAGAACCAACTCAACGGCAGTGGGTTTTGGCTTCTTTTTTTAATTAAAAAGCAAAAACACAACGTTACTTTACAAATCTGACTAGGGCAATGGTGCTGGAGAAAAGTCCACCAGAGTACTGGGAGGGGGGGATTCCGGTTGGTCTTTGTTCAGAAAGTTCAGGCTGACAACATATAAAAACCCTCATCATTCGTGTTAAATGTCTGCCAGTTTAAATTTATATAGTTAAAAAATATATATATATATCACTTGCAGCTGTTAATGAAATGTATCAAATCCGCTCCCTCCCAACCCCATTTACGCCACATACCATATGCCCACTTGTTTCAAATACTGGTTTGGTATTTAAGATGTTCACATTCCTATTTTCAATAAGGATAAGAAAAAAAAAATATAGAAGTACAAATATGTAGCTTGACGACTTACCCAAATATAAAGGATTCTCAAACAGTTGAATAGGGGAGGGAAAGAATGGAGTAGTCTATTTGTAAAACTTGGAATCTCTTGATTTGGGCTAAGTGCAAGTTACAGTTAACCATTTAAAGTAGAATTCTGTTTGTACTCTGGATAAGGAGTTCAAGCCAAAAATCCCTGTTTCACAGTAGTTCTCTGGTGAGGACAAGGGACTTGGGCTGAGAATTTATTCCTTAAGTAAGAACCAAGCTTTATTTATTTACAAAAAAAAAAAAAAAAAGTTCAGGGTGAGAGGGAAGAAGACAAGTTTTACACAAAAGTACTACAATGGTTAACTCCCTTTGGTAAAAAGTGTAATAAATGTCTTGTACATCTGTTTATAGGTACTAAATCTGAAGCCACATGGTACTATGATACACAAGAAGCTAGAGCAGTTAGGCTAGCACATCAAAGCATATTTCTTTTAATAAAAAATTGACAGTATGTACATTATTTACAAAAAAAAAAAAAAAAAAGTTAAAATTGTGTATGTGCATGTCAGAGAGTGAAGCTGGTGGACGGACTAGGATAGACCAGTACAGAAGCAGGCACAAAACGGTCCCACAGGGGCTACAAAGGACGGCTGACTGGGACTTGTTGAAGTGGAGAACCAGGGAGAAAAGGGTGGGCAGCAAAGGATTCGTCAGGAATCAAACCCACAAGATGATCAATCCCAAAGCCAAACTGCAGGTCCCAGATAAAACCTAATGGGGGGTAGGTGATCTAGATTTGAGTGACCAGTGGGATAAAATAAAATAAAATAAAAAATCCAGTTTTGTCTTTCCTTTTAGGGGGAAGGGGATGGAGCAGTGACCATCACAGTTACAATCCATCTGAGCTTTAAGTCCTTCCGCAGTCTGTTTTGTAAATGCACTCCCATTCGGTTCCCTCACTGAAGGTCAGGCCACAGGAGACTCCAGTCTTAACTCTGCTGGCGTGTGCAAGCAAGCAACATGTCTTTGTGCTTGCATGGACATCCTTCCCCACCAGGGCAGGCAGGTGGCCAAAACCCCTTAGGAAAAGTTCCAGCTCCGGCTTTGTAAAGTATCCATATTCCTTATATGTAGCCCACTTGGTACCAGGTTGCACCAGCCACACACAGATCAGGTGGCCATGTCCCAGAGAGGCCCAGTGAGGCTTGAAAGGCATCTTCCTTGTTTCTCCAGTATGCGTGAGTACACATGCCCACACACACTCCCCTCTCAGGTTATCTGCTCTGGCTTTGCAGTTACGGGGCTTTGAATACTGTGCCGTATTTGACACGGTACTTGTTAATGCTCACAAAATGCAGGGTCTCTGTGTCACAGGTGGTGGTACAGGGCACCAGGCCCTCCAGCCCCTCACCCATGAGCCATTTGCTGGTCTCTGCGGCCATTTCACGGGGCACATGCTCCTTGGTCCATTTATCTACCCAGGCCTGGAACCTCTGATGTAGCCTCTTGCTTACCCGCTCATGGGACTGCAAAACAGAAAAAGAAAACTTGAAATAGGACTCCAGGAGCTTTCAAACACCAAGCTCAATCCTTTCCTAAAGTTGCAGAGAAAAGATGTGGCCTCAAGAATCAGCACTAGGTAATCCAAAGAGACACAACACAGGGAGTGTCTTTAAAAAGAATTGGAAGAGGTTAAGAACAGGAGGCATGTGAAGAGATGGAAACTCACAAAGCCCCTAAAGAAAGGCCAAAATGGGTTCTAGGCAGAACAAATGGAGGGCTTCTCAATTTTGGCAAGTATTAGAATCAACAGGCTCCACCAATGTGCATTTAAATCAGCAACCCAGCTGACTGTAATGCACCCAGACTATGAGCTACATAAGCCATGTTGTTGCTCATTTCTAATAGCATGGTCCACTACACCAAGAAAACCCAAAGAAAAAGCCAAAAAACCCCAAACTAGCTATTGTGGATTCTGCAGTCTGGCTATGTGGCCTCTGCCCACCTTTCCATCGCCCCTTTCCTCAGGTCTGCCCATGATTCTACACTCACCATTACTACATCAATTCCTCACTATTTCCTTTTCTGAAATTTTGTATTTACAATAGTAAGATATCCACTATCTGACTATATGCACATTAGCCATATATGAGGGGCTTCAAAAATTTTGTGGGAAAATGAAAAGATAATGTAATCTTTCTATGAACATTCTGAAGCCCCCTTGCATGTCTGGCAGTAATGAATGTGGAGGTATGAAGCAAGAAGAACTCTGGCTGTGATGGTTAAGACTTATGTGTCAACTTGGCTGGGCCATGATTCTAAGGGGTTTGGCAGTTACCTATCTAATGATATGATCTAGCAGTTATGTCATGATGAAGTCACCCTTCTTAATTTTCACATAATGCCATTTTGGTCTTTGGAGCCTAACCCTATATAGTTTGTCAAACATGCCAACTTCTTTCCTTTCTCTTAGTCCCTGCATGTGTTGTTTCCTTTGTCTGAAAAGCATCTCTCCATAGTTTTTCACAAATGGGTTCCTTGTCATTAGCCAGGCCTCAAGTGTCACTTCCTCAGAGTCCTCCCCCCATGAAAGCAGGGCTTGCATACTAGTTGCCCTTGATCTCTTCCCCTGGGCTGCTTCCTTGGTAGTGCTTATCACAAAAGTAGAGCTGATATCTGTACTTCACTGGTGTAGGCACAATGTCTGACATATAACTGCACCACGAATGTTTCAAAAATGAGTTAGAATATGAAAGCAGGCTGAATTCATACAAGTAAACGATCAGTTACCATTTGAAGTATATATTTTGATACCAGAAGGTCCCATCAGGTAAATTTTACTTGCTGACTGAACTGAACAATTCTCAGCTCAAAGGACTCTGGGATGGGTCTGCTCCAGATTAGTTCTCACCTGATGGGCACGGAGCAAGGCGGTCCTCCGATACATGTAGTCCTCCGACTTGATCACATAGACCATCTTATAGGAATTCAATTTGAACCGACACTCCAGCTTATCCAGGCTATCAACGTTCTCCATGGGCTTCTTACTGGGCCCTTCCTTCCCCTCTTTTTCCTGCTGTTCTCGACCACGCTGACACTTTCGAATGCGCCGCAGATTCCTACAAAGCAGGATGGAGAAGCCTGTCCAGCTATAGACTCCCATGACTTCCTACAAATGACTTCTCAGCCCTCAACCATTCTCTACTCTCAAGTCTCCCAATTTGCCTTGGCAGAGGTAGCTTTGAGTTAAAATCGTCCAGTCCTCCCTCCATCTATTTACATACATACTTACTGCTAGAGTTCCGTTTTGGGATTTTTTCCCCCCTAGACAAATTAGGGTCAGATGATCTATGTTGTTCTATGGTGCTTTGACATATGCTCCAGGTAAGCCATGGCATAGTAGCCATACAAACCTTGAATGAGCATCCTCAGGAGACCAAACAATAAGTCATTTAAGGTCTCCTTCCTCTACTGTAACAAGTATGAAACGATGACTGGTGACTTGGCTCACTCACCTTGGAAGAAACACTGGTTTCTGTGCCAGATGCTCACGGAGCTCAGGAGAGGTAGTATCGGAATTCATGTAACGCTCAACATAGTCTGACCAGCGCTAGGATTGTAAACACAAAATAGGGGTGAGGGGAGCCACAAAAATGAACTTCTGCTTATTGGGTAGTCTAGCAAATTCTGACTATGTTGTTAGATGCCATCGAGTCGGTTCCAACCCATAGCGACCCTGTACAGGGTTTTCGAGAGTGGCTGGTGAGCTTGAACCACCAACCTTGCAGTTCAAACTTTGAACAAAGTTCAGGCTTTGCAGTCTGGTGCATTAACCCATAGCACCACACCAGGATTCCTCTATGACTATAATGCTCCCCAAATCCACGAACAAAAAAATCTCTGTCCATAATAACAGCTTCATAATGACATGTTAGTTACTCGGCATTAGAACAAAGATGAACAGTTCTGTTACTGGTAACCATAAACCACATTTCCACTACGTGAATCTTTCTTCTCTATTCCCATCATCATACTTTCAGCCTGTACTTCTCATTTACATTACTGGACAGACACAACTAAGAAAACCACTTTTCCTTGCTTACTTGGGAAGGTTGAGAACTCCTGGCTTCAACCAGCCCAATAAAAACACTGCCTTAGCCTTCTAGAATATGGTCAGCTGGGCAGACTGACTCCCAGGGAACGTTTCTCTACTATGCACACTACTACCTCTGCTTCCACAGGGTCATCGGAGTTCTCCTCTTCCGTGTCCAGAAGCTCAATGGTCAGCTGGACCTTGTCTTGGCTCTGAATGAACATAAGCTGCAAATAAAAAGTTGAGTGTAAATACAAGAACATGTCCAAGGTTATAACTTAGCTTCTTAAGGGTTGGGTGGGGTTAGGCAAAACATTGAAACCATTTTCCTTTCTTTGTTACAATGGAGAATAAAACACTCTAGAGCTCGAGAGGCCAGTGACAAAGAATAGTCCAATCTCACAAGCAGCAAGATAAAATGTTAAGGCAAAAAGTACTATTTCATATTCCACCTCTCTCAGATTAGCTAACATAATCAATGTAATCAAGAGTGCTTTAAAAAGACAAGTAGTTTATCAGAGAGAAACAAAGGCACATATGAGGGGGCTTCCAAAAGTTCACGGAAAACTGGGTTTAAAAGATAATGGAATTTCCCCATGAACTTTGTAGAGTACCCTAGTATAGCCAGAATCATTAAATGTCAATGCTTTCTCTTCTTAGATTTACTGAAGTCTAAGGGATAAAAAAACAAAACCCACAAACTGTGTACCAATATTATATGGAAAGTAACAACTGTGTGTATGTACACTATACTAAAGACAACACAAAATACTAAACGTGTTGGAACAAGGACCCAAGTACATGAACACAGTAAGATTATTGTAGTGGTTATCAATTGTATTTGAAATGTGAAATTCTGAGTTCTGGTAATACTATGTGTGCTTTAAATATAAATATATATGTATATATGTTTAAAAGCAACACATGCATTAGAAGCAAAAGGAAGTCGTGTTTTGCATAAAAGAACACTCCAATGATGCTGCCATAGGGATCCTCTGATTTCAGAAGGGCTGGGTGATAAATGCTTTTACCCTAAGGGCTCGCTGCCAAGATGAGCACTGTCAGAAGCACCTGGAGAAGACTGGAATTTAGAAGAAGTGAGAAAACTCTATTTCAACACTCTTGATTTTATATAAAGAAAAATCTAAGATTCAGAGAGGAGAAACTATTTGCTCAAGGTCACAAAGCTAATTTTAGCACACAGGGCCGAACCAGGTGTGGCTCCCCAGAACAATCTTCCAGAAAAACTGTAAAAAAAATTCTCTACCAGCTAGTAAAATGTGAAACTTGACAACACACACACACTTACTTCCAAAATATATCTGAAACAAAGTAACAGTCTGCCCCAAGCAGTTAGCTAAAAGCCCCTCCTAGTCTAGGCAGACCTAGAGGGACAAGATTGGTCCTATCACTGTAATGACTGCAATCCAAACCTATTGCCGTCCAGTCGATGCTGACTCATGGTGACCCAGAGTAGAACTGCCCCAGTGGGTTTCCAAGGCTGTAATTTTTACAGAAACAGATTGCCATATCTTCCTCCTGTGGAGTGACTGGTTGGGTTCAGCCTCCAAGTTATGGTCAGCAGCCAAGCACTATAACCACGGTGCAACCAGGGTTCCTTGTGCTGATTATGATCCTTTCACAGTGATATTAATTAAAAGAAGAGTATCCTCCAGATGGGTAACTCGTGATACTGTAGTGAATAATGCTTATCAGGATGGATTATGAGGGTTAGAAATGCAACGGTAGAAGTTTTGTAACAAGGAAGGGAGTGTAACAAGTGTAACAAGGATTAAATCTCTAGGATAGGAGCGGAGGCCTCTGGGATCATCAACAGAGAAAAGCCGAGAGCGGGACCCTACCCAGAGAAACAGAGATGCCTGAGATGGAGACAGTGATGATGACGTGGCGTGATGAAGTGACTGGGGACTTTGGACCCAGAGAGGGAAAGGGACTGTGGCCGAAAACTGGGGGGAGGAGGGAGAAGTGTAGGGGGCCGGTTTCTGGGATATACCCTTTGGGTGGTTGATGGTGCATGGAGGGGATTGGAACCATGGCAATGAGATGTTATACGATGGAATGAATGCAAAACTAAAGTTCTCCCATGTAAACTATCATATAATTCACAATAAAATATTAAAAAAAAAAAAAGCAATCAAACACATAAAACATCTTAAAAACAAAAAAAGAAGAGTATCCTCTTAAGATGTCTAAACCTGAACTCAATTGCACCCCAGCAGGCTCTTCTAGCACCTATCTGGTGAGGCCCAGCACTCTCACCTCTGTAAACACTCTCAGCTTCAGTATTATGCTGCCGTAACCACCATCTCAATTTAGTAAGACTCCAGTGGTAAACATGTCTCTACCCCCTCACTCTTTACTCAGTGATGCCAAACTGATATCACGAGAAACTCTCATGGGCATATACTCTTAAAATGCTTCACAAGGTCCTGGATAGAATGGGGGAAAATGTGCCAAAACCAAAGTCACAAAAAAAGACTAGACTTACTGGTCAGACAGTGGAAACCCCGAAACTATGGCCCTGGATTACCCTTCAGGTCTGGAATTGAATTTACCGCCATGGCTCAGTTTTCAGACAAGTAATAAATAGGTGTATGGGGTTGGGAGGTCACAGACTTTAATGAGGAATGTACACACATAATGGCCAACCAGTCAAGATCAAAAGGGCATTTACCCAAAAGCAACAATTAAGAAGGGCTGGAAAAGATGGAGAAATGGAAACAAGTAACACAGGGAAGTGGGACAGCTCATGCTACCCCGAATGAATCACACATTGTTACAATAAAATGCAGGGCAGGACTACTGAATGTAAAACTAATAATCTGCTCTGAAAACCTCACTCAATTCACAATAAAAAGTTTAACAACAACAACAAAAACTTCACAGTGAACCAACCGCAACAAACACACTCCTTATAAAGCAATTCCTGGGTTACAGCATTCTACTCCTAAATCTTGCTTTCAAGTTAAATTTGTATGCAAATTGAAACAGGCATGGTTCATATTTAAAATATACCCAAATGATTGTTTCAGTACACAGTGTGCCTTTCTCTATATAAAAAACATTAAAGAAACACTCCAGATATACTAAAATTCTTCAATTCAATGTTACAGTAATAGTAACAATGTTTTCATGCATATTGCATAGTAGCGCCTGTTTATTCACTATATGTACCTCAAAATGTTTATATAACAGGCTTGGTGAATATCAGTTAAACAATCCTAAAGCAGGGATTACCTTACTTAATATGGTTATAAAGCTCTTCTACTATTCAGACCCACGTTCTACTTAATTCCTTCCTTCCTTCCTTCCTCCCTCCCTTACTTCCTTCCCCAACTGCCTACATTTTGATCAATATACTCTCACTGCATGTCCACTATATATCAGTCAGGGGACACATTCAGAAGAGGACATCGTTTCTGATGGAAAGAATTCAATTTATTAAAGGAAATAGGAATATAGACAGGAATGTTATTGTTAATGTTGTCAAGTAGGTTCCGACTCTCATTAACAACCCTAGAAAGGATTCCAAGGAGTGGCTGGTGAGTTTGAACTGCCGACCTTGGTGTTGAGTGCTTATCCTACAGTGTCATACCAGGACTTCAATAAAAAAGTATACCTACAAAAGGTGTCTGGTGAGGTGCTGTAGGATAGGCACTCGATCACAAGGTCTGTTTGAACAGTATGGTCGGTGGTTCAAACTCAGCCACTCCTCAGAAAGCCTATACAGGGTCGCTGTAGGTCAGAACTGATTCAACAGCACTTAACAACAACACACCTACAACTATGGAGTACTAGTGTGGTGCTGTAGGATAAGCACTGCACTGCTAACCTCAAGGTAGGTGGTTCAAACTCATCAGTCACTCCTTGGAAACCCTATACAGTGTTGCTATGAGTCTGAACCTAGTCAACGACATGTAACAACATACCTACAACCATACTTGCTCTCTCACCGTTTGTACTTATTCAACTGGTATGCTGAACAAATAATGAGAACCTAGAGTATTATACGAAGAAAAACATGGCATCAGAACTGAAGGAGGACCCATTAACAACCTACAATGTATACATGATACAACCTTACCTGCTAAAAGTGAAGAGGACTTCAAATACTGATAAAAGACTACAGTATTTGGTATGGATTTTACCACAATGTAAAGAAAATAAAAATCCTCACAACTGGACCAAAAATAAGAATAGAAGTCTCTGGAGTTGTCAAAGACTTCAGCCTGCTTGGATCCACAATCAACAAGCATGGAAGTAGCAGTCAAGAAATCAAATGATGTCTTATGTTAGGCAAATCTGCTATATAAGACCTTTTAAAGTGTTCAAGAGCAAAGATGTCAGTTTGAGGACTAAAGTGCACCTGACCCAAGCCATATTTTCAATCACCTCATATCCCTGGGATAACTGGACAATGAATGAGGAAAAGCTGTATTAGCAGCAAAGCACCTGAATTATGGTATTAAAGATGAATACTAAAAATACCATGGACTGCCAGAAGAACAAATCTGTATTGAAATAATAGTCAGAATGCTCCTTAGAAGCCAGTATGGTGAAAGATTGTCTCTCATACTTCAGGTGTGTTATTAGGAGGGACCAGTCCCTGGAGAAAAACATCATGCTTGGTAAAGTAGATTGTCAGCGAAAAAGAGGAAGACCCCCCAATAAGATGGATTAAGCCAGAGCAGCCAGCATCAATAGGCTCACAAACATAACAAGCGTTAAGGATGGTAGCGGACCAGGCAGTGTTTCATCCTGTTGTACACAGGGCTGCTATGAGCTGGAACTGACTCGACAGGACCTAACAACAACCTACAACTAAGTCACTACAAAAGTACTTAGACCTGCACAATGTGCTGTGAGACTTCCTCCTCAGCAAACTGACAAAGGCTTCACTTCACTGAAGTGGCACGGAACTGGGTGGGCCAATCCATTTCAGGCAGAAAAATTGTGTTGACAAAATACCCACACTCCAAAAAACAGGGAGACAGAATATGAACAAGCAATACACAGAAAAGGAAAAAAAAAAAAAACCTGGCTTAACAGTAGGAAAATGGGGAAATTGAATTCAATTCATATTAATTTCTTGCCCATATGACCAGTAAAAATGAAAATGTTTGATAATACCAAGTGTCGGCTAACGGATTAGAAAAGAAGTATTCTTATGAAAGTGTATACTGGTACAGACTGCCACTTTGAAGGGTGAAATGTTAATATCAACTATAATTTTAAAATATGTACAACCTGTGACCCAGTAATTTCATTTTTCTGTCTCTACCCTAGGTAAAGATTAACACATGAACAGGGATACAACAAGCACAATGAAATGGTCGTCATTGCAGCACTATGTGATACCAGTAAGATGTAGACTATGTATCTTGTCTTGTTAAGTGTGGTAGAGTCGGTTCCGACCCATAGCGACCCTGTATGGGGTTTCCAAGGCTGTAAATCTTTACGGAAGCAGAAAGCCTCATCTTTCTCCCGCGGAGTGGCTGGTAGTTTCAAACTGCTGACCTTAAGGTTCGTACCCAATTCATAACCACTACGCTACCAGAGCTCCTTAGACTGTGTATAGTCTGACATTATGTATTTCTACACACACATATATAAACACAGAGAAATGGATTGGATGTATATGCATCAAAGAGAAAAACATGCCAGATGTAGCCAAGCAGTGTCAAACATGCACAGAATAAATAAAGGGAGAAGAGAAGGACTAGAAGATGTAAAGGGCTGCTTATGCCAAACTAAGACTAGTGAATTTTATTCTCTATGCCAAGCATTTTAAAGACGGGCCACTTGGGTGGCACAACTTTCCTGGGCCCTAAGCCTTAGTTCTGCTTCTCTAGTAGCCATTCTTACCTATAGGATCTACCCATTCCTTTACAGACCGTCTTCTGCACAATTCAATGACACTACTATACTAAGTCATTGTGTGAGGAATGTAATTCCGTTCACTATAAAACTAAATACATACTAAACTCCAAATAATAAATACTGAAGATTTAAAAGCTGAAAGAGTTTGGAAAATATTTTCCTAAGTGTGAAAATCCTTTGATTTGGTTTTGAACATTAGGTCTTAAGACAGAACTAGAAAACTCATTTCTAGTTCTTCGATTTAAATTAGGAAAAAGCAAAGAAGAGTTAAGACTTTTAAGAAATAACTAAGTATAAACAGACAATTAGGTGAACCAATCTTTTGGTTGGCAGCTCAATACGTGGCCCACTGCACCACCAGCATACCTTTCAAAAGATGGCTAGTAAATAGCTTTTAAAAAAAAATAAACACCCAGCGTATAAATTGAGTAAAATACATGATAAAACACTGCATCCAGTATAACTGCTTTCAAAATATATCTACTCAAGTACAGAAAGTCATTGCTAACTCATTTAGAAGTTGGTGATCCCCCTCCCTCAGTGGATTATGTGAATACTTTAAAAGTACTACAACATGGAATAATCCTTATAGAAAGAAACAGGACACAAAATTACAAAAACCATGCAACTAAGGTTTTTTTTTAAAGGCATTAAAAGCTGACAGGAAAGCTTAAAAAAAAACAACCAAACCAAACAAACCCAACAACAGTGGCATGTCCATGGGAGGCATTACTGTCACTTCACCATGCTTTCTACATTCCCTCTAATGAGTTCCAGAAGTTAAATCACTGGGTCCAAGTAATCTGGTATGGTTTTTGATTTACGACTGACAGATCTAAACTTACTTTGTCACCAGCAACTCTCACCTTAAAGCAATTCTCATCTGACATGAGCTGCTCGGCCTTCCTCTGATACGCTGACTCAAGGAGGTTCCTGGACGTCTGCGTGCTCAGCGTGCCTCCAGTGGCCCCGTTATTGTTTTCTGACAGGTAAAGGTCAGTCACCTGCACACAGATCTCATCACTCACAATGTGCTGCAGCTGAAATCACACAAGGGCCAGTTGTCAGTGAATAAGAAAGCATCTGTTTCTTCCTGTCATACAGCCATCATTCTATGATGTTAGTCACTCAGCTCAGAAAGTGTTTTGTTGTTAAAATTTTTAGAGAATTACACCCACCACGACCACCATTTTTTTTTTCTTGGAGAATACTTAAGCCATATCTTCAAACATATCACTAATCAATGAGTAAAACATTCACAATGATTTAAAAGCATAACCATATGTAACTCAAAGCCTGAAACTCATTAGGTGTTTAAGAAACGGTTGCTGAATTAACTGCCCAGAGGCCCTCTGCTAAAGAAGCATGTTGTTTAAGTGCTGTGGAGTCAGTTTTGACCCACAACGACCATGTTTAAGGTTTCTGAGGATATAAATCTTTAAAGGAGCACAGAAAGCCTCATCATTCTCCCATGAAGCAGCTGGTGGGCTTGAACTGCCAACCTTGTGGTAAGCAGTCCATTGTTTGTTTATTCTACAGTCACTGTGCTACCTGCTATAGTTGGCACTGATAGTCATGCTTCCTGACTCCTAGACCCCATATTCTTGCCTGAGTGTCTATTTTACTTTAAAATAACCACCAAGGCATCCTAATTTTAGGAAGATACATTCTTTTTGAAGCACCAGTAACTATGACAACTTATTTTTAATATTATAATAAAAAGACTTAAAATGACAAGTTTATTTGTAGATAACTGGACACAGTACAAGGTAAGAAGGGTTTAAGGGCAGTAGAAAGACTAGTAGTACCTCCAGCAGCTGGAGATGGTTAAGTAAGTTATAATTAGTCCAGACGACATATTCGGATACCGTAATTTGAAATAATGTTCAGGGTGACTTGATAAAAGGCAAAGGCTTAGCCACTCACACCTCCCAGCTAGGCTGATCAGACTCGTTCTCTTGGTAATTTAAAATGACACACTGAGAGTGTGGTCGATTTTTTTCATAGGAGCATCAGGATGGAAAGGTCAGGGAAAGCCAGCAAGCACTGCCATGGCAGGCCAAAGCCCACAGAGGCTAAAGAGGCCTTGAGTGCAGATGTCTGTCGGCAGAGAAGCATGAGAATGGAGCAGATGTTCAGAAAGAACATATGTAGAAAAGGAAGACCCTTCCAGTCCAGTTCTTTGCAGGATCTGGGCATTTTATGAGTGCTGTACTTAGAGGAGTCCTGGTGTAGAGCTATAGGATTGAACCGAAAGGCTAGAGTTCAAACTCACCAGGGACTCCTCGGAAACCGTTTACAATACAGGGTCACTATGAGTAGGAACCCACTTAACAACAACATACTTAGATATAAAACTGTCAACTGTATTCTTAAAACAAAATAAATTCCTCTTAAATTAGCTTGGAAAAGGTCAGATAACTTGCATAGTTTGATATTGAGATATGTGTTCCATCCCTAGTCAGCAATGAAGTCTGGGACCTGGAGCACTAAATGAAGAAGAGTACGAGAAGATACTCCTATTCCTCCAATGGGAGCTTTAGCACATGCTTTAAAAACTCAGTAGAGAGAACAAACAAGATGGAGGATC
>NW_006408610.1:2883534-2960104 GCF_000296735.1 Chrysochloris asiatica | reverse complement strand
AATAAAAACCTTAAATTAAAAAAAAAAAAACAAACTCAGTAGATTTGGATTTTCTAGAGTAAACCTCCATTTCCATTTAAAAAAAAAAAAAAAAAGGTTGGGGCAGTATATATTATGACTCACAACACAGACTACATCTACTCTTTTAATTTCTTTTAAAGCTGGTGGTGGTATGAAAAACTCCTCTGATGAAAGTAGCAGCAGTCAAAGGTCTAAGAGCCTCCTCAGAAGATAAGAACTGCCTGTGAGCACTTACCCCAAGACCAGCCCTTCTTCACTCCAGAGCAGATACTGTGGGAAGGATGCAGATACAAGCATGCCTCCCAATTCAAGGCAAAAGCATAAGTACTTTGCAAAGGATTCACCATATTCACCATACAGCCCAAAAAAGCAACAAGCAACAAGCTTTTTATCCTTCCACAGTTGCAATGTGGACTCTAGAATTCCCTGATCCCTTTCAGAGCTCAGAACTCAGCAGGGCAAAGAAGTACAAACATTATCTGTTACAAGCTATTATGTTAATAAACCACATATTTACAAACTCCCAGGGTGCTATAGGACAAACCATAAAACCAACTACAAACTAACTTGGAAGTAACCTCAGATGAGTGAGGTGGGCCAAGTATTATAACAGATGTTATATGAAACTCTTCCTGCAAAAAGAATTTCTAATTACTAAAGAAAAATACATGGAATTTCCAACATCTACAGAAGAGAAAAATGTTACATACTATGTGCTTTCCCCTGGAAGATAAGAGTAGGCCAGTTCATAGTCTATTGCCTGAGAACAGTTAGGACCAGTAGGGTAGGGAGTTGGGGCCAGGACCATTGCTCTTTCTATAGGCAGCCAGCAAGAAAGGGACAAGACAGTGGGTATGTGGTAGGTTCAGATGCTGTGAGGATATACTAAGTGAAAAAAGAACAAAACTGCTAATTAAAAGTGGCTAAATACTCTTTTTTGTTAACATGAGAAATCAGACATCTCATGAACCCCTCTCTCCTCTCCACAGGATAATTGCTTCATATTTATTTATTTATTTATTTATTTAGAGAAAACTGCCATTCCTTTTCCAACAGAAAGCTTGCCTTTTCTCTTGACCTGCTTCGTCTCTAGGTAAGGAATTCTCCTCTTACCAGCCCTTGACTCCAGGACCCCTCACCTGTCTGACAATGCTCTGGATCAGTTTGTCCATGGTAAAGGCAATGTAGGCATGAATGGTGAACATCTCTCTCAACGAATCCTCATACTGTGATGAATCTATGTTGCCATCCAGCAGGCTCCGCACCATGTCCAGGAAAGCTGGGTAATAATCTTCTACCTCAACATCCACTGCAGGAAAAAAGGGATAGGTGAGGTCTTATACTCTGCTAAAAAAAGCTCAGGACAAAGGGCAGGGCAAATCCCACAGCCGGCCTAACTAGCATTGGAGAGGACACAGCTTGATATTCAAAACACACCCACTCAATCTGCTACTGATAGAGATGAAATCTGACAGGTGGCTACAACCACCAGCCCCGTCTTATCAGAGGAGGGTGACATTGCAACTTTAACAGCAACCTCTAACATTCCAACTGACCAGGCTACAAAGACGCTCACTTACAGAACTGCTGTATGAAAGGAGAGCAAACTGTCCCAGTAAAGAAAGTCCTTCCAAAAGTTGTTGGCTCCCTGGCTGAGAGGAACCTGATGCACCAGAGTATCCCTCACAGGCTCACTTGCTCATAAAGTTATTTTTAAGTGCAGATGAGAAAAGGCAGAGAGCCATACTCTATCACGGGGAAGCCTCTTGGGAGTCAAAAAATAGGAGAACAAATTAAATTCTCTATGAATAACGAAGTGTCTGCAATTGTCAACGTCCTTTTGTTTTAAAATGGATTCTACCCTTGCACTTCACAAACTGCAAAAAATGATCTGTATTTGCTGCACACAAATCACGTCAACCACTAGCTAGAATGAATTTTATTGGTTGTTAAAGGACATACTTGGCAGTCAGCAGTGCAAGTAGAGGCCTTTAGCTTGTTTTAAAAAAAAATAACAAGGCCTATTTATGTGGCGTGCAAGAACGCGCAAATCCCATCTCTTCAGTCTCAAAAAATCAAGCCAATCCTCACTCTTGGAGCAATAAGGGCTAGAAGGGGGCATGGGGGAGGCCACTACTAGGGTAGTCCTTAAGTTGTTTATAGACTTGAGTGCTGGTTAGAAATAGGTGTGTTCATTTGTAAGACTTTGCTGAGGTGTACACAATTCTGATCTGTATTCTTTTCTGGATATATATATAGCACTTTAGTAAAAAGTTTACTAAAATGAAAGAAAAAAATTACAAAAACAACTCTCTTTCATTAATACAAGGAGGAAAAAGTAGAAAGCAAAAGTCGTGTCCATTTATCTGACATGCTATGTACTCATTAAAAAGAGGGCAAACAGGGTCAATATTGTGTAAAATAAACAATTGGTTCGAGTTTCATCACAGAATATCACCTTGTTCATGCCACATCATAGGCACGGGCCTGAGGAATACACCAGAATAAAGCTATGAGCCCACAAACCAGACTTGTGAACATGAACTATCATCGGTATTAGAGTTGGCACTGTCATTCAAGACCAAACAATACCCTGTGCTTTCACACAAATAATGCATAAATTACATGGTGTTTCAAATGTTGAGCAGTCCCAGCCCCCTCACACATTAGCTTCCTATGCATGTTATATGCAAAAATATGGCAAATTTTAAACAGGATGAAGTCAGTGGTCAAAGCAGGATGACACTATTATCTAACTATCTCTAATTTCCACCCAGTGTGATTGAATTACCACACACGGAGGTCCAGGATTTGTGTCTTTCAAGCTCAGAATAATACAAAGGCTTTAATAATTAGTTCCCAGGTGCCAAGAAGTGTATGATTTGTTGTTGAATGTGGAACTGATGATCTGTCCTGTAACCGTCACGCAATTCACAATAAAAAGTTAAAAAAAACAACAACAACAAAACAACAAAAATTAATTTTCAGGGTCATTAGTTCTTCAGCCATAGAAGGCTAGCTAGGGATTCCGACATAAGCTTCACTTATAACAAAATTCACTCTACAAATTGGCTATTTAAAACTTCAAAATAAATACTTCATGAAAAAAGGTTTGGATTACAGCTCAAGCACTTAATTTACAAATTTAACAGTTATCTGAAAGCAGGCACCCCAGAATTACTCAAAGTATAGGGTGACATCCTTTCTAGCATTTTTACTTATTTTCCTTTTCCTCACATCTGTCTTAAGCATGAAAAACTAAGAATTAATGTTCTGCCATGGAATGGCATCGAGTCAGACATTTGAGTCTTTCTCTGTCACGTGAAACACTTTGCAATATTACCCAGAGAACTGTCATTTGGGAAACAGACAACAAAAGATTCTCGCCTCCCTGGTGGTTCATGGTTCCAACCCGTGACCGGCTTGGCTGGCTGTGATCCAAGCACACTTCTCTTACCCACCCCCAAAGGTGACAGCCACCACCTCCATTTTATAAACAGGTTCAGAGAGTTTAAGTAATATCCTATAACATGTAAATTGGCGAGACAGGATTTACACCCTCGTCTGTTCTAAGGTCTATGCAATGTGCCACAAAAGCAAGCAGTCATGAGGCTAACTGGCCCTGAAGTCTTCCAGCCCACACATCCTCTGTAAATCACCCACGGCACTCACTAGGTTCTTTGAGACGAAGCTGGATGGCAGGGCTGTCACTCTTGTCTCGTCGTACGCCTGGCATATCATGCTCCCATACTCTCTCCCGGTTTTCTTCTTCAATTTGCCGTTCAGCTTGGGAACAAATTCGCATCAACCTCAAGCAAAGAATCTGGTGTAGTCGCATAAAAATATACCAGTTGTTATTGACATAGAAGAGGTTGTATACTTCATCCATCCCTTTTAACTTTTGAGCTGCTGTGTTACTAAAAAGTAGCTTGGATTTCGGGGGGCTGCCCCCAACACCATTGTGCTTCTTAGCCGCTCCTGTGGCTTCATCGACATCCATTTCTTCTTCCTCCTCTTCCTCCACATCTGAAAGATCACCTCTTTGAGCAAAGAGCAGATCTGGAATGAAATGATGCATGATTTGCTTGATTTTATACTTGTCCTCTTTCTGAATGCCTGTCTGCCTCTTCACATGGTGGATAATCAAAGCAGCAGCATCTTCCAGTATCTGTTTATCTTCATAGACAAGCGAGAGGTGTGGACCAACTGGTACTCCAGCATTCTCTTCCGTAGCTTGTTCTTGCCTCTGATGGGACAGAGAAAGATACAAGAAGTATTATATGACGTGCTTAGGGCAACAGACAACCTGGGAGGTTACACCAGCAGTACACTCCACCACAGAGCAAAGTGGCTAGATGTTTTCCAATCCAATAATTAAGAGCTGCTCTTAATAATTGTGGTGCTCCTCCTAGTTAACACAATGGTAATAGGGGAGATGTGGTTTGATGTCAGAATACTAATACCTTCTAGACTTTCAGGGCTTCTAGGAATGATAGGACAGAACTGGGACCACCATTGAAAGTTCTCTATTGGTATTTACACAGGGTATCATAAAAGGCCAGAGATTTAAAATATTTTCCTAGGTAAGGAATGGAGGGTGAGAGACAACAAAATTGACAAAACACAGATGATTATTTAGGTTTACATGAGTGTTTACTTACTATTCTCTCTACCTTTTGTGTTGTTTAAAATTCAGGATCATACCACTTGATGAAATTCTCAACTACACTGTAATTATGTTTCTATCCATAATAGCACCCTAAGACCGTGAGCTCATAGAAAGCAGAACTCGTATCTTATTCAACCCTGAATCCCCAATTCCAGTACTATGGATGGTCCTGGTCAACGTGCTGAATAAACAAAGATTAGAGTGAGTTTGGAAGGCTGGCTGCACTGTAGATAGGCACTAGACTGCTAGCCACAGTAGCAGCTCCGACTCACTGCCATTCTGAGGGAGAAAAAGGAGACTTCTACCCCATAAAGATTTACAGCCTCAGAAACCCTATACAGGTTGATATGAATCAGAACCAACTTGTCAGCACGTAACAAGAGTGTGGTGTAGGAAGCTGGTATCACTCGAGGGAACTATTTTGGGGTGGTGGTGATGGGGGAGGTTAGTGGTGTAAAATGAAAAGGAAGATAAATTAGGAGACAAGTGAAACAGCCTAGATATAGAGGAAATGGGTAAAATCAAGAATACAAAATGTTATGACAGCTATGACGCAAGAATCAGTAAGTCCTGGAGGGTCTCATTTCCATATGACAAAGGTAATTTCTTAGACGGTTAGGTTGAAAATAAAGATGGCAGAGTTCTCTCACACATGTAAAACCCCCCAGCTCACCTCATCATAAATACTCTCAATCTCGTTGAGTAAGCTCTTAGACCTCAGGACCTTGGTGTCATTCTGTTTAAAGTTGATACCCTGATGGTCCAGAGACTTCAAATAGTATTTCTCATTTTGTTCTCTCCACACCTTGTTAAACCCTCTCTGAGCTTCTCGCCATTCTTCCTCCTTCATCTTCAACCTAGTAAGGGACGGGGGAGGAGACAGAAAACAACACACAATTCAGAGGGTTTTGAAGTGAAATATGCCAGGAGTATTTTAGAAATATTTCAAAGGTCAGAATATATAAGAGGCCTGTCAAATTTATTGACCACTTAGGATAAATGCTATCCAACAGTCTTGAACTGTTACAAGAGCAGTTATTCATTCAGGACTTAATTTGGGGAAGTAATTTGTCCCAAAGCCAGAAATCTTACCTAGAATAGTTACATGTGAAACAGCATTCCACAGAAACCCCTTGAGATGTTAGTAAGTATTCCTTGAAAAAAAGGCTCTCTTCCTTGGTTAGTTAAACCTGTTTCCTTGCTGTAGGACTTCTTAGAGCATATAGTAAGCTAATGTGAATGTAAAAAGTTCAAGAGTGGAGAACATGCACAATACTGCTCCTTTGGACAGTCTGAGAAGTTGGGATTAGAACTGATCCTAATGCTCCAGAAGAGAAGATTCACAAGGAAAAAGCAGCACTAGAACTGAAGAACAGTCTAAATCTCAAAAATTTAATGCAATGAGAGGTTATCAATCTGTGTCAGTTCTTGAGGGGAAGAGAGGAAGGAACAAACTTTGGGAATTTGTGGAACTATGAAGCCAATCATGACACATTGTGACTAGATGAAATGAGAGGAATCAGATCTCAGGAAGGGTTCACAGTGTGGTCAGGAGCACCGTGGACTTAGAGGAGACTGAGGCTCAGTCCAGTCTCTGGCCTCCTTGATGCCTAGCCTTAGGTGGGTACAAATGCTCTTTTATCCCTTCATCTGACATGAAGACTGTTAGGAAAAAGACGACATTGCTAGTAAAAACAGTAGCATAGAAGTTTTCTGATGAGTATGTATCAGTTTTACAAAGACAAAGAGTAATTTTTCTTACTAGAAAACAAACTAAGATGTTAACAATAATTAGTGCCAACTGGCAAGAACGTGGGAGGTTGTTTTCTTTTCTGTATTTAAAAGCATCCCTTTAAACACACAGTGCACTCAATACATTTAATGTGTTACAAATTGAGAAATGTCAACCTTCTTTGTTTATGGCTCATACCAGGTCTGATAGTATGGACTTTTATTGGTGACTTTTAAATTATGAATTAAGTGAAAGTTTACAGAGCAGATCATCAGTTTTACATTCAACAAATCATATACTTACATGGTTGCAATTCCCTCCATGTACCAACAGTTAATAGCATCTACCTTGATTCACTTGAACTATTGTATTCCTCCCTGTCTCTCCCACTACCTTCATCTTTCCTCTGTTAACCTCCCACATTTGCCTACCCTGTCACCCATGCTAACACACATCTACCCTCTGATTCATGAATAATTTCCCCTTCATCTCTGTAACCATTACAGATTCTTTTACCAAGAAAATCTTAACTGTTTACAACATTGGCGTCATACATTATTTGTCCTTTTGTGATCAACCAAAACGCACTGGACTGCAAGGTCAGTATGAACCACAAGGTTGGTGGTTCAAACACCAGCCACTCCTCGGAAACCCTATGCAGGGTCACTAGGAATCATAACTGACTCAATGGCACTTAACAACATCCTCCAGATTCAACCATGTTGTTAGGTGCGTCACAGATTCATCATCATTCTTCAATGTTCCATTGTGTTAGTATGTACCAAAGTTTATCCATTCTTCCACAGGTATGTACCAAAGTTTATCCATTCTTACACTGATGGGCGTTTAGGATGTCTCCATCTTTTTGACATGTCTCTTGTAGACATCATATTGAAGGATCCTGTTTTCTTATCCATTTTGCTCTTTGTGTCTCTTGATAGGTACCAGTATAATTATCAGTAGGTATAAGCTAATGTCATTTTTCTGTGTGGTGGTGTTTCTTTGTCCCATGTACTTTTCTAAGCTAAATTCATTTTGTTTGTTGGTTTTCTTTTCATTTTTGATGTTTACTAAATGTTTATATGATTTTCCTTTTTTTATTTTGATGTGCAGGTGTATTTTTTTTTTTTTGGGTTTGCCTTATAATTTATTAATTTTTCCCCTACTTAAAACATTTGCTTTATTTTCAAATGTACTGGACTTTCTTGCCATTTTGAAGTCCTGTATTTACACTATTCCCTTTTTGCTTTGTGGTTGGTATCTCTAGTTCCCTGATTCCTCTCGTCTCGTAGGTTTGTTTTCCTTTAAATACTTCTATATCTGGATTGATTTACAGGTGGTGTTGTCCTGTACGGTAATCTCATGTTGCTGCCTGGTGTTGTTGGTTATCTGTCCAAAGAACACCCTTTAGTAGTTCTGGTAAAGTTGGTCTAGCATTACAAATTCCTTTCATTTCTGTTTATCAGGACATGTCCGAATTTCACCATCATATTTGAGGGACAACTTTGCTGGGTATATGATTCTTGGTTGGCAATTTTTTTCTTTCGGAGTTCTACATATGTCATCCCATTGCCTTTTTGCCTGCATGATTTCTGCTGAAAAAAAATCAAGAGCTTAGTCTTACTGGTTTCTCCTTTGTAGACAACTTTTTGCTTATCCCTGAGTTGCTCTCAGGATTCCTTCCTTGTCTTTGATTTTAGAAAGTTTGATTATGCTGTGTTGTGGTGATTTTTTTTTAGGATCCATCCTGTTTGGGGTTTCTTCAGCTTCTTTATGTTTATCCTCTCATCTTTCATATTCTTAGGGAAGTTTTCTTCAAACAACTCTGACAATTTTCTCTGTGCTTGCTTCTACCTGTTTGAGAATTTTCTCACCTCTAAGTCGTCCCTCTTCATGGTGTCTCACATAATTCTTAGGCTTTCTTTGGATTTTTTCATTCTTTTTTCTTACTGTTTTTCTAGCAAACTACTGTTGAGAGATTCATCTTCAAGCTCACAATTAAGGGTTCCTTTGATTTGTAGCTACTACTTTGCCCTTTCAATGTACTGTTCATTTCTAAGACCTTAATATTGATCTTCTGGATCTTTAATTGCAGGTTTTGTATTATTTCAAAATTTGCATTTCTTTCCATCTGTTTGTTCTTATAGTTTTTACGTGAATTCTTCTAAAGTTTTTATTGTGTTTCTTCTTGCTTTCCTTTATCTTTCTTTCTATTGATGCTTAGAATGTATCTAATTATTCTTTTTAAATTCTTTTTCATTTAGTTCCTTACCTTCACACTTGCATAGACACTGATCACCTATAACTTGGCCATACTTCTGGTCACCAGGGAGTGTGGGGGAAGAAAAAATTTCACCTTTTCTGTCACCTATGGGAATGCCAAAACTCCCTCTGTTGCCAAAGTTGCTCACAAGATGGTGGAGCAGCATCTGGCCAGCCGTTCATGAGTTAGTCTCCTCCCCATGCTGTCCCTGCTTGGCCTCTCCTCCCAGTAAGCACTCCATCCACCTTTCTAAGCTTTCTTCTGAAGTTCAGGGTGCCAGATTTTTCATCTCGTGTCTAGTTTGTCTTTCTTATGTTTGTTGTTGAGGGTCCGCATAGCTCATCTGCCTAATCTGCCATCTTGTTGAACTGGCCCTGCAAAGGCTGAAGCACTGGTCGCCAGTTCCTCAGCTACAACTCAGTCCTTTGCCTATGGACTTTTAATGGTGTTTTCTTGAATGCTGGCTACATAGAAGCTACGAAGTTCTATTACCCCACTATGTATCAGATTCCCAACAACCAAGGTAGAAAGAAACAGAGGTCTCTTTGGACAACTAAATGAAAAGTTAGCCTTACTGAATGGCATTTTGTCACAAAGCGTACTTAAGCACAACAGCCATATTCACTCAGGTACCTTTTAAGAACAATTGGGACAGCAATGGAGGGGTTCTTCCTCAGGCCATCAATGATGTCTGCTGCTTTGTCAGCATATATCCTTTGGAGTGCTTTTCGATGGATGACTTCTGATGTGCCACCAAGGGTGTTGTCCAGGCGAAATTTGGCTTGTTCCTCAGCAGACAAGCGGGAAAGTTTCTTCTGTATTGCTTCCAAAACCCGGATGGTTGCCAGATTGGTCTCTAAAACTACATCAAGCTAAAAAGAAACACAAGAAGCATGCTCAGAATCAAAAGCAGAAATAGTGGAATTGAGCTACCTGGTTCCCTTGTGACTGAAGAGGGCCATGTAATTAGTTCTGACACATGAGACATGAAGAGGATGAGCAGAAGTGATGTTTGCTACTTCTAAGCTGGAGCATGTAAGGGTGGGAGCTCCTTCTGACCTTTGTTTTCCCTTTACTAACTGACAATGCTCAAGGTGGTGGCATTCTGTCAGCCTGGGTCCCCAAGCATGGCATGTTCCATAAACAATGTGCATTATCCGGTTTTTCCAAACCTCACGACTGTTTGTCATGCATTAGTTTCCTATGCATATTTTGTGTGTACACATGGTCTTGAAGTGTGCATGTTACATGTGAAAATACGTGTGATTCTGATGAACAGAGTCCTTTGTCAAAGAGCAATGCAAATGCGGCCTGATTAAAACTTCTCTTTTGGTTTTGTCAAGCCGCTGAGATTTGGAAGTTTTCTATATTGCAGCATTACCTAAGCTATGCCAATAAAGAGAAGCCCATTAAACTAACCCATCGCACCAAATTCTACACATACATACATACATGCACACACACTTTTCTTTCATCTTCACCACTACAATCAAACCTGGTAAATGAGGATGTTGCCTCCATTTGCAGGTATGCCAGCTGAGAGAATAGGGCAACCAGTCAAACAGATGATGAGCTCTGTTTGCCTAGCCAATCCTCTAACATTATCAAGCATACGTAAAAAAAAGAAATGCTTCCTTCAGTCTGATCAAACTCCCTAGGGAGTTTTGTCAAGATTTCTTTTTCTGTAAATGGTTCCAACTCTCAAACACTGGAGCAGAGATGGAAAATTAACAGCCAGTAGATAGGTACCAAGTGGGTCTTCAATCAAAAGTGGAAAACAGCTGAAGGATGTGAAGGTGGAAAACTGGTAGAGAACTAAATGAGTATGGATCAAAAGGAAGAGGAAGACATCCTCATCTGCGTGAAGCAGAGCCAGTTTGATATAATATGGCATATTTGACATAATACGGCATATTACAGAAACAAATTGTTGTACTTCTTAGAAGATACTTAACGTTTCCCCTTTTTAGTGATGGAGTCCTGGTGTGACGCTGTGGGTTAATGCGCCAGACTGCAAAGCCGTTTGAACCGCAAGGTCTGCGGTTCAAGCTCACCAGCTGCTCCTCGGAAACCCTGTACAGCCTCAGAATCGACTCGACGGCACTTAACAACAACTACATCATCAATGAACTAGACATTCATATTCACTGAGGACTCAAGGCAAACCATTCAGTATTCCCCTCCTGATACAGGTACGCTCCATCTTTTCCCTTCTCAATGCCATGGGAATACATTTCACTTTCTTTCAAAATGAGCCAAATCAATACCAGAAATTCCAGTGTTCACAGCAAAGCTGGTTTGCTAACTTAGATGCCTGCTTAAGAGTATCTTATACACAGACCTAAAAATCACTAAAACGAGCAAACGAGCTTCAAGAAAATTCTACAGGTTTAACTTGATATACCACATAAAAGTTGGAACACAAGAGCCTTTAAAGTGCCACTGAAAATTCAAAGGATTATTATCCAGCCATCAGGGGACAATTTGAGTTGAAGGGTTAAAATACCCTAGATAAATCACAGTTGGTATTTTAAAAAATGATTGATACTAACAGTGATTTGACAAATCTATGACGTATAATAAGCATACACCACAAAAGACTGGGCTCCTATACATGTAAAAGCTCACCAGACTTAAAAACCATCATTCAGAGAGAGACTTAAGGTACCCTTTCATTTAGCATCCTCATTTCCTCTAACTTAAGAAAAACGAGCTTGTACCTCAAAGCGTTCATCTTCACACCGATAGATATGTTCTTCATACTGTGTCTTCTTGGAACTAACAAAGGTGGAGTCTTCAGACCATGAAGGGAAGGATACCCAAGTATCATTTAAAACCTGTGAGTAGAAGAGACCGAAAAGCATGCTCAATAAAATAAAGACAAAACTTTGGAGGAAGGGAGAAACATTGTTATATAAGCATTACGCTGTAGTTAATGTGACGGGGCTTCAAAAAGGTTGCAGGAAAATCCCATTATCTTTTCAAATTTTCTGCAAACTTTTTGAAGCCACCTTGTATTACTCTGTAAGTTTCCAGTTCAGCAAGTTTACAAAAGGCAAAAGGCTATTGGTAAGAAAAAGGTTCATTAAAATAAAGTGACATTTTCTTCTTAAAAGACAGAACAGGAAGTCTCAATGTCCTCATTCATTAAGTTCTACATCCCTAGTACTGCTACCATTTGGAGGACATGGAGGATTCAGGAGTGATTCTTGCTAGGGAAGGCCTTACCTCTTTACAGAGAGGGGTCCGTCCTGTACACTTGGGCTGCTGGTAACTCTTTGGTAGGGCTCGATAGCTGGAGCCCAACCGTTTACAGGAGGCATAATCTATCTCCATGGCAATGCCCTCTGTGGCTCGTTCCTTTGGAAAGGTTTCCAGATGTACAGACTCCTTATAGCCCAAAAAATTTTTAAACCAATTAAACAGTTCCGGGAATTTCCTGAAGAACCAAACCAAAACCTGGTAAGCAATTAGAACCCTCACCACCACCAACCGCCCCCCAACCCCACCCACGCTCACTTGGTGTTAGGTCAGAACCTATTAGGAGCAAATTTCAGTGACAACTATTATTTCCTGCTAAAGCAGTTCAAAGCGTCATTCCTGACCACCATTCCTGACCACCATTCAATTTCCCCTTTGCTTACAGAATGCTCTCAGATCCATTACAGTAGCGATGGAAAAGTTGCAATATCAGTCGTTCTTCTGATCAAGAACACTGTGCTTTAGTGTTCCGTTAATTCTTAGGTTGTGAAACATAGTCAAGATTCTAGAACCCTGGGATACATGAAGCACTGGGCAACAGATTAAGAGACTAGCGCCAGTCCTAAATATTCGGCAACACATACTTAACTCCCCCACTTCGATTTTTTCTTTTATAACGTTGGATTAGAAAATTCCTAGGAGGTCTCTTTTGCCACTGATACTTCTGAGTCAATGGAACCACTACAATTACATTTCCTTTGCTTCTCAAACATACAACAATCCAGTGATAATTATCTTGCCTCTGTATTAGGACTAATCCCCTTATTTCACTTACCCAAGGAAGGGAGAGACTAGCTGTACCAGTTCAGCCCGAGAGATCACCTCCTGGTTAAAGATAACAAGACAGCGCAGGAAGTTTTCATAGGCCTCTGCACTCCGCAGAGCCTTCCGGACCTTCCGGAGATAACCAAAAAGTGAGTTAAGTGCAGAAATCAAGAGACAATGCATAACAAAACTGGGGCAATTTGACACAGGTTTGAGGATATTAAGGAATCAATGGAAAAATTTTTATTGTGATAATGATCATGTATTAGAGGGGGGAAAAGAGTTATTTTAAAGAGAAAACCATTAAAGTATTTGTCTCTAAATCATCTGGGTGGGTGGGAGGGAGTAAAGATGATCAAGTATACTGGCTTGTTGTAAAGTACAGTTCACTAGGTACTGCGAGCGTGTACAGGGTTTCTGAGGCTTGTAAACCTTTGTGGGAGCAGAAAACTTCATCTTTCTCCTGAGGAGCAGCCGGTGGACTCAAACCACTAACCTTGTAGTTAATCTTCTAATGCTTATCCTATAGCGCAACAGTGCTCCCTGCCAAATATACTGACTAAGTGTTGGTAAGGGCTCAAGTTGAATGAGGGATCATACTACTATTATTTTAAATTTTATATATGTTTAAAATTTTCTGTACTAAAAACTTTTAAAATGAGATTCCAGAGTAGATAAAACTTTTACTTTACGTTTATTCTCCAGAACATATCAGAGTTACCCACGGCTTTGCTCCCTCTCTTAATAAATATTTACAGCAAGAATCTTGGTTAACAATGTTTCCAAACTCTGGCCATCTTGAATATTTTTAAAAATATGGTATTTTCTGTTCCCTGATAAGGATCTTTTCCTTCCTCCATTTGTAATATTGAGCATTTTAATATTCAAAAAAATTTAAATGTTCAAAGGCACAAGCAAAACTAGCCCAGATAGATGAATAATCTAGAGCTGCAGTTCCACAAACCACCACAAGATCAGCTGTATGAGCCCACCAATCTTTATGTGGAAAATGAGGCTTTACGCTTCCACAAAGACGGTTAAGAGTTGGGCTCCTAACCTCAAGATCAGCAGTTCGAAACTACCAGCGGTTCTGAGGGAGAAAGATGAGGCGTTCTGCTCCCATAAAGATTTACAGCCTCGGAAAGCCTGTGCAGAGTCACTATGAGTCGGAACCGACTCCACGGTACTTAACAACAACAACCTTACCTAGGGGGTTGCTGAGTCGGAATCGATGGTTATTGTTACACAGCACTTAGCAATAACCACCATCACCACTTCCCATTTCCAACTGGTTTTGATCCCCCCAAACAGAACCTCCGTACATTAAGCATACATAACTCGTACTATTGCCCCACCAGTGCCTCGTAACCACTAATGAACTTTTGTCTCTCTCTCAATATTTGCTTATTCTAGATATTGCCATATATACTTCTTAGCTAACGATGTACTTTACCACAACACACTAAATTTATTTACTTTTATTAGCTTTTAAATATACACAAAAGTTAAAGTGCAATGAATTCCCTGTACTCACCCAGCCTCAATGATCAGTGTACAGTAAATTCTGCTTCATCTCTACCCAATTTTTCTACTGAATTTTAAAGCAAATCCCAAACATTTCATCAACAAAGAGGGGTTCAAAAAGTTCATCAGAAAATTCCATTATATATCAGTTGAATTTTTCCATGAACTTTTTGAAGGTGATTCATATACATACTTCAGTATGTATCTCTAGTAAGTAAGTACTTAAAAACAAACAAAAAACCATTGTCACTCCTAAAATATTAACTTATTTTTTTAAAAAACCTCCCTAATAGGATCTAATTGTAGTACTGATGTGACGCCATAGGATAAGTACTTGACCTCAAGGTCAGCTGTTCAAACTCATCTGCCACTCCTTGGAAACCCTATACAGGGTTGCTATGAGTTGGAACCGACTCAGTGGCACTTAATAACAACAATATTGAGTCTTATGTTCAGATATTCTACTATCTAATAACTATCTTTAAAAAATCCATTTTTAAAATCAGCATCCAAATAAGGTCTGCCATTGTATTTGGCAAACACAGTTTTTAATTCTTCTTTAAACTGTAACAGTGCCCATCCTCTACTTCTCCTTGCTGTTTGATGATTGTGATCTTGACTCAATACATTTGTCTTAAAATACAGCAAGGCAGCCCTTAGTAAAGGTTCATGTTAGAGCCAGGGAGCAGAGTTATCATTATTTGTCCTTCTGCAAAAACCCAGAAGCACACACACACAAGAGTAAATTACCACTATATCAATCCAGGCTGGTTCATGTTTTTATAAGAAACTCAAACAGTTGTCAGCTACCCTCTTGAAAGTAGTCTGTTAATCACCAAGCTGACTTCTGACATAGGAGGAAAATCAACCCAACACAGTTCGCACCAGTAGTCTCAACTCTGGTGGCTCATTAGAATCACCTGGGGGAGCTTTGGAACCATAAGATTAAATCAGAATCCTCATGAACCCTATCTGTAAATACCACAAATGATTGATCACAAAAGTGAAGATTACAAATCATTTTAAGTTTCTAACAACTGGTATAGGAACTAACATTCTCCATTGTCCAAACCAACTGTCGATTTGATTCTGACTCACAGCCACCCAATACAGGACAGAGTAGAACTGCTTCTTAGTTTCTGAGACTCTTAATCTTTAAGGGAGCAGACAGCCTTACACTTACTCCAGATGAGGGGTTGGTGGGTTTGAACCACTGACCCTGGGGTTAGCAGCCCACTGATCAGTCCAGTGTCACTTCCCCATTGTATTGTTGTTGTTGTTAAGTGCCATCGAGTCGGTTCCGACCCACAGCGATCCTGTATAGGGTTTCCAAGGAACAGCTGGTGAGCTTGAACCACTGACCTTGCAGTTCAAACGGCCTTGAAGTCTGGCGCATTAACCCACAGCACCACGCCAGGACTCCCCCCATTATAGACCTATGTATTTACAAGAGGGCGCTCCAATCATCTTTCCAGAGGACCAGTACACGTGTGTTCCAGAGGACCAGTACACGTGTGTGTGTGTGTGTGTGTGTGTGTTTTGGGGGGGGAGGAGAAGACATGCTTTCTTCCACTATGAAAAATGTCACATCTTGCCACAAACTACCTCTCAAGCCAATACAGAATGCAGCCATTTCTCTAGTTTAGCAATTTGAAAACTATGCTAAAAAGTAGAAAATCCTAATCCATTTGATGCCCCTAAAACAAAACATTCTCAGGGGTGGAAGTGATTTTCTTTTGATATTAATAGCCAACATAAAATCAAATTCTCTCATTACTCACCTTATCAAAAAATAAAGATTCAGTTCCTACACCATGCTTGCTGGCGTCTGCAATAGAGGAGTCCTTCAGATTGAGCAATTTGGGTTTCTTCTACAAAAAAAGGAAAAATATAAAAACTTCAGATTGGACATTTCAACTATTTTACTTTCATCTGTGTTCAGTGGTTCCATCACTGCCCATTTGGAACAAATGAGAGAATCTAAGTCACTAACTCAGCTTCCAACACTTCTTCTCTACCGCAGCTTGCCAGTCGGTTTCTTTCTCCACCAGTCTATTCCTCCTCCTTTGTTAACAACAGAAATGCTCGCTGCATTGCTGATGATAAACTTTTAGAGTGAATACCCTTCCTTACTTTTTCCAGGGGTCAAAGACAATTGCCTCTGGAATCTTACGCTACTGCTCTGTGTCCCTAGCTGTGAGAGATAGAAAAGGATTTGTAAAGAGAGCTGGAGCACACTACCTGGAGTGGGTACAAAGAGTGTTAAAGTTTTTACCCATAATTCAATGAAACTTTTTCAGAGACGATAAAAACAGTTTATAGTTTCCTAACAGAAGAAATTGTTTCCTGTCTTGTCAGCAAATCCATTCAGACTAATCTTAAGATTACTCTTTTAAAGGAAACTAACAAACCATGACATAACCCTGTCAAACAAGAATTTACTTCAAAACAAAACAAAACACTTCTCAACTATCTATGAAGAGAGGCACAAGCACTGTAAGAGGCAGTACCCTTACCTTTCGAATCCCCACGTAAACTCTCTTAGGAGCCATAGCCTCTGCTTACACAAGCCTGAGGAGAAAGAAGGTGGGGCATTGTCTGCACCTAATATAATGTTTCCACCTGTGGGTAACTAAATGTGGAGGAAACCAATTCAAGAGTGGAGCATATACACTGAGCAGATCCTTACTACTAAAGCAAAGAAATATAAACCATTACCAGGTCCAATGTGATTTCAAAAGGAGAAACCATTACAACACAAACCCTAAAAAGTAGGGTCTTTCAGAAGTGCCAGTAACACCTAACACGTCGGTCTTTGTAGCTATTTACTTCTTCACCAGCTATTTATTTCATTTCACTTGGTTTTGCTATCTTTAATTAAATTCTGCAGACACACCTATCTCTTCCACATTACGTATTCCTTTGGAATGCACCAAAGCAGTCTTCAATCCTTGCACCTTGTGCTTCCCTATCACAGCCGCACTATATCAAAGAAGATGACAGCAAATTTTTGACAAGAAGATCATCAGTGTTTGCTGGAAGATAAATGTCACGAGACAGGGCACTAACAGGAGTTTAAGGCCTCCCTCTGCTGCAGCCTAACAGTCCTGCCTTAGGCAGTGACATGATTCAGATAAGAACTGGCAACTCAATAAAAACCCTGGGCAGAAGGGGCCACTCGAACAAAGATAATGCAAGAGGACCTCAAGAGACCACTGACTTATTTCTGAAACACACCAAACTCAATCTTTCTTAGCACATCAAATCAGATGAGGGAAAGCTTATGTCTTGAAAACTCTTAGCAACAACAAGAAAAAAGAGATGACAGCTAATAACGAAAAAGAAAACCAGTAAGAACTGAAAAGGTAACAGTAATCCAAGCAATTAACGTCACTCTAACATTCCTTTGCAAAGCCAGATAAGCAGCTTTGCACTAACATTACGTGACATATACTAACTCACTCCAAATATCCACAATCCAACTGTCAGCATGTTTTAGATAAGAACAAATCATTATCCCCAGAGTCCTGTCCACCAAAATGGACAAACACGGCTAATTTCTCACTTTAACCGGAGGGGTAGTTCCTGTTCCCGAGTGCCGGCGGATCTGGCAGCCGTTCTGGCTGGGTCTCTGCGGCTTGTTGTTCAGTTGGGGCTTCTTCACAGTGCCTCCATGGTCATTTCTCACAGAGTCAACCTTCTCAGCAGTTGTTTTGCTTAAAAGCTGATTAAGACACATGAAAGAGATTAATGCTCTTATCAAAGCAAGAAGTATCATCTAGGAAAAGTCTGCTTCTGATTCCAGCTTCCTAAGACGGTAACAATCTTAAAACAGTGTAATTTTTGTACACAGAACTTACCACGGAGCTGTTGGCATCTGGTAGGAACTGTCCAAACTCTGAAAGCAGATCTTCCTGATTTTTAAAGAGACGAGCTACCTGGGCATACACCTCCTGCTCAGTCAATGCTGGAGTGTAGTTTCCTCCAGCTTCCTTGGCATTTCGCTGCTCTTTCTGATAGAAAATTACAAATGCAAAGAGATCATATTAGTGTGCCACTGTTTTGAACTACTCCCCCCTTGTATACTTTCTGATTGGAGCTCTGGATGTTAAGTATTGATGCTGTTGTGCTCTGGAGTTGCTTCCAGCTCATAGTGTGACCCTCTATAGGATTTCCGAGGCTTTTTGGTTTTTAAAAAATATTTGTGGGAGTAGAAAGTCTCATCTCTCTCCTGTGGAGCAACTGGTGCACTCAAATGTTGCACCTTGTGGTTCACAGTCCCATGCTTATCCTAGAGCCACCCTGATATCCTGTTATATATTAGGCTGCACTTAAAAACAGTCTGTGTTCTTATTCTTAGCACCTGTTTGACTGCCGGCATTTAAATTGAGAAAGGAGTAGAAAGAAGATGGTGACTGATAATTCTGTTAAAAACTAGGATAGTGACAGTAAATGCCCATGGACAACTCCCAACCAATAAAACACCAAGCATTAGAGAAATATCTCCTTCCAGTGTAGATCAAGGAGCTCTGGTAGTGTGGTGGTTACAAATCGGGCTGTTAATCTCACGGTCAGCGTTCGAAACTACCAGCTGTTCCTCGGGAGAAAGATGAGACTTTCTGCTCCCGTAAAGAAATTTACAGCCTCGGAAACCCTGTACAGGGTCACTATGAGTCGGAACTGACTCCACGGCACATAACAAAACAACAACTGTAGATTAACTATACTATACAATTCAACTTGCCCTCCAAATTTCCCAGATAAACAAGCTTTCGTTTCACAGGTAGTAACTTTAAAAATCCTGACTGGTTGTTTGCTGCAGGGCAATTATGTCAGGCAAGTCAAATGGGCCTTCTATACAGTCACTGTATTTTCTAGTTGATTAACTTCCAGTAAGGATTAGTCAACACCACCCAAGGGTTCTTCAGGTTCTTCTTGAAACAGGCCCTTAGAGGGTGAACTGGTTAAATGAGGCTGCAAAGGGCAAAGCCACTTACCTGATATGTGTGCAAAATCTCCAGAAATGCTTTATAGATATCTGGCTGACCCTGGAACCTGTTCTTGATCTTATTAACATAGTTGATGGCATGATTAAACTCCACAGGCTGATTGTTCTGCAAGGACGGGGCCGTTCCCAACGAGATTGTCACTGGTGTGTGAGGTTGGACTGGTGGAGAACGTGGCGATGCATATGGTGGGAGTGGGGGAGTCTGCTGACTGGCTGGAGTATGTGCTTGTAGTTGGGAAGGCTTTAAAAAAAAAAAAAGTTTTCTCAGGAACACAGAAAGGTTGACATAGGAAAGAAACGGCAAATTAAGGAGAAATAACATTTCTGATTAACTTACATCCTTTGTTTATTCATGCTAGGTCATTTTACATCAATGCAAATCATTACTGGGAAGTAGTGAGAGATCTGAAGGGCTCAAACATTTTACTACAAATACTTTAGTTTAAAATTTTCTACATAAAACCACAAAACTAGAGACATATATAATTTTTAAGTTCATTAACTCAACAGGCACAAATAGAAAGGAACTCATTCTACCTCAGAATTTAAAGTCAAAAAAGGTATCACCTCAACTGCTGCATAATTTCACATAGAGAGTCTTCTAGACCACGGCTATATGGGTCTCTCTTCTCACTCACTGCCAAGGAGTTGATTCTGATTTCTAGTGACCCATATCGGGTTTCTGAGGCTACAAATCTTTTAAGGCATAGGAAAGCCTCATCCTTCTCTCTTGAAATGGCTGGTGGGCTCTTACTGCTGACCTTGTGGACCAGCAGTCTAATGCTTATCTGACAGTGATAATAGGGTTCCTTAGGACTCTTATATGATAGAAATGTTCTTTATTTGCACTGTCCTGTAAGATAGGCACTAGGAGCCCAGGTGGCACTAAAGGGTAAGAACTGAACTTCTAACTACAAGGTAGGCAGTTCAAACCCACCAAGGGAGAAATATGAGGCTTTTTGATTCCATCAAGATTTACAGCCTGAGAAATCCTATACAGCATATCACTATGAGTCTAAATCGACTCGAGAGCAGTGGAGTTTTATGGTATGATCGATAGGCATTAGTCATACGTGGTTTGGAGCTCTTGACATGTGGCTACAGCAAATAAAAATCTGGATTATTTTAATTCATTTAGACACAGTCATATCATAGGAGGCTGGCTGGTGGCTACCACCCTGGGACAGTGCAGTTCTAGACTAAACGCTACAATGATCATCACCATTATCAACTGGATCTTCTGTCGGCTTGCTCTGACCTAACCTGGCAAAGGGAATAAAGTTTGTAAGATGATGAACATGTGGGCAGCAGCCTAATTTGATCATGACAAGAGGACCATTGTTGCCAGAGTCACAACTGTTTGGAGACTCACTGGTTCACTAAGTAGAAATTTGGGGCATAAAGATCCTTACAGATTGTTGTGTTAATTTAAATGGTTGTTGTTAGTTGTAGTCGAGTGATTTTGACTCATGGAAACCCCACGTGTGCTGAGAACTGTGTTTCACAGGCTTTCGAGGCTGTGATTTTTCTAAAGCAGATTTTTAAGACCTGACTTCACCTATGTGTGGATTTGAACTGCAAACTTTACACCTAGTAGTCAGATATATGACTATTTGGTGTGTAAACGTGAAGTATTTTATAGCTATGTGAGTCAACTGCATCAACACTAGTGAAATCATTGTAACTTGTGTATCTATCCAAGTATTATTATGAAGGGAAAATGTCTAAGAGATGCAAGTCACATGATGCAAAACTTTCTAGGGATGCAAGTCACATGATGCAAAACTTTCCAAGTGCTCACCTTGCTGACTTTTGCAGGTGGGGGCTGAGGAGCAGGCTGAGCAGGAGCTGGGGCTGACTGGGCTGAAGGCTGGGAAGGATGTTGGGATGGTGGCTGAGGCTGAGGCTGGATGCCATGGGTGGGGATCTGATGAACCTGGCCAGGAGTTGTGACATTCACCATGTCATTGGTTTGCACCTCAATTTTGTAGCCAGGGGGCAAGAACGTGTTGAAGCCCATGATCAGGTCAGGATGGCCTTTGAATAGCTGGGACACCCGACTGATCACTCCCGGAGTGTCAATGCTGATAAATCAGAACAAAAGAAAAAGAAAACGGATGGCATGCTTGAGAGAAACCCTACAAAGAAAAACATTCACTTTCCACTAGGTTCTCATAACAAAAAAAATCAATACAAATCAATAGACATAAAATACTATTAACAAGAGATTGTAATCACTGCAATGAAACCTAAATATAAAACTGATTTTCTCCCATGTAAACTGTCACTGAATTCACAATAAAAACTTAAAAAAAAAACTACTATTAACAACACATAAAGAATTCTAAAATTCAAAAGCCATTTAACTTTAAATCAGTGAGGCTTGGTCACAATTTTGAACAGAAGACACATCCATGCTAACAGTTCTGTCAGACAGATATTCAGATAGTAAACCGAAAGTTGTATTTCCCAAGCCACGTTCAAGCTTTGAAACACGTGTGTAAATTATTTACTGGGTGTGTCTACACTGCTCATACAAGTTGCTCTCCTATATTTGTGGACTATGCCAAAAATACCAGCGTATCTTAAATTCATTCAGAAGTTAAATAGTCTACATCATTACCAATGCTACTTCCATGACAGAAAGCATGCACTAAGAGAAAGCAAAGGGCTAGTTCCTGTCACTTCAATCAATAAAGCAATACATAAAATAAAGGTGTGACTCTAAAAATTAATGGGCCATCCTTTGTCTTTTAGCAGATAAAAATAAGTCATATCCTCCCCCGCTGCCCAAATCAACACACCAAACACAAAGCCAAACTACACCCATGTATGTTATTTACCTCTGAGATTTAAATTCCTTCATGATGTCGAGGAAATCATTATAGACCTGAGGCTGACTACCAAATTGCAGCTTCACCTGGTCAAGATAGGATAACGCATCCTCCACCTGAGACAAGGATAAACCTCAAGATTATAAAAAAGCAAAGAAACCAGGAATGATCAATAAACATATTATATAAGTAAAAATAAAAAGAGAGTAAATGCAACAGAAATAATACACATAAAGATTATAATAAGCCAGTGTCTGCTGTGCAGAGGTTCATTCACATCTAGTAGGGAATTGCAACACGGTAGAGAAAGTAGGTAATCCTGAACGCCAAAGACACACAGGGAGGGCACTCTATTACAAAAGACTTGCCTAGAAGAGGTCTAAACTAAGATCTAAGGATGAGTACAAGCTAGCAAAAGTGAAGACCTGTGAAGAGCGTCAGAGGAACAAGCCTGGGTAAAATCCCACACAGGACACCATCTGGTACATTTGGAAAACTGAAGACAGCTTAGTTTGGCTAGAGGATTTGTGGTGGAGGATTAGAGAGGCAGGCAGTAGGAAGAGTGGCAATATATGAGAAAAGAGAGGAAGCAGGATCTAGAGCCTGAAAGGCCTTGTAAATCTTGTTAAAATCAATTTAGATTTTGTCATCTGCATTTCAGTATACTCAATTTGGCTGGGATGTTGGGAAGGAATTGGCCAAAGGGTAGGGCGGATTGGAAGGCGGTAGGGAGACTAATTATGCTATAGGGGTAATTCCTGTGAGAACAAGTGTTTGTTGTTAAGTGCCATCGAGTCAGTTCTGACCCACAGCAACTCTGTAATAGGGTTTCTGAGGAGCAGCTGGTGAGTTTGAACCACCAACCTTGAGGTTCAAACCAAATCTGCAGTCCAGAACATTGACCCACAGTGTCACTCCAGAACTCCAATGGGGTGGTGGTGGTGGTTATGTGCCGTTGAGTTGGTTCTGAACCATAGCGACAGGGTTTCCAAGGCTGTAAATCTTTATAGAAGCAGAAAGCCTCCTTGTTCTCCTGCAGAGCAGCTGGTAGTTTCGAAGCTGACCTTAAGGTTCGCACACTGATTCGTAACCACTGCACTACCAGAGCTCCTTAGGACTCCAATAGAACCCTGAATTACATACAGCGGCCAAAGAAAGAGAGACAACTGGATAAAGTCAAACGCTTTTAAGAAAGTGTTATAGATTGAATTGTGACACCCAGTAACTGTGCTGGAAATCCTAACCCCTGTACCTGTGCAAAGGAGTCCTGGTGTGAAGCACAAAGGGTGGTTCAAACTCACCAGCCACTCTTTGGAAACTCGATATAGGATCACTATGACTGGTACCAACTCGACAGCACTTACCAACACACCTGTGGAAAGGTACTCTGGTGGCAGAGTTGTTAAAACACTTGTATGCTAACCGAAAAGTTGAAACTCACCAGCAGCTATGAGGAAGACAGATATGGCTACCTCTATAAAAATTAAACTGCAACCCATCGTGAGTCAATTCTGACTCACACACAGCAACCCTATAGGACAGAGTCCAACGGCCCCACAAGGTCGCCAAGGCTGTAATCCTGACGAAAGCAGACCAACCATAGCTTTGTCCTGTGAGGTGGGTTCAAACCACCAACCTCTAAGTTAGCAATTGAATACTTAACCACTGTACTTGCAGGGCTCCCCCAATTAAGAAAGCACGGAGGTCAACTGGAACCAATTCCCAAGTCCCAACTGGTATCCCTGCTGTCAGTCTCTCCACATTACTAATATTCCTTTTGAATGGTTATTGTAGTTTGGTGCCCCCTGCCCCCAAGTAAATGTAACTATGGTTATCATTAATTTTTATGGTCATATATCATTTATTATGCAACTCACATGAGGTTGTTATGAATCAGGAACTGACTACCTAAATAGGTTTATGCTAATGAATGTAACCCCATTTGCTAGTGGGTTTCTCTGTTATGTTATTGAACCATCATCAGCCAAGGGTTTGTCCTAAAAATCACTTATGAGCCATAAAGAGCAGATCAGGCACAGAAGGAACTGGGGAGAAGACAGACACTATTCTAAAGATGATGGAAACAGATGAGTCTACAAGACCAGGAAAACTTCCAAGGATCACTGCTACTACCAAGTGGAAACAGACAAGACAAAGACCTTCCCCCTATAACCAGACTTCTAGCCTTCATTCCCGGTAACCCACCACACAAAAGGAACACGTTGAACAGCTAGAAAGTTATTATGAGTTTGATTTGAACAACTCAATTTTTAGCTACCTTGAGACATTCAACAGAAATGCCCACTTGATGGTGCCTATATATGAGGAGGCTTCAAAAAGTTCACAAAAAAATTCCTTTTCATTTTTTCACTTTCAAAATTATCTTTTCATGCCATTTTTTTCCACAAGCTTTTTATCTCTTCTACTTTGGAACCCTGTATAGGGTTTCCAAGGAGAAGCTGGTAAGCTTGAACTACCAACCTTGCAGTTCAAACAACTTTGGGCTAATATGTCAGACTGCAAAGTTATTTGAACTACAAGGTTGGTGGTTCAAGCTTACCAGCTTCTCCTTGGAAACCCTATACAGCGTCGCTATGGGTCAGAATCGACTGGACAGCACTTAACAAAAACAACAATTTTGGGACAGATACATAATGTACTTTAAAAGTTATACAAAGTAAGACACGCGTTGACATGGGTGATGAGGCAGGTAACATACAACTGAAGAGAAAGATGGGGTAATGGGAGACAGAGAGGGGTGAATAAAGGTAAACGCTGGTAACTGGTGGTGCCTGGAGGGGATTGCAACCATATAATGAAGCAAGGTAGATGATTTGTGGAATGTGAAATTGATGATCTGCTCTGTAAGCCTTTACTCAATTCACAATAAAAAGTTAAAAATAACACTTAACAACAACACTGTTATATTATGAAATATAACATGTTAAGTTTAAATAAACCACTAAGTGGTATTTAAAGAGTTGCCCAAAGGTCATTATGGCAAAGGTTAATCAAGTGTGTTTCATTTGCTAGAACATAGATTGCGTACTTGATCAATACCCATTCCCCTTTGATGGTTGGTTTTCCTATACTTTACAAATAACATGACCATTTCTGTGGAAACGAGTGGAGTGACAAAATACATTAATTTTTTAACAAGAACAAAAATTACAGGAACCCAAAGGAAAGGAATGTTATATATATGTGTGGAACAAAAGGTACTTGATAGTCATAGTGAACCACTGTTTAACCATTAGTTATAAAATACTGCTATGCTTAAAAAATCCAGCATGACACCCACATTATAAATGAGATACCAGCATCTAAGAATCGTGAGGAAATTCTCCCATTACCTACAGTACAATACAACTTTCTATAAAAGCATGTATAGAATTCTAAGAAACAGAACTTTAAAATGACAACTTGGAACTAGTAATTCAGTAGCTACAGACTTTAAGTAGGAGCCCTGGTTGCACACTGGGTTGCTAACCAGAAGGTCAGAAGTTTGAATCTACCAGTTGCTCCACGGGTGAAAAATGAGGCTTTACAGGGATGCTGTCAGTCGGAAGCGACTCACCGGCACACCACTACCACCACCAGAATTAAGGTGGGCATTTGAGGACAATGTGAAGACTCTGCTGATGAATTGTCCTGATCATGTTAACAGCCATGTTATGTTATCAAGCGCCTTCATTCCTGAATCTTGTTAGGGAGATCAACACAAGCTACTCTCAAGAGAACTTGCTAAACATGTGCCTAACACCTACGGTGCTGGCATTCAACCAATAAAACTACAACACACCAGGTATGCCTCAAATTATTCAAATCTTCCTTGTCATCAACCTGCCAAAGACAGAAAGAAAAGTATAGACAATTTGATGCTTGAAATAACCTAAGCATTCCTACTGAATATTTTTAAATAAAGAATTTAGCAAATGGATTAATGCTGATTTAAATGTTTACAAAGCATTTTAAGACGGATCCAAATATGACAAATAATATGGTAATATTGAATTAAATTTCACGGAGGCATAAGAAATCCTTTTACTCTCCTCGTTAAAAAGGAAACGCTGCTCCAAGTCACTGTGTTGAGGAAACACATTCAAGAGCTTGCAACTAACTAAAGGAACAAAGAATGCAAACTCTGCCTGTTCTAAAATCGGACTTCATAGCCCTTCCTTGCTGTTTTGCCAGTTTCTATAAAACAAAGTACAATCCATATACATCTACCCAAGACTCCTGTGAGGAAACTGAGTAAAATAGGTGGTGTGTTTTCATAAAGGTGGCTGAAAAATATTTTTTGGAAGTTTAATAGCAAATTTATAAAGATCTTTTGTAACATTAAGGTATTAACTGTTGAATACACTACTAATGTGGAATTAAGTCACATCACAGCAAATTTTAAAAGTATTTTCAGGATTTGGTACAGTGTTAAGTCATTAACAGTAATACATTTTGGCACACAGCCACCACTGTATAAGCATAGTAGTAACACTGGATGGAAAACAGCAAAAGGGCTTATACAAATTATCCCAAAGACAGTCCAGAATGAAGTTTTAGGCTGGAATAATTTGTAGTCTCTTTAAAGATTATGCTCTCAGTTTACTGAGAGTAATTTTTATAAAATTACATGATTTGGGTTTGGCATACTTTATGCTATTTATGCAGCATTTTAACTTCCGTAGGCCAACAATAAACAAGTTCCTTAGAACTCAATGAGGGAGAACAGAAGACTGAAATATTTGCTGCACAGGGATGTATCCTTCAAATTCCTTCAAGAGGGTATTATTCATTCCTGCCTTCAAGCAACTCGATATAATTAGTCTGATATACCTAAATTAAACTCTACCATCGTATCTTTTTCTAGTTCTTTAATTTGTATTTCCTATATTCAATTTCAAATTTTATATAAATGTAAAATTAGAAAAGTTGAAATATGGAACACTTGCTTCAACAATTACACATTTAGAAAAGTAACTCTCAAGTAAGGAGAGAGACAAGGTTAGCTGGGAACACAAGCTTCACTTCTCCACAGATGTCTCATGAATTTTCAAAGCACTGAAAAGATACGGCACAAACTCAGCAGAACAGATGAAAACACTGACTCTTCATTCACAATGATAGTTTCCCCCAAACTTTAAAAGGAGCATGTGTCTTACTAAGAATGGACTTGAAGATGCCAGCTAAGCTATCCACGAACAATAAAAAGAGTACACTGTAAAGTATGTTACTGGGCCTGTTGTCTATTATGTATGCGTTCGATAAAACCTTATGCTAAGAGATAAGAGTTCAAAAGGAGGCATCCAAAATAATGAACTTTAAGGGTAACTTTGTATGAAAACAGTCCCTCAATCCCGATATGTTTGAAAACCACGCATTCATACATTCCTCAAACATTTCTTGAGTGTATAAGTGTTCTCCTCTGGAGTCGACATTGGTGCTAAAAATAGAAATATAAACAGGCTTCAAAACAAAACGAAGGTAAAACTTCTTGTGATGCAATCATTTACTCTAAATGTTGAAAATTGTAAGAGCGCCACTAAATAAGCAGAAGTCAATGTTTCCCACTCAGATAAAAACAAAATGACTGAAGAAAAGGAGCTGCAGAGCACCTTGAGCCTCTGAAACTGCTGCTGTCCTTGCACTGGTGCAACAGGTGGGGTGGGATGAGCATGACTTTGGACCACCTGGCCACCATGGGGCTGCACAGCTGTGGCGTGATGATGGCTGCTGTGAACTGCTGCTATGGTGGGCCCATGACTGCCGGAGCTCTGTGGTACAGCCGAAACCTAGGTAGACAAAACACACACAGAAATGTCAAGGCTTACACATTTCCCCCAAAGCTGTCCGAGAAAGAGACATAAATGAAAAAAAAAAAAAAAAAAAACCCAAAAAACAAAATGCACAAAATGGGATGCAATAAATTGTAGTCTATCCACATAATAAGAATTCTTTGCAGCTATTAAAAAGTACACAGGTGAATGTGCTTCTTAAGCAATCTTTGGTAAGTAACATTTTTCTTTTTTAAAATCTTACTTGAAAGTTTAAATAAGAACTTTAGGGAGAGCAGTATGTTTATATAAATGGGGAAAGCAATTCAGAAAAGGAGGTGAGAATGGTTGCACAAAGAATGTTATCAGTGTCAATAAACGGTACACGTAGAAGCTACAGAATTTGGTATATGTTTTGCTGTGTATATGCTCAACAACAAAATCCACAAGAGTTTAAAAAAAAACTCTAATGCATCATGGAGTCCTGGAGTGGCACCGTAGGATAATCATCGGTCTAACTACAAGGTTGGCAGTTCAAGCCCACTAGCTCCTCCTTGGAAATTTATGAAGTGGAACTGACTCGCCAGCACTTAGCAGCATCAAGCCACATGTTATATGATTCCATTCATACGGAAGGACAGAAGAGGGAAATCTATAGACAGAAAGTAGGTTAGCAGTTGCTTAAGGCATGGGAGTATTGAGGGATGATGACAGCTTGAGCACACAGGATTTCTTCTTGAGGTGATGAAAATGTTCTAAAATTGACTGTGCTGATGGTGTCATAGATCTGTGACTATATTAAAAAAAAACAATCACTGACTCCTATACTTTAAATGGGCAAGTTATAAGGCATATGAATTATATCTCAAAAAAAGCTATTGTTGAAAGTAGGGGGGAAAGATAAGCTTATAACTTCAGTTATTCAATTCTATTAGATGGAATTGCTACAAAAGTTTCTAAATACTCAATTTGTGTTATCACAGATTAAATTAAGTATATAGACTAGCCACACTTCAAATAGCAATGTTACAGATGCATGTATTTTAACATGATTTAACTTTCAAATAAGGAAACCAAACAAAATGAATTTTTCCTCCTGTAAGCAAAGGAGTCCTGGTGTGGTGCTGTGGGTTAATGTGCCAGACTGCAAAGCTGTTTGAACCGCAAGGTCGGCAGTTCAAGTTCACCAGGGGCTCCTTGGAAATCCTATACAGGGTCATTATGGGTCAGAACCAACTTGATGGCACTTCACAACAACAAGCAAAGTAAGAGGTACCACAACTTAAGAGAATAGTTTAGAACTACTATCCTGAGAAGAAATAGAAAATTTATAAACTCATGGAAACAATACAACACATTAGGAGCAAAAGGAAAGCTACTTAAGATAATTCTAGAAGCTCTACTATATATCTTGCAAGAAGGGTTGTAATTCTGAGCTGCTGTATTCTAACATGTATGGTTTGACAGGTTTTTATACGAATTAAAGTTTGTAAATATTTGACATAGCTGGTTTTATATGGACATTAAAGATGTAACTACCCCAAGTATACGAAACAGTTGTCAACCTGTTCAGATAATAAAAGTAACCACCCACAGAGAAAAAGCTGCCTGTCACTACGCCCGCCCAATAGCAAAGTATGATACCGTTTCAATGGGGACGCCTCAGGAAGTGTGACAATAAATAAATCACCACTTCCTACTTTACTCGATTGTTTCCTTAGAATAAATTCCTATAAAGGGAACTGCGAAGTCAAAAGGTAACTAAAGAATTTGATGTGAACTGCCAAATTGCTGTGAAGAATGATTACACTAATTTACACTCCAAATACCAGTCATGTATTTTTAAAGTCACTATACCAAGACTCCTGGTATGGAGCTGTGGGTTAATGCACTGGACTTCAAAGTCAGTTTGAACCTCAAGGTTGGCAGTTTAAGCTTACGAGCCACTACATGAAAATCCAACAGGGTTGCTAAGGGTCGGAACAACTTGATGGCACTCATCAGCAACATGCCAGCTTAGGGGTTATGGAGTGCCACTGTAGGTCAGCGGTTCAAACCCACCAGTCACCACTTGGAAGCCCTATACAGGGTTGCTATGAATCGAACTGACTTGCTAGCACTTACCACCACCACCACCATCAAGTTAGGCTGAAGAAGGTATCTCCAGGCCAGTTAAATAATACATGATTCACAATGACCTAGAGCGGAACACTATGGATGAAACCCTTAAGGACAATACAGTTGCAGTATTGAGTGTGCACAGAGGCAGTCTCAGTAACCACTCGTTTGTTTCTGTCAATGTGTTCACAGTTTTGCCAATTCGGCTTTTTGTACAAAGGCGTACAACTTTCCGACAGCACTTACAATAGTCCCTGCCCTTGATAAATGTGATTTTTCCATCACCTTAAATCAAAACTCAGTATTTTATAAGCAATAACAACAACAACAGGCAAATTTCTTCCATTTCCACAAAACAGAATATGCAGACAAGACAGATCAGTGTTGGTCAGGATGTGGGACATAGGAATCATTTTATATAATGCGGAGAGGACTAAAATTTAGTACAACTTAGAAAACCATTTGGTATCACCTACTAAAATTCTGTAGGCTACCCATAAGGTTGGTAGTTCAAACCCACTAGCTGCTCTTTGTAAACAATACACAGGGTCACAATGAGTCAGAACTGACTCAACAGTACTTAACACAACTAAAATTGAGATGGGTACATGCTAAGATGTAGCAATCCTTCCTCCAGATGATCAGGAAACTCTTCCTCATGTGTCCTCAAACCTGAGTGGTCTACAATAAGGGTCCTTGTTCAAGTGGAATGTAACATCACTCTTGACAGAAGCATTCTGCTTAATTCAACTGCCTTTTTTTTTAATAAATTTCAGAAAATTAAAAAAGTTGTATATTGTTAAATGAAGTAATGTGTTGATTTACATTCTGCTTCAGCTTATCCTGCTGTTGACTGTCACCGCTGAATGTTCACGGCAGCACCTCTGTAATAGCAAAAGTATACACCATCCAACAACAAGAGAATGAAAAGTATGTTCATATAATTTATACCAGAGTGGAAATTACTTAATTACAGCTACACATAAAAATATAAAAATATGAGTAAGTCTAAGAACAACACTGAATAAAAACAAAATGAACCAAAGAAGAAATTAGACAACACTTATGTAAAAGTTCAGTGACACACAAATTAAACAATACCATTGTTCATGACATATAAACAAAAATAATAAAAGAGAATGATTAACACAAAGTTCTAATTAGCAGCTGCCTCTGAGAGGAAGGAGCACCACAGGGATCAAGGAGGGCACACGGTAAACGTTAGAGGTTACGATGACATTCTTGCCTTTTTTTCTTAACCTGTGTGCTGGATGTATAGTAAGTGTATGCTGTTTTTGTCATTTTGTCAATACCTTACACATACCCCATTTAGCTCACCAGATGCTCCCTGGAAACCCTATACAGGGTCGCTCTGGGTTGGAACTGACTCGACGGCACTTAACAACAACAACAGCAATCCAATATTTAAAATATTTGATTGGATGGAATCACTATCCCTCCTCCCCTCCCCTTATCAATTTGGTTGGCTGCATCTTACCTGATAGCTGGGTGTCACAGAGTACTGAATCCCTGTGGCTGACTGCATGTTGTCAGACACTGCTTCATACACAGGAGGGGCAGGGGCAAGCACGCGGTGCTGATGAGGAAAAGCCTCTGTGCTGCCAGGAAGCCGACGTTGCTGGGCCGTATATACCGGTGACTCCTGCTCATCCAAACGCCGCTTCATTCTGCGCTCATGCTCAGGGATGCACTACGAAACCTGTAAGAACCAAACACAATGGCATCGAAATCAATTCCTACTCTAATATGATGTGTACAGCTTAGGATCAGTCCACTCAAGTATAAGTTTAACTACCTGTTGTTGTTAAGTACCGTGGAGTCGGTTCCGACTCATAGTGACCCTGTACAGGGTTTCCAAGGCTGTAAATCTTTACGAGAGCAGAACACCTCATCTTTCTCCCCTGGAACAGCTTGTGGTTTCGAACTGCTGACCTTGAGGTTAGCAGCCCAATTCATAACCATTATGCTACCAGAGCTCCTTTCTCAGATACAGCTGTTGTTAGGTGCCATCGAGTAAATAATCCAAAAAACTCAGTAAATATGAAGGCAAACGTGGCATCAGGATTGGAGGAAGACTCCTTAACAACCTACGAGATGCAGACGATACAACCTTGCTTGCTGAAAGTGAAGAGGACTTAAAATATTTACTGATGAAGATCAGATACCTATCAAGACCTGGATTCTAGTCCTAACTCAAATTCTAAACTTTATAACCTTTGTCTAGTTTCCTGATCTACAAAAGGAGATCAGGTTACCCCGTTGTTCTTGGGGACTGTGGAGGCACTTTCCACTCATAGCATGACCCCAGATGACAGAGTAGAACTAGCCCACAAGGTTTTCTAGCTGTGATCTTTACGAAAGCAGATCACCACTGGTGGGTTCAAACCTTTGATCTTTTCGTTAGCAGCTGAGTGCTTACCATTGTGCCGCCAGGGCTCCTTTAAACTACTATCACAGGCTAACAGTTACTTCAATGTACCACCAGGGCTCCTTAATGTGATTTGTGGACGTCGTCTGTTTTCACCCAGTTTCAAACTGGGGCTCTTTCATGTGTAAAGCTGATGGTCTACCACTACACTACGTCAACTTTGAGACGATATCCAACAGAACAAAACACTGTCCAGCCCTGTAGTATCTTCACAATGGGTCCTGGGTTTTGAACTCACTGTTGGAACCACTGTGCCAATCCAGCTCACTGAGGGTCTTCCTCTTTTTCACTAACCCTCTACAGCAAAATAAGATGTCCTTCTCCAGGAACTGGCTCCTGACAACATGTTCAAAGTAGGTGAGACAAAGTCTTGCCATCCTCAATTCTAAGAAGCATTATGGCTGTGCTTCTGCCAATGCAGATTTGTTTATTCTTCTGGAAGTCCATGGTATTTGCAATATTCTTCTCCAACAGTACAACTCAAATGGATCAATTCTTCTACACTCTTCCTTAGTCACTGTCCAACTTTCAAATGCATTATGTTGCTCTTGTTGTTAAGTGCCGAGTTGATTCCAACCCATAGCGACCCTATATAGGGTTTCCGAGGAGCAGCTGGTGAGCTTGGCAGTCTGATGCATAAATGCAGGAGTTTATTGACGATGACATGGCTTGGGTCTGGGCCACTTTCGTTCTCAAATTGACATCTTGGGGCAGTTTTACTCTGTCCTCTAGGGAAGGTCCTTTATACAATACAGGGTTGCTATGGGTCGGAATCAACTTGACCGGCACTTAACAACAATAGGGTCCTTTGATAGCTAAATGAACTTAGCACAGTCTTATAGAAAATTACGTAGCAATCAAAAAGGTTACCATGCAAGATAAGTGTTTCAAGAAACACTGCTGTTGTTGTGCGCCATCAAATTGATTCCAACTCATAAAAACCCTGAAGAGGGTTTCTGAGAGCACCTGGTGGGTTGGAACTGCCGACCTTGCAATTACCAGTCCAGTGCTTATCCTACAGTTTCACAGCAGGGCCCAAGATATACTATTACTACCTGTTGTTGTTAAGTACCTTCGAGTCGGTTCCGACCCATAGCGACCCTGTACAGGGTTTCCGAGGGTGTAAATCTTTACGGGAGTAGAAAGCCTCATCTTTCTCCCGCGGAGCGGCTGGTAGTTTCGAACCGCTGACCTTAAGGTTCGCAGCCCGATTCGTAACCACTACGCTACCAGAGCTCCTATATATATATATATATATATATAAACACACAAAGTTCACTTAAGACTTATACACTTACTACTATGGTTCCGGTTCATCACTTCAAACAAAATGTGTTTAAGCACATCTGTGATCAGTAGATGGCTGCAGATAATTTCTCTCATTACGGTGCCTTTCAAAATAAGGTCCAATCAGAACAGTGCCTAACGAGGACATTTATTTAATCAGCAGATCCCCTTCGTAAGCCACTGTCTTGGATGGACTTCTTTTTTTTTTTTTAAGGCACCTTAATGCTGGTTATTTAAGGCAGAGAGGTCAGCTCAGAAAGTTACGGTGACTGTTTTGGGAACTCCAAAGGGGTAATCTTGGCAGATTTCCTCAAAAGACACAACGCAAACATGGGGGCCTATGTTAAAGAAGTGCCACTATGACAACACACCTGCTCATTCTTCAAGATTAGCAAGGGCTGTCCCAGGAGAGTTTTGTTCGAAAACGTTACCTGATCCACCCTAGAGCCCTCATCTTACACATTCAAACTTATTTTTGTTCTGACAAATCAAAGAACTTTGAAAAGGAACACAAGTCCCTTGAGTATGCTAAAATTGCCATACCTTGAAGAGCACAGAATTCTTTGTGGGAAGAGTGAGCAATATGCAAACAATGCCTTCAGAAATGCATAAACCTAGATGGAGGATATGTTGAGAAACAAGTCTCAGATTCTGATTTTTTAATAAAGGTTTCTACGGTTTTATAGCAAAACTTTTCGACGTATCCTCACATGTACATTTTACATTAAAAGTTAAAAAAAAAAAAAGAAGCCATAAACAAATACTAAATTCTAGCTAATGATATTCATGTTGAAATGCTTAGGGGAAAGCACACTACAGTCTGTGACACTTCGAAATACATTAAGCAGTTCAAACGAATGGGTGGAAGGATGGATAGATACATGATAAAGCCAAGTATTGTAAACGTGTTAACTTAAAAATCTAAGTGATGGGAACTGTAAAGGTAGAAGAAGTTTTGTAACCAAAAGGGAGTAGTTAATTTTACAATCCAGGAATAGAGGACCCTAGGACCATGAAGGCGAAGAGTACGAGTGGAAATGTGGGACCCTATCCAGAGAAGCAGCGACACCAGAGACTGAGTGAGAGAGCAGCTGAGGACTCCAGACTTGTGGAAAGGGAAAGGCTGAGTGCTGGCAGCCAGGAGGCAGGCTTGCAGAATGTGCCCTTTAATTGTTTAAATGATTATATATTCCTGAGTGTTTTGTGTACATCTCCCCCAGCAAAAAAAAAAACACAACAAAAACAGAGGGAATAGAAGCAAATACTCTTGAATGATGATGCACGGAGGGGACTGAAATCATTGCAATGAAACAATGAGTGTAAAACCCATGTTCTCCTATGTAAACTATCACTCAATTTACAATAAAAACTTCAAAAAAATCTAAGTAGGTGTTCACTATAAAATTCTGACAATTTGAAATTTTTCCTAATGAAATCTTGGGAGGAAAAGCTAACACTATAAACCAGTTTGCAAGTGGTACCAGTAAGTACTATAAATTCAGAGCGGAGTAGAGATATGTACACTGGAGAAAGCTCGAGGGAGAAGCAGTCAGTTATGTCTTGGGGAAAACGGGATGAATTAGGACATAAGAGGAATATATACATCATGAAATTCAAATATTATATAACTTAAGTCTTAGAGATAACAAACAGCTCTTTGCAATCTTTACCAACTCATTCATTCCATAAATACCATCTGTAGAAGCTCAGGAACTATGTGTAGAACAGAACAGACAGGATGTCCAACCTCCAATAACCAATCTTCCATACAGAACAGCTATCAGCTGAGATAACTATTCTTAGCAATTCTGTTAGATGGGCGTTCTCCTATTTATAAGGGAAACGTATACTAAAAGAAATCAAATGACTTGCTCAAGGTCATGGCCAAAGGTGCAAGAAGCCAGATTCTTTTTTTTTTATACTACATAAGCAATCTGGAGTAGGAACACTGGACAGACTATATTATTTCATTTGTAGGGGCACAGTGTAATTTCATACTATAAGTATTCAAGTGCCAAATGATGGAGACACAGAGTCTTCACATAAAGCTACTTTTAAAGCCCTGTTTCAGCTAACATAATTTTCACCTGCCACTATGGTTTCCAACTGTTTCAGACTTGGGAGCTTACATCAGTATCAACACATTTCAGGCAAATTTTAGGACAGGTAAAAGCAAATTCATTTGGAATAATACAAAGCTCCACTAGTTCTTCAATCTAAAATGTCTCTAGAATCAACAATAAAAATTTGGCTTCCTTGAAATCCAGACTTTTCTCTATGATTATTGAAATCCAAATATAAAATTCAACTTTAAAGAATCTTTTCAATTAAATTTTCACAAATAGTTGGTATAAAGGGAGACAATACAATTATTTTAGGCAATACAAGCTCAAAGTAATAGTCTATGTGGAACACAAACATTCCAAAGGTGTCCTATTTTGTAGGCTTTTACGACAACTAAACTGCAGTATTTTCTTTTGAAAATGAACTTTAGTGCCTCTAGTTGTATACTGATACTATCACGAATCTGACAAGTTTTTAAAGTTCCTTTCTTTCTTTATGTAATTAAAAACCCTCTGAAGTTATCCCATCTTACTGGGATTATAACAAGCATCACATAAAACCATATAGAATGTGTACTGATCAGTTCACATAATTATGAAAACAGAAAGTTTCTCTATAGTAGCAAAGAAACTTTTCAATTCTTTGTTTTGTTGTTAGGTGCCGACAAGGTGATTCCGACTCATAGAGACCCTGCATAGGGTTTCGGAGGAGCAGCTAGTGGATTTGAACTGTTGACCTTGTGGCTTGCAGTCTAGTGCTGATCCTACGGTGCCACACCACAAGTGCAGTGCATTAAATGAATGTAAATACGTAAACTTAGTGCAACTGGCCACAATAATACAGTCTCTATTTCAAATTCTGTCCAAAAATCCCCATTTGGATTTACATCTGCAAATTTACATTTGCAAATTTGTGCAAAAATTCCATTATCTTTAAATTACATTTCCCACAAACTTTTTGAAGCCCCCTCATATTCTAGAATAAAAGAGACTTTATTTAGACTTCATATTACTTATAATTATGGTTTTAACAAAATTAACAACCCATTCTTCTCAAAAATATATCACAGGATCAAATACTTAAGCCTCCTCTGAACTCAACTGTTCATTAATCTAATGCAGTGGTCCTCAACTAAGGAAGATTTTGCAACTCCAACCAGGAGACATTTTGGAAGTCCTGAGTGGAGGAGAGAGGTGTTACTGGTGTCTCAAGAGAGGCCATAAATGCTGCCAAACACCTCCACTGCACTGGACAGTCCCACACAACACAGATCAATTCAACCCAAACACCTCCACTGCACTAGACGACCTCACACAACAAAGATCGAGTCAACTCAAACACCTCCACTGCACCGGGAAGGGAAGCCCCACACAACACAGATCAATTCAACCCAATTGCCAACTGTACTCAGGTTGAGAAACCCTAAATTTACAGCTAAGTCCATTTACATACACCTTTTGTGAGCTCTGGTGGGATTATGTCAGTACTGTCATCTTGGTTTCACAAACAATCTAGTGGCTTCCATTACAGCATGTGACTCACCTCCCTCAGAATACCATGAAAAAGGAGCCCTGGTGGTGTCATGGAGTGTTCTGCTAACAGAAAGGTTAGCAGTTCAAACCCAGTAGCCGGTCTTTGGGAGGAAAAAGAAGGCAGTCTGCTTACATAAAGATTTATAATCTTAGAAACCCTATGAGGCAGGACAGGTCTACTCTGTCCTATAAGGAAAGGCAGTGGGTTTTTTGGGAGAACCATCATCATTTACTGGAGTCCTGGTGTGGCGCTGTGAACAATAAGGTCAGCGGTTCAAGTTTACCAGCTGTTTCTCAGAGACAGTTGGAACTGACTCGATGGCACTTAACAACAACCAATCATCATTTACCAACTGTATAAAACATATTAGAAATTTAACAAGGATTTAAATAGCTGATTCAAATTTGTATTCCATGTTTTCCTTAGTTTGAAGACTTAATTACCCAAAATGAACACAGCCTTTCAGTAAACACTGATCCCAGATTTCAGGTACACCACTAACAAGGTTCTAGCTTATTGCCAATTCTGGATCCTCTTTTTGCTCAGAACACATCTTTTAAGTAAAACAACAATTTCCATTCTTGTAGAAAAACATTCCATTTTGAAGACTTTTCTATTGAATGCCTACCTAGATGAGGATATTGTAATTTTTTTCCCTCAGAAATATATTGCTTATTCATAAACTCTTTTGAGTTTGAGAAAATTCATCTAGGGTATCATCATCTGAAGACTCAGTCTGCAATATGGCTTATAAAATCAATTTCACTATCGTCATTATAGCCTAGAGTGCTGCTATCCTTCACACTGCATTAATCTACTAGTTTCACTAATAATTGTGACATACATTCACTCTGGTAGCGTAGTGGTTACGAATTGGGCTGCGAACCTTAAGGTCAGCAGTTCGAAACTACTAGCTGCTCCGCAGGAGAAAGATCAGGCTTTCTACTCCTGTAAAGATTTACAGCCTCGGAAACCCTGTACAGGGTCGCTATGGGTTGGAACTGACTCGACACTTAACAACAACAACAACAGGAGGAAATTTTAAAAATTCAGAACTCTCAGCTATGTTCAACGAAACTTTAAAAAACAAACCAGGTCATAAAAATAGTATGAGCAATATAATAAATAGTATGAACAATTGCTATGCAGCACTCTTTACTCAGACCCCCCAAATGTTAACAACTTATATAATGTTTAAGACTGTCTCCCAGCGTCTTATGTACCTTCTTTTAAAATGCAGCAATGCTTTGGGCAAATAAATGGTTGTTCTCTTGAAGACTTCCACTAAAGAATACAAACCATGCAATATAAAATCTTACTAATTGCTGTAGTCAGTCCCAACTCATAGAGACCCTGTATAGGGCTTCTGAAGAGAGGCTGAATTTGAACCACTGACCTTGTAGTCCAGTGCATTATCCTACAGCGCCTCACGTGGACTCCATTGATAACTGTTGTTAAGTGTTGTCAAGTTGGCTGTTGTTGTTGTTAGGTGCTATTGAGTCGGTACCGGACCCATAGCAACCTTATGCACAGCAGAATGAAAACACTGCCCAACCCCGGGCTAACCTCTACTGCTCAAAAAGACACTAAAAAACTGGACCCTCTAAAATTTTGATGTTAAACAGCTAAGAGAATTATTTTCCACCCTCTTACTATTGTTGTAAGCAAAAAATGAATAGGAAACAGTTCAGTTCAAAAGGTGTTAACAATTGGAAAAAAAAAAAAAAGGTAGTAACAACTGAATCAAAGCTGAATTTGATTCAGATCATATAGTTAAGGTAGTCCCTTGGGTGGTGCAAATGGTTAACATGCTTGCTATTAAATCAAAGGTTGTGGTTGGCCAGCAGTGTGGCAAGACCTGGGGACTCTTGGGCCCAGAATCAGTGACATAGCTACAGAGGACTAGAGTGGAGAGTGAAGCGTCCAGCTGATAAGAGAGGTCATATGCATAAGAACACCCACATTTGCAGATAATATCCACTTGACCTGGCTTCAAAGACTGGATAATCAGAGCTCAACTAGAAGAAGAAAGAAGAGGTAAAAAAAGAGTAATCTGATACAATTTGATGAACTTGACCTACACCTATGGATGCAGTAGCTCAAAAGAGGGAAAAAATCCTTACAGCAAGGATCATTCCCACCCCCTCCGTACACAGAGTAGACAGGGATGGGCAACTTGGACATTGGCTACCCAAAATGGGGGGTTTACAAAGGCAAGATATGACTGGATTACAAGCTTTCAAGAGGGAACCTAGATCCAGAGGGCTCAGAAAAGGTAGAATCTCCACTGAGTAGTATCCAATCAGTCTGGGGGGGTAAGGGGAGGCGGCTGATGAAAGGAGATGCAGATGGGTCTCTTGTGATACAATGTAAAGGTAGACGTTTTGTAGCAAAAGGAGGGGAGTGATTAACTTTGCAGTCTAGGAGCGAAGGAGGTCCCTGGGACCACCAAGGGAGAAGAGCAGAGAGCAGGACCCTACCCAGAGAAGCACTGATGCCAGAGATGGAGGCAGAGACGATGACGTAGAGAGATGGAGCAGCTGGGGGCTTTAGACCCAGAGAGGGAGAGGAGCTGTGTGCTGATGACCAGGGAAGGCAGGCTTGCAGGGTACACCCTTTGGCTGGCTGATGATTCATAGAGGGATTATAGCCATGGCAAGGAAACGATATACAATAGGGATGAATGTAAAGCTAATGTTCTCCCATGTAAACTATCACATGGTGGTGGTGGTTATGTGCTGTGGAGTCGGTTCCAACTCATAGTGACCCTGTACAGGGTTTCCGAGGCTGTAAATCTTTACAGGAGCAGAAAGCCTCATCTTTCTCCCGCGGAACAGCTGACAGTTTCGAACTGCTGACCTTAAGGTTGGCATCCTGATTCGTAACCAGTATGCTACCAGAGCTCCTAATTCAAAATAAAACATAAAAAAAACAATCAAACGTTGGAGGTTTGAATCTAGTTAGAAGTACTTTAAACCCTGTGGAATCCAGTTCTACTCTGATACACACGGAGTCACCATGAGCTGCAATCAACTCAATGGCAACTGTTTTTGTGTTCGGCTTTTTTTGGGTTTTGTTTAGTTTTACTATGGTTATTGGAAGATGCATTTGGAGAATCTGGGTGAAAAGTATATGGCAACTCTTCAACAGCTGTTGTTAAACATTCTGACTCAGTAACCTTGATAGGGTTTCCAAGGAGTGGCTGGTGGGTTTGAACTGCAGACCTTGTGTTTAGCAGTCCAGTGCTTATCTCACAGCGCCACACCAGTAGGGGATACAAAAGAAAGAAACCATGTATCTCTATCCTCAAAGATACTAGCATTTAGCACAAAGATTCCATAAATTAATTGAGAATGGAACATAACAAAGGACTAAGTGTAACAGGAGATATGCTAGCTGAAGTTACAGAGAAAACATCACAAAAAGGACCTGAGATGGTTTCCAAGAGGGCAGGTAAAGATAGGACACTGCTCACTGCCACGATCATAGTAGCAAGCTCCCCCATACAAACATGGGCACATACATCTTTATCCATCTTTGTATCCTCTACTGTGCTTAGCATATTACTTTGTGGTGGAAACCAAGTCATTCCTTCATGCATGCATCCTCTAATATTTACTGAGCACTTACTATGAACCAGGTGCTGTTCTAGGAGCTGGGGATAGAGCAGTGACCAAAACAAAAACCCTTTTCCTCATTAAGCTCACATTAGTGGGAAAAATGAACAGTAATTAAGATTATTAAAGTAACTGAAGTGTATAGAACGCTAGACAATGATAAAATGACAAAAAAGACAGGATTTTTGAAATTTTTCTATGAGTGGCCAAAAAATACCTCACTGAGGTCATTCTGGGGCAATGAGGGAGTTAGTCATGTGGAAATCAGTTGGGAAAGCATTCCAGGCAGAAGGAACAGAAAATGCAAAGACCCCGAGGCACACACATACCTGATATTTTCCAAAAACAACAAGAAAGTTGTACAGCTGGAGCAGAGCGGAGAGAGAAAGGTAGGAAATGAAATCAATGATGGAATGGGGGTGGGGTTGCAGGTAGTTTCTTGATCATAACGGTAAGTTGTTACAGGTCATAGTAAAGACCTGGATTACTATGCACGTTTAAGTGGAAAGACAATGGAGGGTTTTAAGCGAAAGTGATCATAGTTTAACAAGTTTTTTGTTTTATTACTGGGATAAATAATCTAGGTATTTCAAAACAATCACCGGAGATAGTGTGTTGGAAATTGAAGAGGGGGCAATAGCAAAGCAGACAGAATGGTTAGAGGCTACTGAGAAATAATCCAAGTTAGAGATGTTGCAAGCACTGACTTGCTAGTTGTTGCTAGGTGTTATCCGTCCTATCAGTATGGACTCATAGTGACCCTGTGCCTAGCAGAACAAAACACTGCCAACCTCACAATTGTTGCTACGCTTGAGCCCATTACTACTGCTGTTGTGCCAATCCATCTCATGGGGGAGGGGGGGTTTCTCTCTTTTTGGCTGACCCTCCACTTTACCAAGCACAAAGTCCTTCTTCGGGGACTGGTCCCTCATGATACTATGTCTGAAGCATGAGAAATGACGTCTGGCCACCCTGGCTTCTAAGGAACATTCTAGTTGTACTTCTTCCAACACAGATTTGTTTGTTCTTCTGGCAGTCCATGGTACTTTAATAATCTCCAACATCATAACTTAAATGCATCAATTCTTCTAAGGTTTTCCTTATTCATTATCCAACCTTTCTATGCATATGAGGCTATTGAAAACACCATGGTTTGGATCAAGTGCACATTTGCTCTTGAACACCTTAAAGAGGTCTTGTGCAGTAGCACTGACTACAGTAGTAAAAGTGGGGGTTCTAAGAAGTGGTCAAATTTTAGATAGTACTCTGAATACCGAATATAGAGGATTTTCTGTGGACCACGTATGAAAAAGAGACAAAGTGAGAAGTCAAGAGATGCCTATTAAATAACTAAGAGGAGATACTGTGGTGCTGTAGGAAAAAAGCTGACCATAAGGTCAGTTTGAACAGCAAGGTTGGTGGTTCAAACTTACCAGCCATCTCTCGGAAACCCTACACAAGGTTACTACTATGAGTTGGAACAGATTTGACAGCACTTAACGTACACACACAGGTACATTAGAGGTGTCCTGGCATGGTGCTGTAGAATAAGCACTGGACTGCTAACTGTAAGGTCTGCAAAGTTGGTGGCTCAAACCACCAGCCACTCCTGGGAAACCCTATACAGGGCAACTATGAGTTGGAATGGACTCAACCACACTTAACAACAGCAGGTACACTGAAAAGAACCATGGCAGCACATTGCATTAAGCAATGGGCTGGTAACCTCGAGGTTAGCAGTTCAAACCCACCAGCCAGTAAAGATTTAGTCTTGGAAACCCTAAGAAGTATCTCTACTCTCTTCAAGAGGGTCGCTATTAGTCAATGACAATGGGTTTAGGGGTACACTGAAATAAGTCCTGGTGGTACAGTGGTTAAAGCGTTCAACTGCTAACCAAATGGTCTGAGGTTCAAATCCACCAGTTGCTCCACAGGAGAAAGACATAAGCATCTGCTTCCGTAAAGATTTACATTCTTGGAAATTCTAGGGGGTAGTTCTATTCTGAAATCGACTTGACAGCAACAAATCTTACTATTATTGTTTTTTAGTTAAGTAGACTGGTGTTGTTGCACTGTAGGATAAGCAGTGAATGGCTAACCGAAAGACTGGTGGTTCAAATCCACCAGTCGCTCCTTGGAAACCCTATACAGGACACAGGACTGCTATAAATTAGAACCAACTCGATGGCACACAACAAGAAGCTCCCTAAGGACAGGCATCATAATTCACTCTTTTTCTGGATCTAAAAACACTAGCACACTTCTTTGCAAATCAAACAAACCCACTGTCAGAGTCAATTCCAACTCCTATTGACAATACAGGGCAGAGTGGATCTACTCCTGAAGGGTTGGTTCTGAGGTTGTAAATCCTTGGGGAAACAGCCTCATCTTTCTCTGCAGAGTGGTTGGCCGGTTTCCACTGTCACCCTTACAGTTAGCAGCCTAATGCTTATTATTAACCCATTGCATATGTACAGTGGGAGCTAGACATCTCTGATGAAAGCAGAGTATACTCTTCCAATCAAATTGTATTTACTTCCTCTGATAGTTAAGGTTTTGTGTCAACTTGGCTAGGCCAAGATTCTCAATAGTTCAAGTGGATAAAATGTAGTTATCACCTCCATGATGAGATCAAACACACCAATTATCCAATGTATTGTAGATCACCACTGCTATGACGTAAGAAACACTTGTGGCATAGTGGGTTGCTAAGTACAAGGTCAGCAACTGGAACACCAGCCTCTCCCTAGGCAAATGATGAGGCTTTCTGCTCCAGTAAAGACTGACAGTCGCAGAGACCATACACACGGTCACTACGAGTCATAACTGACTGGACAGCACACAGCAGCAGAAGCATTTTAATGAGGTCAGATGCAATCTACGGGATTCAGTTGTATCTTGAGCCAATTTCATATGATATAAAAGGAGAGCAAAGTGAGCAGAAAAAAAGGGCCTTCCTACTACCAAATAGTCCTAGTGTAGCACTGTAGGGTAAGCACTGGGCTGCTAACCACTAAGTCAGCAGTTCAAACCCATCAGCTGTTCCTTGGAAACCCTATATAGGGTCACTATGAGTCAGAACTGACTCGATGACACTTAACAACAACTACCAAGGTAGAAGAGTTGGGAGTACAGTGCATCCTTTGGGTTGATGCCAAAATACATGGAAATCTCTAAGGAATGCTGGGCCTATAGATGCTGAAAAGAGACCTTTCCCCAGAGTCAAGAAAGACAAAGCCCGCCCCTGGAGCCGTGACTCTGAATGTGGACTTCTAGCCTCCTGAACTGTGAGAGAATACACTTCTGGTTGTGAAAGCCATCCAGTTGTGATACTGCTGCTATTACAGCATTAGATAACTAGCACAGTCCCCTCATTTAGAATGTAAAAATCATAAATATTTAGTTAGGAAGAGATACAGTACTCACTTTAAAGAGGAGGAAGCTATATCCCCTAGTGCATTTTGTCTGACTAGATCTCATAACCATATTGCCTTTGGTTTCAAAGTTATTTGGCACATACATTATCTATGTGCCAAATATCAATGAATCCAGAGGATTCCCGACCATAATGAGTGTGACTCTCCATTTTCACCAGAACCATAGGAGTCCTATGACTCCAGCTCCGTGCCAACAGTGAAGCTTTATAAATAAAGGACTGAGTGAAGTTAGGTGACTTGGCCAAGACAGTTATTCAGTGGCAGGGTGACTCCTGACTTTGGGGCTAAGAACGTGCTCTGCCTCCTTAAGGTTGTAAGGTGCATTCATCCCTGCAAAGTGGCTGAAAATCCTCAGGGGCCAGTGCTTGCTGTAGCTCCGCCTCACAAGAGGATCAATCAAAAATCCCACTGAATTCTGGAGGTTTTTTTCTTTTCATATCAAGATATAGATTAAAAACTTCTAGGGAAGTTTAATTGAAAATTTCTGTTAAGTGAAGCTCATCATTAAGGTTTAAGGGAAATTATGTATTTGAATAAAGCAGTAAATACAATAAACTACGTATATGAAGCTTGTATGAAGAAGAATGTGGAGGAAGCCTCATTAACAACCTGTGATATGTAGATGATACAACCTGGCTTGCAGAAAGTACACAGGGCTTAAAATACTTATTAAGATCAAAGACCACAGCCTTCATTATGGGTTATACTGGACTAATAAATAACATGGCGTGCTCTGTGGGATAAAGCACTGGACCACAAAGTCAGTTTTGACCACAAGGTCGGCGGTTCAAGCTCACCACACACTCCTTGGAAACCCTAGACAGGATTCACTATGAATCAAAACGAACTTGACGGTGCTCAACAATGACAACAACATAATAGAGAAAAGACTCCTGGTGTGGTGCTGTATGATCCGCACTGGACTGTAAACCACCAGGTTGGCAGTTCAACCCCACCAGATGCTGCTCCTCAGAAACCCTATGCAGGGTCACTATGAGCGGAATCAATTCACCAGCACTTAACAACAAGTGGAGAAAAGACTGAAGTTGTCAGAGACTTCATTTTACTTGGATCCACTATCAACACTCATGGAAGCAGCAGGCAAGAAACCAAACAACGTACTGCTTTAAGCCAATCTGCTGCACAAGACCTCTTTAAAGTGTCCAAGAATAAAGATGTCAGTTTGAGCACCTGACTCAAGCCATGGTATTTTCAGTAGACTCACATGCATGTGAAGGTTGGACAATGAATAAAGAAGATCGTAGAAGAATTGATGCATTTGAGTTACAGTGTTGGAGAATAGTAAGAGTGCCATGGGTGCCAGAAGAACCAACAAATCTATGTCAGAAGCACAGCCAGAATGCTCCTCAGATGCCAGGATGGTAAGACTTCATCTCTCATACTTCGGACATATTGTCAGGAGGGACCAGTCCTTGGAGAAGGACATCATGCTGGGTAAAGTAGATGGTCAACAAGAAAGAGGAAGACTCCCCAACGAGATGGACTGGCACAGTGGCAGCAGCAGTGGGCTCAAATGTAGCAACGATTGTGAGGACAGCGCAGTGTTTTGTTCTGTCGTAAATGAGGTCGCCAGAAGTCGGACCTGACTGAGGGCATCTAACAACGTAAAATGGCTCTGAAAGGACCTAAGTGATTATTTATACTTAGGTTTCCTTTTTAAAGACTTGCCATCATCTTTCAAGCAAAGAGTTTATTGTATTTCTGCTGTTTTCTTCTAATAGATCTTTGCAGTAAAACAGTCAGAAAATCGATGTCCACCTTTCACTGTGAAACTACAGTATAACCAAAAGAAAATCAAAAAGCACATTTTGTAAAAAAAAATGTAGTGCAGGATGCTAAGATGTATTGAGGATAGTGGGGAAATATGGTAGTGCTAAAGTCTATTTCAGAAATTCTAAGAACTTTAAACATGTTAAATATACCTCATGAAGAGTCCCGGAGGCCACCAATTTATGGCTAAATGAAATTTAAAAGAATGCAGGTAGAGGCTCTGGAGTGACTTAAAGCATTTGTACAAACTACACATGCAAATTTTGACCAGGAATGGATAGCCATCAACTCTCAGTGTTCAGAGAATATGGGACCTACTTTCCTACCACAGTTCTCAACTTTCTGTAGAGAGTTTGTATAAAGTAGAACCCATATCAGCTAAATTACTATAATCCAAACTCTAGAATGCTATGTAGCCATAAAAAGTGACGGTGTAGAACTAGCTGCACAGATACAGAAAGACATTACCATGATTTACTGGTAGTATAAAAAGCCTGGCACAGAATCAGATAGAACAAGACTCCATTTCTAAAACCCTTTTCTGTATATGTCAAGATATAAAGAGATGTTTGAATGGATGTTCACCAAAATGACAACATTACTGTGTTATCTCCAGGTGGTCAGAATCTATAGAATTTTTCACTTTTTTCTTTTTCTCTGATGTATGGTTTTAATGACTGCTAATATGCGTCAGACTGCAAAGTCGTTTGAACTGCAAGGTCAGTGGGGTTCAAGCTCACCAGCTGCTCCTTGGAAACCCTATACAGGTTCGCTATGGGTCAGAATTGACTCGACGGCACTTAGCAACAATAACAATATATTACATATGGAGTCCTGGTGTGGCACTGTGGGCTAATGTGCCAGACTGCAAAGCCGTTTGACCTACAAGGTTGGCAGTGCAAGCTCACCAGTTGCTCCTTAGAAACTCTATACAGGGTCCCTATGGGTCGAAACCAACTCAATGGCACTTAGCAACTATATATATATATATATATATATATGTTGTGTTTTTTGGTTTTTTTAAAACAACAAAAATATGGTTAGGTTAAAACCTAAAATTCAGCCCTAGTTTCCCCTAACATTTACATGCAAAGTTAACAGTTCATTTCATCAAAACTATCCTGTTGTAAATGCAAGATATTCTTCAGAAGTTTATAAATTATCAGGGAGGTAAGAGAAAAAAGTTCACATTAGTAATAATACCAGATCATGTAAGTGTTTCTGATCCTTGCTTCGTACTCTATCTGAAATTGCTAGTCTGAAACTGCTGCTCACATCACCTCTATCTGACAACTGACATTTTACTCCATACAGTACTGAACTCTGATTTCTGGGGTCCTGCACAAGGATCACTGCCACACTGCCACCATTACATTATATGTTACTGGAGAACAGGAGCAGTATTTTAGTCGGCTTTGTATCCCCACAGAACACATCATAGTTACTTCGTAAGGATTACTTGTATAAAAAGAAACGTGTGCCAGTTACAGTTCTTTGACGAAGAATCTCTAATCAGAATGATCAAAGATTTTGAAAAAAATGTACCTCATATTGGGTTTTGAAGTTAACCAAGAAATGTGCCAAGCAAAGGGTGAAAGCAGTCACCACAGCAAATGCCGTCACATGGAAATCACCTTCTAACTTTTAACTGATTTTCACGAAAACTAAACTGCAAGTGAGAAAGTGGTAACTTTAGAAAAAGGAACCAAAAATTCTTGTAGAGTGACAAATGCAAGGAAGGGATTCAAAGCAAAGGAACCTGTCCTAACAAAAGCCTAATATAACTACAAAACAGAACCAATTCCCCTACTTGAGCCTCATAAAATACAGCAACAAAATATATAAGCCCTTACACATCACCTAAGAGCTTAAAGCAAGCGTAAGACCCCAGAAATCAGAGCTCAGCACTGTATGGATTTTAGAAAGGTAATAAAGGTATGTTTTGATGTTGCTTCCCAAGCACATTATATTTCTGAAGCAAAACACAGGAACACTTGTTCTGAGTGGGACAGCCTAAATCAGGTTGTGCCCCCAAATTAGCTGTGGAGCCAAATGTACCAAAAGCAAACAACAAAAATATCTCATACTTTATCATTTCAAATAAGAGATTTAGACCTAGTAGGTCTGGATGAGGAAGGTTCGACAGTCAAGATGCTGGTAGTAAACACAACATTCAAATACAGAGGAGGAAAGGAGGCTAGGGAATGTAAGACCAAAGAGAGGGGTTAAAAAAAAAAAGTGAACCACTGGGAACTGCAACCAACAAATGGCTAACACGTTTGAAGTCAACTAGAATTAACCAGAGATATTCTCTAGTCAGCAAACTTCAAAATGTCATTAGAATTTTGTTTGCAATTTATTTATTCACCACCTACAGTGTGCCAACACTCTCCTGGACATGGAGACTATCAGGAAAGTTAAATCCCAATCTAGATGCATTGTGTGAGCTACTGATACAGTCCTCTCAGGAGAAAAAGAATATCTGCTAGGAGTCTTATCAATGGCTCAAGGACAAAAACAGACAACCAATCCCACTAGGCATGTTCTTTAAAGAAAAAGATCCAAAGAGAAATGTATATAATTAAAGAAAGTCAAGGTTTAAAAAATATGTATGTTTTTAAAACTGAAAGACAATTGTTGGTTGGTTGTTAAGTACCAATGTTTCGGTCTGACTCATAGTGACCTAGTATAAGGCTTCCGCGGAGCAGCGGGTGAGCTTGACCTGCTGACCTTGTGGTTCAAACAGACGTTGCAGTACAGCACAGAGTCACACCAGGATTCAAATTCACATTTAAGAAGGAAAAAATGTCAGGAATTTAAAATTTCTTAAACTATTTGCCAAAAATGTACTACTGGCAGAGCTCTGGTTCACTGACTACCCAGGTATATAGTTGAATAGGTTACTACATTATATGACTCTCACTTCAACAAAACCCAAATATCCAGAATTAAACTGCAATAAGGAAAAGACAAAAATCCTAAAATACACCCTGTACTCACTTTTTTAAGTAATGGAAACAAGAAAGTATGTGAAGAAAGGTAAGTATTGTTGTTGTTGTTGTTAAGTGCCGTCGAGTCGGTTCCGACCCATAGCGACCCTGTACAGGGTTTCCGAGGCTGTAAATCTTTATGGGAGCAGAAAGTTTCATCTTTCTCCCGTGGAACAGCTGGTAGTTTCGAACTGCTGACCTTGTGGTTCGCAGCCCGATTCGTAACCACTACGCTACCAGAGCTCCTTAACCAGGTCCTTATTTGAACCCTTAAAGACAATATAGGACTTCTGACCCTGATTCGTCAACTAGACAGCAAACCCTTTAGTTGCAGGAACTAGGTCTTCTATTTCCCAGCACACAGCACTGCTCATGTGAACAACTATGAGTTGATCAAATCAAAACAGCATCATAAAAACACCTAGATATTTTGTCTCCACCAATCCCATTACCTTCACCATTGTTGTTAAGTGCCGTCAAGTCGATTCTGACCCATAATGACCCTGTATAGGGTTTCCAAGGAGCAGCTGGTGAGCTTGAACTACCGACTTTGCAGTTCAAACAACTATGCCGTCTGATGCATTAGCCCACAGTGCCCCAAATGCTACTGCTGCCATTGCTATTTCTGTGACTTAATAGTTGGTGAGGGTTTCCCTTTTTACACAAAGCTTCAAATACACATCCCAACCTGAAACTTTTAATGTCATCCCAGTTCACACAATACAGAGCTCACTGGGTGTTAGTGCATAAAAAAGCATTCCTTCATGGCATAGGGCTCCAGGGTTACTTCCTTTTAACAGTTCAAGAGAAAGGTCAAAAATTCGTAAAGGTTTAAGCAATATCCCTTAATAAGCAATTCAAGTCAGCAACCCAATTTAACGTGATTCTGCATACAACATTGAACCTAAAATGTCCTAAGCACACTTCTCCCATTACAGGTTGGAGCACAAGGCTACAAAAGCTACACACGGAAAGCCTGACTACTTCTCAACTTCACCCTACTCTCTAATTTAAAAAAAGCAAGAACATTGCAATTTTTAAAATATATAGGCGCCTAGATGGTCTAACAGAATTACACAAACCAGAAAAGGAAAACTTTTCAAGAACACCCATAGTTACTTAAATTATAACTTATTTATTTGTGAAACTAAGCTTATATAAAACTACCTGCACAATGAAAGTATTCAGAAATGCAAGAGTCGAAGAAAAAGAAAACAGGAGTATTTTATTCAAAGTCTCTTGAACTTTTCTGAAGGTATTTTATAAGCAGATCAGTTTGGGGAGCAGAATGCAAATCCAATTATTTATAAATCTCCAGCCTTGTGAAGGAGCTTCCATTTGTCTCTTCATGGATAACTGGGTTTGAAATTCTAAGGCACTGAACAGTCGCTAAGTCTCGCACGACCTCACTGACTCAAAGGAAGTCCCGTCTCGTACAGTCACGGTAACCGAACATTAAGGGAACTCCTGGCAAGGTTGTCCCCCGGCAACATTTCTAGTCTCTGAAGCCGCTCCGCCCCTCCCCCACCATCACAGCTGCAGAAGCATAGCCAAGAACGAGAGCTGCACTGGACGGCCCAGAAACTTCGGAAAGGATCTTGAGCACCTCGCACCAATAATTACAGCTCAGAGCGGACTCTGACGTTCCTGGCTGCACGGTGCCATCCAGGCTGCATGGAGCAAACCGGAGACTACAGCTCTGGCACCCAGCCCTAGTGCCTGAGGCAGAAGGCATGGCCGAGCCAGGAGTAAGTCCTGACACCTCCACGGCTCCCAGTCAGCAGGGGCTCCTCCCACCCCACCGGGACACAGGGAGGGGCAAATCTGGGCGCCATAGCTCCCAGCTTGACTCCACAGCGGGCTTTCCCCAGCCCCGCCTCATTTGCCAAGGAGGCGGAAACTCCGGCAGAGGGACGGCTAAGGGGAGTGGCATTGCTGCTCGGTACTGCCCCTCCGGCCAACCGGATCCAGAGAAGACTGAGGAACGCAGACTTCATGCGTCCTCCTCCGCGTGCCCTGAAACCACACGCAGGAGACCCCTAGCCGTCCCCCAACCCCAGAAGCCCAAAGCACGGACGCCCACGAGACCCCGCCCACCCCAAGCGGACAGGGGGTTGTCTGCCGCAAACAGCACTTAGTGGGAGCTCGGCCCCGCCCCTTCCTCCACAATCGCACGCGCGCGCCGGCCCCGCCCCTGAGCGGCGGCGCGAGAGCCCGCCCCCTCCGCGTTCACCGGGACTACGCTCTCCTCCCCCTCCCGCACGAAGAGCTACCCTGCTCCGCCCCCCATAACCCCCCCCACATCCACACACATCCCGCCTGCCTTCTCTACGGGAAGCCGGGGAGGTCAGACCCCTAAAAACACACACCCTCGAGTTCGGCGTTACCCACCACTCAGGCTTTCCGCCCCGACCTCGGCCTAGCGTGCTCTCACCGCAAAGCTGCTTCAGCCGCAAGTCACTGCGTGTCCCTCACGGCGTAAGCCTCGGGCTCAGCTGGGAGGCCCTAAGAACAGCGCGGGGCACAGGCCCGCCGAAGCGGGCTGGCAGCCTCCTCTCCACTAACCAAGCGATCACAGGCCCCGGTGCCGAGCCTGGGGAAGAGGGAGGGAGGGAGGGAGGGAGGGAAACTCCAAGGGGGAAAGGGGAGGGGGGGAAGATGGAGAAACCGTCTCCGCCGCCTCTACCGCCGCGGCCGCTTCTCTGTTACCCGGGAAATCCCGCCCACTCCTCCGGCCCGCCCCGCAGAGGGAAGACTTAATTTCGTTCCGCCACAGGCCGCATTATCCACCCATCAAACATCTAGCCAATCGCTACGCCCCGTCTGCCGACTTCCCGCCCCTTCCCCCTCGGCTGGAAGGGGAGGGGGAGCCGCTTACCTTCTCCACGCCCCTATTGGCGGGGAGCTTTCCCAACTCAACCCCGCCTATTGGAGAGGGATTGCTGAATCCCACCCTCAAGCCGCAACGCTATTGGAGGAAGCAGGCAAGCTCTTCAGGTCTCATTGGAGGACACTACAAATCCCGCCCCACACTGTCTCACCCACAGGCCCTACAAGTCGGCTCCCGCCCCGCCGGTCATCGCATTGGAAGGCGGCTACCCTGGGCTCTCCCACCACCCCAGGAAGGTAAGTAACCGCTGTGGGGTAAAATGTCCGTAAGTGAAGTAGGCTCCTCCTACCCGATTGCCGGGTCCGCCCCCGCCCCTAACCTTCGGATTCGAGAGCTCGGCCCTGTTGGGAGCAGCCATTGGTCAGGACTCGCGTCTAGAAGGAGCTGACTCCGCCCTACGCGAGGAGGCTGAACCCTAGCAGTCCTTTTGTGGAATGTTTACACTAGAGACTGAAGCACTAGAGTTCCAGGGCTGGAGACTAGGGATGGCGCGGGTATCAGCAGTCGAGATCCCATACCCTGGGATTTAAAGAGAAAAGGCAGCACATTACCAGCCAGGAGGACCCCCTTACCAAAAAATGAGAAGAAAGACAACTTCATCCTTCCCACTCAGTTATCTTTATACTCTTGTTTCCACACACGCTACGTCCTAGAAAACACAAATACGAGTATTTATCAGAAGCACAGCCGGCAGCTCCTTCCATTCGGTAGAATGCAATATTAAAGGTTGAAAACCTAAGCTAGAATATAGTCTCAGGGGCTGCCAGTCCACCTTTCGGGGAGGAGGGGCTGCTCACTCCTAACTCCGACACTCCCTAAACCTGAGTATGCAGTTCTAAAAGGGAGGAGAAAACTAAAAGAAAGGCAGGGCACTAACAGCCGCCGCCCTAGCAAGCCTCCGGAAGGCGGAGCGTGAAGCGTAAGACACTCGCGATCTCCCGGGTAAGTCTGAAGGAGTCCTCAGACTTATCGAGCTGAGGAAGGAGAGGAAAAGATCACGGCAAAAATGATCCTTGGGGGTTAGATCCACACTTGAGAAAGGATAAAAATTAGAGTTGGGAGCAACAGATAACTGTTGTTCTCTTCCTCCCTGTGTAGGTAATAGTGCCTCGAACACACAGACGTGCAAGTGACAACTAGGTTGCATTCGTTTATTCACTAATAGGGATGAGGAAAGACACTGGCCTCGGTTTTGGGGGCATTCTCGTAGCGCTTGGGTAGCGTAGTAGATTGCGAGCTGGGCTGTTAACTGAAAGGTCAGCAGTCCAAATCTACCAGTCGCTCTGCGAGAGAAACACGAGGCTTTCTGATCCCTAAAGGAAACTACACAGGATCGCTATGAATCGGAACCGACTCCAAGGCACAGGAAAGAGGGCGGGACTAGAGCCTTCCCGCTCACTCCAGCAAAAAGGCTGCCCCCCACACACACACAGAGGCAAGTGGGTCCCCAATTGGTAGGCCACAGGAATCTGCTCCTACATTCTCCTACTATGTCGTCCTCCATCTGCAACCCAGCAAAAACAGACAGAAAGAAACGAGCGCTTGCAACAGGTGGGCCTGACTCCAAGGATGGCTCAGAGTCGCGAGGCCATGGCAGCGAATAGTGAACTTTTCACCACGAGTAGCCGGCAGATGGGAGCAGTCTCGCCTGGAGCCAAGCCTTGCCCCGGGACGGAGCTCTAAAAATAAGGCAGGTCAACGAAAGGGACCCCCGGGTCAAACCTCTCGGAGAAACGGCATTTTGGTAGAATGGACGGAAATGCCTTTAACCCTGAGCGGGCCTCCTTCCCAGGTCTAAATGCCACAAGTCGCTTCTACCTGGACATGGAGAACTACTCCAAACCCGACCCAAACGAGACTGCCCCTGACTTCCTCTGCCACGGGAGACGAACTGCCATGTGCCAAACCTAAACAACCAACTAAGGACGCCGGTGTCCGTTTAAGGGCAATCTCATGGGAATCAAGGGGCCTCTAGTGTGCGAGAATAGCCAGGCAGCAGGGTCAGAACTTTTATACTTAGCCTAGTCCGGAAGGGCAGATATCACTCTTTCCCGACTACGCCCCCAATAGTCACACCCTAGCTGCACCCCGAAGACTATCAGATCTCGATTCTAGGAGCGATCTTTGTGTGTGCATTGATCGCTCACTCGCTTCCAATCCCACCCACCCTCACACCCCCCCCAGTCCCCCACGCCGTGGGCGCCGAGCTCAGGACTTCCGGGCGGGAGGACAGTTCGAAGGAGCGGGGCGCGCCCCATACATGTGCGAAGCGCGCACACGAGCGAAGGGGAGGAGGAGGAGGGAAGAGAGGTTGACTTTTTCTCCCTCCCAGTTCGCTCCGTCAAAGGCGGAGCTATGCATTTCACCAATCAGAGGTAGGGGCGGAACCTTGCGCCTCACGTAAGTCGCAGGAATCCTCCCTCCGCCTTTCACAGGAAAAAAATCCTAGCAACTTAAACTCCAGTCCGACCTCCCGATAGGCGGAGCTCGGGAGAATGTCACCCAATTGGCAACCAAGAAGAAAAAAAGGGAGACTTTCCCAGCCAATGGGAAACAAGAGAAGGCGGAGCCACTGAAGGAGCCAGCGGGGGGTGGGAGAGGGCCCCGCCCCTCAGCTACCCTCCCGGCCGGTTGCACAAGCCTCCGCCGGAGTATAGTAAACAGGCTGAGCCAATGAGTGGAGGCAGTAGAAGCTAGGTGCTCCACGGGTCCAATTCCTTCTGCCTCAACTGCCGGTGTCGCCCCGCCTGACCCCCTCAGTTCGCGCCGGCGCCTGCATCCCCGCCCGCCGCTTGCCGAAGGCCGCCTTTCCGACTGACAGACGCGCCCCCCGTGCCCCTCCCCGCCCGCTGATGCATTTCCTTTTCCCGATTCCGAGCGTGGAGTCTGTTTTCCCAGTTTCCGACCTTCACTGCCCCTTTCAGGCCACCCCTCGAGGGCGCGCGCACGCGCCCGCGCCCCATTCGAGACCGAGCGGCCCGCAGCGGCACCTCGCGGGAAGGGGGAGACCGGCAGCGGCACGACCGGGGGAAGGGAAGGGAAGGGAGCAGCCCCGCCGCTGTCGCCGAGGGGTGGGAGGGGAAGGAGGCAGCTCCATATTTGCAACGGAATCAGCTGTGGCTGCGAGACCAAGCCGCCTAGTTCTTGGAGGCTTTCTACACCCCGCGGCCCGGTGGGCTCCGGCGCTGAATGCTGGCTCGGCCACCACAGCCCGGGAGTAGAGAGAGCTCCGAGTAGCGCGCGGGCTGATGCCGAGACGCGGGGACTCTTTCCGGTGGCCTCTCCCGCCCCCAGCCGCTCCTCCCGCAAGCCCGGCGTTGCCCCCGCCCCCAGAGTCCCTAACAACCGCGAGCCCTTGGCGCTCGCGCTTCCTTGGGGCGCGCCCACCGCCCCCTCCGACAAGTTTGCAGGCAGACAAAACCCTTGAGGCGACTGTAGCCTTCGTGCAGCGTGGTTAGCGGGGAAAGCCACGGGCCTCGGCTCGCTGGCTAACTCCTGCTCTTGATCAACTCCAGGCACCCCGAGGTCAGTGGTCCCGGCCAGTCGGGCTAGGGCCGCCGCCCCCTGTCGATCCCGCGCGCCACAATCCGGGCCTGGTTCCGGTAGGTGTACGGAATCCCCCATTTTTTTCTTTACAATATTTTTTTCAAAAGGGAGGTCATTCCAGGAGCGGGGAATCTCCTTCTGCCTACCCCTTTCCCATTCTGCCGCCGAAACCTACCGAAGCCGACTGCTCGGTTAGATACACTGGGCAGCGCGGTCGGCGCCGGGGCGACCCTAAGCCAGGCTAGCCCCCTCCCCACGCCTCCCTCCCGGCTTGGAAACACACACACACACTGGCAAGCGGGCGGCGCCAAGAGCTCTCCTTCCTGGCCTGCCCCTCGCTCCCTCGGCCGCCGGACTCCTAGCTACCCCCAAGCTCTGTCCTAAGGCCCGTGGTGCCTGCACCGCGGCAGGCTGGCTAAAGCGAGCGGCTGGCAGACTAGCCCCCCAAACGCCCGAGATTGGGGGGACCAAATTAAAAGCAGCTGTTTAACATACCTTCCGAGCCAGGCGAGGAGTCCTGAATGGGGAGGAACGCCCCCCACGAGCTATTGGCTCCCCGTTAACACGTCAGTCACCCTGGTCCCGCCTCCTCCCTTTGCCCCACCTCTTCCCCTTCATTGCACGCCCCCTCCCTCCCCAAAAAATATAAATTAAAAGCCACGAGTGGGAAGTGCATCCGTGGCTGAGGTCCGTATCTTTTCAGTGCTAGAGTTTGAGATCCTTGGACTGGAGGGAAGCCTGAGACTTGAGGATCTGCAGGGTGGACTCAGAGGAAGAGAGAGAGCGAGAACAGGGCGACCGGGCCCCCACTTCCTTCTCATGCACACACACCCCATTTGGAGCTGGTCAGAGAGGCGGGAAAGGGCGCCCTAGCGTTTGGCAGGAATATCTGGCTGTGACCTAACCGTGTCCGGCCCGCTTTGTAAGGCACCTAAAAATGAGTGATGCAAGCGGGAAGTCCTGGGTTCTGAACAACAGGCACTTGTGTGAGCACCTATTGCGGGTGAGGCTGGCACATTAATACCGCACCTGCTGCTGGGTGCATTTACGGAGGCCGGATGGGAAGTTCACGCCATACCTTCCAAAGACTCCGGAGCCTTTCGAAGAGATGGTATGGATCTAACTCAAGATATGTATGTGTACATAGACATCTGTAGGAACTCAGAAGAGAGAAAGTTCTTATAGCTGAAGGAAATTAGGAAAGGCTTCATGCAGGATGTAACATTCAAGTTGGGTCTTGAATGAGATTTCAGGAGCAAGTCATTTTCATCAAAGGACACTAACAGATAAGTGCAAGACCTTGTTAAGTGCCTAGAGTCAGTTAAACCTGTATAGGGTCCCTGAAGCTGTAAACATTTGCCCTCATCTTTCTCTCACAGAGCTGCTGACGGACTCCAACTGTCTACTTTGTGGTTTGCAGTCCAGTGCTTATCCTACAGAATGTTGTGCCGTCGAGTCTATTCTGACTCACATAGACTCTGTATAGTGAGCTTGAACCACCAAACTTGCGGTTCAAATCGACTTTGCAGTCCAGTGCATTAACCCACAGTGCTGGAGTTGTTCATGAAAATGAGAAAGATGGAGCTTAACAGTGGAAGGACATTGGAAAGGTGGGAGTAGAGCAAGGCTTTTAATACCTGGTTAAATGCATGGACCTGCACAGTTGAGTGTTGAGGATGATCACACAAATATCACAGCAACCTGATGGGTTCTGAGGGTGAGCTGAGTGAATAGTGCCTATAGGCAACAGGGTCAGGCAAGAGGCTGGTGTAATGATAAGGGTTGGAAACTTACAAGAGGCACAACTTAATTGTGGGAGAGGTGGATGGGTGTACTCCAAGAGAAGCCTTCCTTTCTCTACCCTCTCCTGCCACCCAAATGTAGTAAACCTCCACCTTCAGCAGTGCTCCTGTGCAAACTGGGACTCAGATTCTTCCTGCATCATTTGGGAGTCTGTGCACAATAGAATTAAGCCAAAATGTGTGAGCCAGAGAGACCTGTTGATTGAAGCCGTCCTAACTGCATATGGAAAGTGAAGACAGGACAATAGTGTGGATGAGGTGAGACATGCAGAATATGGAAGGCCTTGGAGACCTGCTATTGTTGAGGAGGCTGCCCCAGTATTTCATGGGAGCTATAACTGAGAACCTGACCAGGGCAGTGGCTGGGGGAAGACAAAAATAAAATAGAGATACCTGTTTGAGAAAAACTCGAGGGGAGTGGGTGGCTGGTCCAGTGTGGTGAGGAAGTAGCCAGTGGCTTGCAGTGTAAAGCTGTGAAGAAGTTGTGGCTAATGGTTGGGTAATTGGTTTCTAAGCCTAGAATGGCCAGTGACTGGGGATGTATATATTCTTAGGCAAGTCCCTTTCTCCTTCTAGACCCATTTCCCTGCTGTGGAACAGGGTGGAAATTAGGAATAGAAAGACAGCCTCTAAGGACCCTTCCTTCTCTCAGGGTCCTTATACTTGCCCCAGGTGTATGTTGCTGTCCCCTGCCCCCTTAAGATTTCCACCAAGGAGAGAAGGCAGATAAGTGATTTGGGAAGTGCAGGGGATCACCCCAGGAGTCTTACTCAGCTTGTGGGATCATTGAACAGAGGTGTAGATGCAGGAAAGGCCAGGAGATGGAAACTGTATTTAGTGCAAGGTCCAAGACCTGGCATGACCATGGAAGCCAAGCTTCACTCTCAGACTAGGGGCTCCACAGGGTGAAGACCAGAGACCTCCTGATGTCTAGAGCTTCAGCTCAGATTCCTACTGTATTTCCAAAGGACTGCCCTCACTGAAGGCATAACATACCAACTGTATCAATGTGGGATGAAGCAGAGTGGTAGAACAGAAAGAATACTGGCTTGGAAGTTGAGCACTCTGGTCCCTGCTCAGTTCCTTATTAACTGTGGATCAGCCTCCCCTGTTGTACAAGAGGATAACATAATAATCCTTTGCCTGCTGTTCTCAAGTTTGTTATAAGAACCCAATATGATGGTAAAATGCATTTTAATACACCTGAGTCTCCCTGCTTCTGTGGAGGCCAAAGACCCAAACATCTGACTGTGAGTCTGGCAGCAAGTTGTGTGCTGTACATGAAATTACTTATGGGGCAACTAGAAGCTACCTTAGCTCACAGAACCAGGTCTCCCTCCCAGTCCTATGGGCACCAATGTGTTGAAGATTCTCTCCTCAAAATCCCCAAACAGAATTCCTTAGAAGGACTCCCCTGGTTGTTTGACTCAGTCTGTTGATTCCTGCAGAGTCAATCACAGGCTTTTGGAGGAAGTGATTCTTTGCTTAGGTGCCATTGGCCCCACTGCTGCACTGCATTGAGGGCTGCATCTGTAGCTCCCTCTCCCATCAGTGAGAAGAGAGCACTGAATGGACCCGGGCCCTCCTTGGAGAATATGGAGTCATGTTGGGATGCTAGGTTCTGATTCCCAGGGGCCTTCTTCTATGGAAGGCTTTGTGAGTTAAGGATTTTATTTTCTAGATGAGTAAATTGAGGCTAGAGCAGTAGAGTGACCTTTCCACTTCAAACAGTCAGGCCCAAAGCCTGTTTGTCCCATATGTTGTCTCTGTGCACACTGGTGCTGGAGATGAGATCCAGATTGAAACCCTGAAGGAAAAGTCTCTCTTGATCCACACTCTCCTCCCCATACACTAAAAGCAGTTTGTTCCCAGTTAGTTCATTTCTGGTTAATTAAAAAAAAAAACATTATCCTCTTCAAAGATGTCTCCCAATCACATACATGTTGTTATTAAGTGCTGTTGAGTCAGTTCCAATTCGTAGGGACCCTGTATAGAGTTTCCAAGGAGCAGCTAATGGTTTTGAATCACCTACCTGCAGCTGAGACCAACCTTGTGGTCCAGTTTTTATCCTATAACACCACACCAGGACTTTATACATACATAACAACTCACAACACATACACTGAAAACGATTACACCTTCAGCAGCCACAATCTCAAGAGAATCTCTCTCTCTCTCTCTCTCTCTCTCTCTCACACACACACACACACACACACACACACACACACACACACACACACATATAGGCTCATTCACAGAGAAGAACCCATTCACAGTTCTTTAGGGTGCTTAAGGTGATTAAGAGACATTTAGAGCCTGCACTTCAGTACTTTGCTGACAGAACCTCTGGCAGCAGAAGTTGCTACAGCCTGCTGGGGAATATCCAGGTGAAGGGCTTTTGAGGCTTTACTTTGGATTCTGAGGCTAGCTTCATTCCTTGCCCCACAACCCAAAGTACCCCTATAGGTGGAACCAACTTGAAGGCACATAACAAAAACAAAGCATTTACTTAGAAGTGCAGTGGCTCCATAGGATAAACACTGGACTGTGAACCACAAAGTGGTTCAAACCCACCAGCTGCTCCTTGGAAGGAAGATGAGACTTTATTCTCTCAGGAAGATTTAAAAAGCCTAGGAAACACTATAGAGGGTTGCTACGATTGAAAACCAATGGGAAGGAACTTAACAGTAGCTTTACTTCCAGTTCTGGTGTGGTGCTGTAGGATAAACACTGGACTGCTAACAGCAAGGTTGGTGGTTCAAACCTACCCACTGCTCCTTGGAAACTATAAACAACAAATTGAAGGACTCTTAACAAGAAGTATTTGCTTAATCATTCTCTGACCTTTTTCTCCTTTATCCCATCCTTACTCCCTCTTCTAGTCATTCAAATGCAAAGTCCCTAAAGTTGACATCCTAGCAGAGTCCCTGAACAGTTATTGTTATGTACCCTCTAGAAGTTCTGACTCATGGAGTCCTGGTGTGGCTCTGTAGGATAAGCACTGGACCACAGGTCAGTTTGGCTGCAAGACCAGCTGCTTCTCAGAAACCCTATACAGGGTTGCTAGAGTGGACACTGACAAGACAGCACTTAACAACAGTAGTTCTGACTCATAGGTTTCAGAGGAGTGGATGCTGGGTTTGAACCACCGACCTAGCGGTTAGCAGTCCAGTACTCATTCTACAGTACCACACTAGCACTCCAGAGAGTCCCAGAGCAGGGCTAAAGAAGTAAACTACCTTACTGTATTGTGTAACTCCATTTCTCTGGTAATCAGGTGACTTTGTTGTTGGTAAGTACTGTGGAGTTGGTTCCAATTCATAGTGACCCTGCACAGGGTTTCCAAGGCTGCAAATCTTTATGGAACAGAAAGCCTCATCTTTTTCCCGCAGAACAGCTGGTAGTTTTGAACTGCCGACCTTGAGGTTAGCAGCCCGATTTGTAACCACTAAGCTACCAGAGCTCCTTACTTACGTTGTACATATTCCAGATTCTGAATTGCTTGGGAATTTTGAATGGGTCTTACAAGTGCCCCAATACCCGGAAGTGCCTTTCTCTCACTGGGCGTTAGTTTACCCTTCTGGAAAATCACTATCATGAGTCTATTCCCCTAAATTACCTGGATTTATGATTTCAAAGTGTTTCCTTGTATGTATCAGTTGTTTTATTTTAAAGCAGCAAGTTCCTTTGTTCAGATGGTATCATTTTGAGATCTAATATGTGAGATCAAAGTGGGGGGGCTTTGGTTGGACTGGGGACAGTCAAGAGCACTGTAGTCTCGGCTTTGTTCTCTACTTGTGCCTCCTTCCTCTCAGCCCCCGTCCCAAGAAAACTGTATTTCCAAATCTTGTTAATTCATCCCAGCCAATCCCCATCTCTCTAAAGCCTGTGACTACCGGGCCTGGCCTCAGGTTAGCAGCGCCTATTGGTCGGTCCTCTTCAGGGCTTTTCTTCCTCTACTCAGCTTCCTCTCCTCTCTACTCACAGCCACCCTGTATAGGGTTTCCGAGGAGTGGCTGGTGAGTTTGAGCCACCCACCTTGGACCTTGTGGTTCAAACCAGCCTGTGGTCAAGTAAGATCCTGTAATGCCACATCAGGACCTGTGACTAATTTTCAAGTTGATCATTTTGTATGACCTGCAAATGACGTTATAAATTTTAGCAGAAAAAAGGTTCCCCACCCCCAATCCTGATTTGGACTCCTGGTGTGGTGCTGCAGGGTCAGCACTGGACTTCAAACCACAACATCTGCAGCTTAAACCCATCCACTGCTCCTCTGGAACCTTATACAGAACCATTTAGAATAACAATAACCCTTTAGTTAGACTAAAGGGTCTCTCCCCTCTTCTTGCCTGTGCACTGTTGGCTGATGCCATTCATTTCCAGTGCACATTGTTTCTATCTTGTTGTTGTTAAGTGCTGTTGAGTCAGTTCTGACCCATAGTGACCCCGTATAGGGTTTCCGAGGAGCAGCTGATGAGCTTGAACTGCCGACCTTGCAGTTCAAATGGCTTTGCAGTCTGGCGCATTAGCCCATAGCGCCACACCAGCTTCTATCTAGACTGTCCCAAATTGGTATTTCCAGTCCAGTCTCTTCCTACCATGAGGACTCCTGGTGTGGCACTGTAGGATCAGCACTGGAAAACAAACCCACCAGCTTGGCAGTTCAAACCCACCAGGTGTTCCTCGGAAACCCTATGTAGGGTAGCTATGAATCGGAACCAACTAACTCTTAACCAACGTCTGTCATGAACATCAGACAGCCTTCAACTGGCTCCTTTTCATAGGTAGTTATTAAAGGTCAAAGAGACACCAAAAATTAGAATGGCTGAACTCTCCTCAGTCCTTAAACCTTCAAACAATATTGTGGCTTAGGAAAGAATTAAGTGCCAATGAGTTGATTCCGACTCATAGTTACCCTGTATAGGGTTTCCAAGGAGCAGCTTGGTGGGTTTGAACCACCAACCTTGGCATTAGCAATCCAGTGCTTCTCCTACAGCTTCCTACCAGGACTCCAGTTAGGAAGTGTCAGGTTCTAATATGGGAGAGGAATAGAAGAGAATAAGCCTGGAGTGACGGAGGGGGGATGGTGCCTTTTTCCCTCATGACTCTGAATGTCCCTATCTGGCTTTCTTTCTGCCATAGTCAAAAATGTCTTTAACAACTTGATAGTGAAATGGCACCACTGCCTCAGGTCCTACCCAACATTTTCCAGCTGAGATTCTGGAATAGTTAGCTTGGCCTCAGCCAGAAAATAGTGGGGAAATCATGTCAGATTTAGAGAGGAGGAAGGATTTTATGACAATTGTGGGAAAGGATGGAGCCCTGGTGTGGAGCTGTAAGATAAACACTGGACTTCTAACTGCAAGGTTGACAGTTCAAACCCACCAGCTGATCATGGAAACCCTATACAGGGAGGATCCTATGAGTCAGAACCAATTCACCAACTCGATGGCACTTAACAACCAACAATGGAAAAAGGATTAAGAAAGATCAAACACTACAACACGTTTTAGAGAATGCTAGCAGCTCTGTGAGCGGCCCCAGCCTTTGCTGAGGTCAGTCAGGAGCAGCGCATGCCACAGCACTTGATATTCACTGTGGAAATGGGGCACCTACCTCCCAACAGAAAAGCTGGTTCAACTGCCTTCAAGCAGTTCCCTTGAGAGAGCTACAGCTCCAGTGGTAGGTAAGTTAACCTGGTCTAAGACAAATCTCAGCTCTGTACTGGGAGGTCTGGGGCCTTGGTCAATTCATTCCTTGGCTCTGAGTCACCCTGTCTATCCCACTTGGAGCAGCAAGGATGTCTTAAAGGTTGAAGGCCTATAGGCTGGTCTTGAGGAAGACTAGGAAACCCAAGTTGCTTTCCATCCAAACTGGGGACCTAATGGAAAGGGAACTGAGGGAATACAACTTGGAAGACGAGACTTTGAGAATAAGTAGGAGACCAAAGGAGGAGCCAACCCAACTGAAGAACTGGAGACCTGATTCCTCGGTGTGCCTTCCTGCAGCCCAACGAAGAACTCGACCCTTAGACTCAGAGGGTTCTAGTAAGATTATCTAGTACAGCTTGCATTGGTAGAGGGGCGAGATCTCAAAATCATGACAAGTTGAGCCACTCTAGGAAGGCTTTTCTTCCTGATCCATGTCTGTTGGCCCACCTCCCTCTAGGTCTCTCTGACTTGTGAGAGGTAGGTGTACGTGTGTGTATGCCTGTTTGGAAACCTTTGAAAGCAAGCGTCCCATCTCCCTCATATCGAGATACTAAAATAGTCCAGTTTTCCTCGAACCAGTCCTCCTCTACCATTTATCCTCAGACTGTCACATGGAAGCTGATAATGGTGGATCCCATGGTAGGCAGAGACTGCTGGAACACCCTTCATCACAGGAGTCCCGTTCTGGCTGACAGCGTTGGGAAAAATGAAGGGAATAACAAACATGAGAGGAAAGTGGGATTACCTCCTGTGCTGGAAGTTGTAAAGCCAAAATCAACAAGCAGATGCCTGCTTTTTAGCTCACAATGCTGTTTTTCCCATGAATCTTTTAAGTCAACTAACTACACAATCTAGCAAGGAGCTCTGGTAGTGTAGTGGTTACGAATCAGGCTGCTAACCTCAAGGTCGGTAGTTCAAAACTACGAGCGGTTCTGCAGGAGACGGATGAGGCGTTCTGCTCCTGTAAAGATTTACAGCCTTGGAAACCCTGTGCAGGGTCACTATGAGTCGGAACTGACTCCACGGCACATAACAACAATAACAAACACAATCTAGCATTTGATCGTGACCTCTCCTGCTTGGTTTACTATTGTCTGCAGAGTCTTGAATCCCCAGATTCTGGATTCCTTCTCTGCTTTCCCCTTCCTTTGTCTTCTCTAATATATCTAGGATGAGGACTAAGGTGCACTTGACCCAAACCATGCTATTTTCAATAGCTGCATATGCATGTGAAAGCTGGACAATTAATAAAGACGACTGTAGAAGAATCGATACATTTGCGTTATGGTATTGGAGAAGAATATTAAAAGTACCATGGACTACCAGAACAGCGAACAAATCTGTGCTGAAAGAAGTACAGCTAGAATGCTCCTTAGAAGCCAAGATGGTGAAGACTGTGTTATCAGGAGGGGCCAGTCCCTGAAGAAGGATGTCATGCTTGGTAAGTAGAGGGTCAGTGGAAAAGAGGAAGTTTCCCAATGAGATGGATTGGCACAGTGGCAGCAGCAATGGGCTCAAGTGTAATAATAATTGTGAGGCTAGTGCAAGTCTGGCCAGTGCTTAGTTCGGTTGTGCATACGGTTGTTATGAGTCAGAACTAACATGATGACACCCAACAACAGTATATCTAGGATAGGCTAATGCTAGATTTATCAATAAGCTTCTGCATGGTAAAACTGGCAGTGGGGAAAAAGCTATTGGTCTTTTTCCTTCGGGTATGACCGATGATTCAGGAGCAGGGACTCAATGGTTCCCAAACCTGGCTCATCCTCAGTCCCTCCATAACCTACTAGGAATCTGCATTTTTATGACCTCTGCCAGTGATAGCCTCACCAATCCTCACACACAGAAGGAGGAGGAACCCTTGATGAACTTCTGCATTTACGGAGCAGTTTTGTTTGTAGCTTCTTTGAAGAAGTGACCGTTTAATTCGACCTCCTTCAAGCCTTTATTATTAAATTAATGTCCTACAGATCCCACTGAAGTTCTAATCTCTCCGATTTCTCAGAAGTCAGAGAATCTTGGTTCACTTCTTATGCTTCCCCCTAAAAGAATGGAGGCTCATCTGGGGCAAGGACTCTACATTTCAGCTCCTGATTAAGGGAAGAAACTCAAGAAAAATTTGTTGGCCAACTAGGAGATAAATCCTTAAAAGTAATCTGGTTTAAGAGTAAATACCAGGTAGAGTCAATTGGTTCAGAATCTTGTCAGTGGCAAATTAACTTTCCTATGTCTCAGTTTTTTCAAGGATGAATGAAATAATACCTTAAAAAGTACCTTAAGCAGAATTGAGTATTAAACCCAACCCAAGCCACTGCCACTGAGTCTATTCCGACTCATAATGATCCTGGGTAGAGCTTCCGTGGCTATCTCCTGCAGAGCAGCTGTTGGGTTTGAACTGCCGACCTGTGGTTAACAGTCCAGTGCTTATCCTGTAGCACCACCAGGGCACTTAGTCAATGTTAGCTCATATCATTTTTATTCAGAATGCCACAATATTTGCACATTCTCCAGTCCATAACTGCCCTATCAACAGGCTGTCACTGGTCCACATGGTCAAGAGTAGTTATATGGTGTGGAGAGTAGCTTACAGAGATAAACCTGGTTCCATTCCAAGAGATGCAAATGACTCAAGATATGTCTACAGTACCAAAGTCTAGCCATATGTATGGAGTTTCCCAGGGAGTATGATCCCTTTGGTACTCTGCAGACCTGAGGCACCTTCACCAGGAGGACCTATCTAGGAGAACTAACCAGCAACCTTAAGTCCTGCTTCTAATTCCACTAGATGCGCAAGATCAACTACACAGCCTATGTGGCTGGAATATGAACTATTTGCACTCTGAAGAAAGCAAGCTGAAAAAACACACTGGGTGCCAAAGACAAAGTACTGACCTGTCTTTGAGGTGATACAATGGAAAGACCAAAGGTTTTGTAAGCAGACTGACTTGAGCTCTAACTCTAGAGCAGCTATATAGAAATGGGGCAAAGGTAGCTAGGAGGGGGAGCGAGAACAACATCTCACTAGATTGTTGTGACAGTTGACAAGGGCAGTGGGAGAGAAAGGACTGAGCACACGGTCACCCAGCAAGCACTCAGCTAGTGCTGGTTTCCTTTGTCCTTAACAGAGTCCAGGTGGGTGACCCTCAGAACTGAAAACCTAGGATGCGGAAATCTTGGGTCCCTTCTTACCTCCCCACATCCCTCCCAGACCACCTCCTGAAGCCCCTCCTCACCTTCCCAGACCGAGATTGCTAAATCGATGAAGCTAAGAGTTTTGATCATGTCGGTATATTTATATGTAAATACAAAACTGTATCACTGTAAGGTACTGAATATGAACATTTACAATTATTTCTGAATCTGACTCAGTCCATTGATGTTAAATACAAAATGAAAAGATTGTAAAAATAAGAATATACACATTCAAAGAGCTTATTACAGTATAAAATTATTGAGGTCTCATCAGCTGCCAACCTCATCTTCTGTGATGGGGGGAAAAGGTTTAGGGATTCCTGGCATTTTCTTGGGAATGTGGAGTGCTGGGGACTCTTGATTCCATCCCGGCACATCAGGCTGAGTGGACAGGGAGCAAGCAGGGTGGGTTGGGTGGGTAGGAAGCAAACAGTGATTAGAGGGGGCCGCCTTACCCAGCCAGGGGTTCAGTCTTTCATTAGCACAGAAACCAACCAACTCAAGGTCAAGGGTCTGGCAGGCTAGTAGGTAGGGAGAGATGGGGCACGTTCCATAAGGAAAGGAACCCTCCAGCAAAAGAAAAAGGGGACCCAGTGCCAATTCTCAGAGTGGTATCCACTCTCAGGCCTGGGCTCTCCTCCCCTCTTCCTTCTGAGACTTCGTACCGATTGCTTTTGGCTCTGTCTGCTTAGTGAGCTCAGCTCTGCCTCCAGACCCCATCTCTAAGGGGTAGTGAGAGGGAAGAGAAGGTCTGCAGTCACAGTGGAGGTCTGTTCCCAAAAATGTCAAAGTAAACAGAGAAAAATCATTAGATACGGGCAATCCATGATGAATTATGCCAGTGTTATCACAAACCCATATTCTTGGCTTCAACACACAGTATCCTAAAGGGAGATAAAAAGCAGTTGCCATTGAGTCGATTCCGACTCATGCATGTCCAAACTCATGGTTGAGTTTGCATGTCAGAGTAGAGTTGCACTCCAAAGGTTTTTCAAGGGCTGATTTTTTCAGAAGCAGATCGCCAGGCCTTTCTTCCAATGCACCTCTGGGTAAACTGGAACCTCCAACCTTTCGGTTAGCTGAGCGTGTCAACCATTTGCACCACACCCAGGGACTTCAGAAGGAGATACATCATTACTTAAGGACAAAGGCTTGTGGCAGGAGCACGAAGAGGAGATGTGTATGTGTCCTCTTCTACAACTTGGTGGTCTGACAACAGGAGACAGGATCCCCAGCCCCAGCTACTCCAGGAGAAACAGCAGGGTCCAAGAAGCAAGCAGACCTGAACTGCAACACGAAGCCCCATGAACTTCTACAAAGGAGTATCTGTGGGTATATGTATTTATAGAGTACGACCATATTATCACATACAATATATATGATGTCCACACGTACACAGAAGTGCACATACACACACACGCACACACACAGAATGACAGAAAAGACTGCAATACACGCCCTAGCTATAAACGTGCTTGGCACTCAGGATGTCCTCCAGAATATGTAACTTGGTCAAGCTCTCTTGGGAGGAAGGAGGATGTTCACCAAACCTCCCGATCAAATCCTAGCAAAGAGAAGGAGTGGGAGAGAGGAGAACCCAAGAAGAATGCCATTAGGAAGGGGAATGGGGGGTTCTTTCCCCACTTACCTCAGGGGCCCTGGCAAAAATCAATAGCCACAATTTGGTTTTAATAAGGCACAGTTCGATAGCAGGCGCTAGGAATGAAGAACACAATGCTGCTGGCCCATTCTAGTGGCAATTTCACCACATCTATCTAGCCAAAGGGAAATGTTGCCTTGCGTGCACATGTGTGCCAGGATACACGAGAATGAGGTTGGTCCATGGCGTCAGCGTAACTGATGGCAACCTATAGACTCAGCAGTGTCCAGGGTAGTTTAAAGAAGGCTGGCCAGCAGGTAGGAGGCTCCTGACAGTTACTAACCCTCCATGGCTAGCAGGCTGTGGCTGGAGGGCACCATGCCCTCCCTCTCTGCAAACTCCAGGATGGCCTTGTAGCAAAAATAGTACTGCTCAGGGGTCTGGATGCTGAAGGCCCTCTGGGTCCTCATGCGGGACACCGTCTGGAACACATTAAGGGTGCCAAGCTCTTCCAGCTGTGCCAGGCAGATGTCCAGGGAGCAGAAGGTACCTGAGGGAAGGAAGGAAGTGGTCATACCTGGTTTACTTCTCCTCTTTCCCTCCCCTCTACCAAATAACCAAAGGCTGACTGGATGAATTAATTCAAAGGCAAGGTGTCTCTTGGCAGGAGGTCAGCTTGCCTTAGGCCTGAAAAGGGAGAGGAGGTAACAAGGAGTGTTTGAGGCCAGAGAAATCAGAAGGTCTCTTTTCTCTCAGGACACACATGAGGGTTAAGGCAGAGTAAGTGAAAAAGTGACTTAGTAGAACTTCCTGCTACAATCCCAGACAGTCAGACAACATTCCAAAACCTACTCCCACTCCCAGCCCAAACTGCCAGAGACTTGAACTTATCTCTGGAGGCCTAGCACAGATCTGTTCTTCCTGACTTTCTCCAAGGGACCTCTGAACTGCGGACAGCTTTCCCTGCAACACACATCCTCTAAAGGTCCACCCACTCGCTACCATTATGCCAATTCCAACTCACAGGGAGACTGTAAATCTTTATAGAAGCAGACAGCTTTGTCCTTCTCCCAGAGTGGCTGGTGAGTTTGAACCACTGACTTTGAGGTTAGCAGCCTCACTGTGTAACTCACTATGCCACGAGGGCTCTTTAAAAGGCCTTAAGGAGGGTTTTTTGGTTTTTTCAGAGCAATTCACCACCCATGGACCACATGAGTACTTTCTTGCAAACTGGCAACTCTCACAGATGTGGTCTAAGAGCCTGACTTCCCGTGGCTGCACTAGGCATTGGTTACCTGTCCTGCCAATGCCCGCACTGCAGTGGACCACAATGGGTGGCTCAGGGGATAGCCCTTTGGAGCGGGCCCCCATGCTGCTGATGGCCAGCCTCTGTTGGTTCCTGACCACTCTCAAGAAGTCAATGAGGGAGGCTGCCGAGGAAGGGACGCCATAATCTGGCCAGCTCAGGAACTGGAAGTGGGTCACCTGGCGCTTCTGCCGCTCCTTGGAGGAAAAAAAGGAGCAGAAGTGAATGTGCTCACTTCTGACTGCCCTGGGAACTTTGGCTTTTCCAGAGTCTCAACACCCTGGTACCCCCATGCTCCCAAGCCTCCCACCTATCAGTACCACCTTCCAATTTTCTCCACAATTGTTTCCCGACTACAAACCCAGAATTGCCCTCACCCAAACGAAGGGTTAAATGTCCAGAAAGGGAAGAATGAAAAATACTGTAGAATCCAGATTCTTAGGCTATTAGCGTTATTCCTAAGTAATGCCACTGTGATGTTGAGCCAACATGACTAATTGGCTCTGAGGTGAATATCCTGATCCTGTTCCCAGAAAAATGGCAGCAATTTATCATAATCTCCCTGGAATCTTGCCTATTCCCTGTGGAAGTTTTCTTTACAGTAAAAATTTCTCCTCCAGCTTCAAAAACAGGAGACAACAGAAACCTGGATTTACCTCTGCGTTGTGAATTTCTAGGATGGTTTTCTTATAATGGCTCATGTTCTCCACACCTAGATTGGTCACTGTGAGGAAGCCAAATCGGATCCGAGAGTCTTTTTCTAGCGGCCAATACTGACCGCACTTTCTCCTGCCGCCCTCCTCAAAGCTGAAGACACAGAGAGCAAGGTAAGCCTTCCATCCACTCTCTCCCTAGCAGTAACCCACTCCCCCCACCCACAGCCTGCTGGACCCCTAGGCAGCATTGATTGAGTCTGTCTGACTTATAACCTTGCTTCTTGACAGGCAAAAAAGAAAGGAAAACTCTTCTTTCTAAGCATAGGAGACAATTACTACAATTCCTGCATGTACTCATTTAGCAGACTTTTACTGAGCATTTACTATTGTCCTTTGCTTCCCCCCTTTCCTAAGATCTCATGGTACTCCTCGCATATCTGGGATAATATCAGGCATTTAAAAAAAGACAGGGTAGGTCTGAGAGAACTCTCTGGCCAGTACGTCAGCTACTGTCCATTCTCTTCCCCAATCAGGGCCCTTGGCTGATAGAAGAGGAGGAAAGACATGGCTCCTGGGAGGCCAGTGGGAGGTTTTGGTAAGGGCCTACAGTCCACCTCTCCACTCTGCAGTGGTTCCCAAGTACTCCAGGTGGAACGTCTCCCACTATCTCCTGTCCAAATCACAGGGGTTGTAGAACAATGCCCTGGAGAAGGGAACTGAGCAAACATCGTCTTCATTAATTTTTTTCCTCGTCTGAAACAAGGTATAATTATCATGGTAATGACAATACTAATAAAATAGGTAATTCCTTAAGTTTTGGCAGATATATACACTAAAATTAATATATATATGTACATTCCTTTTATCAATAGCTTTCTTCCTGATCTAACTGCTACGTTAGAAACAGTTTTGAAGTTCTGCTACAAGTGGAAATTTGAATGAGTAGAAAAGTAGCCGAAAGTGGGTTACGGAGGAGAGAAATAAATGGGGATGTGGTAACCAGAAGCCAGGAAAACAGCTGCTTTCTGGAGATAAAGGCCAGAATCTAGGTGAATTGCCCGTTTTCCAGCCCATCCTTCAGTGGACAAGGCCAGGACCACAGAGTCAGCTGTAAGTGACACAGAGGTCACTGGAGCCATGGGTTCAATCTCTGACAAATGAGATCTATCAGTCTCCACCAGACTCCCAGCCATGGTACCCAGGGTCAGTTAAGAAACAGCATAAAGAATCTCAACCTTTTTACCAGGTCTTTCCTAACCCTCATTGTTACTCAGAAGATGAAAGCTAAACTCCCCTCTTGAAACACTCATGCTTTATGACAGGTTAGGGTGGAGGGTCAATGGGAAAATGGGCATCGACTCACCGGGTAGTCATGACAATCACCAGAACTTTTTGCTCCCAGACCATCAGCCAGAAGTCACGGTAGGTGTTCTCCAAGGGGCCTGCAATGAAAGGAGAAGACAAGAAATGTGACCTTGGGAAGTACTTCTTACGGTCTTTTTTTGTTCCCCATATTACTGACTCCAAAGCACAGATGTTGGCTCCCTGCTCTTCACTCTGCATCCCTGCTATTCTGCATGATCCTTAGACCAACAGAGAAAAATGCAGAAGGTGCATTTTAACAAGTCCCCATGTTAGTTGCAGGTACATTATAGCTTAAGCAGCACTGGTACGTGCCCTCTCAGTCTTCTCTCATCAGGCCATCAGCTGGCACAGCCAGACTGAGTGTTTACATGTCTCTATTTTCAATAAGTTCATATGCATGTGAGTTATGGTGTTGGAGGAGAACATTAAAAGTGCCACTGGCTGCCAAAAGAACCAACAGCTCTGTATTGGAAGAAGTGCAGCCAGAATGCTCCTTGGAGGCCAGGATGGCCAAACTTCGTCTTTCATACTTAGAACATATTGTCAGGAGGGACCAGTCGCTGGAGAAGGATATCATGTTGGTGAAGTGGAGGATCAGAGAAAAAGAGGAAGACCCCCAACGAGAGATGGATTAGCCAAGTAGCAGCATCTTTGGACTCAAGTGTGGCAATAATAGTGAGGCTGGCCAGATCGGGCAGTGTTTCGTTCTGCTGTGCATAAGGTCACTATGAGTTGATACCTACTCGATGGCACCTAACAACAACAACAATCTGGTTTCATCTCACCTAAGCTTCAAGAGACCTGGTGAGGTGCTGTGGGTTAATGTGCTGGACTGCAAAGTCGGTCTGAACTGCAAGGTCAGCACTTCCAGTTCACCATTCGCTCCTCGGAAACCCTCTACAGGGTTGTTATGGGTTCGAACCTACTCGACAGTACTGAACAACAAGAAGTTTCAGCCTCATCAGTCTCACTGTTGCTGTTAAGGGCTGTCAGGTCGGTTCTGACACATACGGAAACCTGTATGGAATCTCTTTTTTTTTTTAAGCTTTTTATTGTGAATTGAGTGAAGGTTTACAGACAAGATCATCAACTTTACATTCAACAAATTATATGCTTTGTTTCATCTCAATGATTACAATTCTCTCCCTGAAACAACAGTTATCTTACTTGTCTTCCCTTTACATCTTATATTTCACAAATAAACAAAACAAAAAATATACATTCATTCAACAAAAATTATATATTAATTTAAATGTCCTAAGGACATATCCTCCTGCCCACAGGCTCACAGCCTTACTTAGGCCATGGGTCTAGAGCCCACAGCTGCCATCCCCTCTGCCACTCAGACTCTTCCTTCTTGATGGTCCTGGGCCTATGGTTTCTAAGGCTGCAAATCTTTGTGGGAGCAGAAAGCCTCATCCTTCTTCCCTAGAGCGACTGGTGGGCTTAAACCGCTGACCTTGTGGTTCACAGTCCAGTGCTTATCCTACAGAGCCACTGTGCTCCTAGTTGCCTATTAAAGCCATCCCTCTTTCATATGCCATTCCTTTCAACTTCCATTTCTGTCACTAAGTCCCAAAGATTTTTTGCCCGTTTTGGCCTCTTCTCAATTTCACTGCCACCTGTGAGTCCAGGACCACATCATCTTTTGACTGAGTCACTGTAGCACCATCTTAGTTTATTATTTTAAAAAGATCTCTTCACTCCTACTCTACACTGGATGTTCCAACCAATTTAATATTAAAGAAAGAACGGCCTCATCAGATTGTAAACATGCCATGCTCACCTCTGCCTCTATTCCTCTGCTCATGCTCTCTCATACTTCCAAGGCTGTTCATTTTCTCCCCATCCTCAAATGCTGCTTCCTCCTGGATGCTGTCTCTGACCGCTACACTCTGAGCTCCTGATGGTCCAGATGGATCCAAACACCTCCATCATTTTATTTACGTGGCTTTACTTTACTTTGTGGGAATTTACTTTATGTGGTCACTTTACTTTGTGGGCATTAGTCAGGTCTCAGCAACCACAGTCCTGAGGGTAAGGACTATGCTGAGAGGCACTCCCTGTATAGCTCCGAGCCTACACAGGTCTGGGCACTCAGTAGGGATTTTGAAGGTATTTTTAGGCCAACAACTCCCTTTCAATCTAAAAAAAAAAAAAATCTGATAATTTAGTTAAACTGTCCATCAAAAATGACTCCAAGTCATGGCAACCCCATGTGTTAAAGGAGAATTGCTCCATTCTAAGAGGGGATTTTTTTTTTTTTTTTAAATGGCCTGCTGTTCCACACCCACAGTCTGCCTGTGAATTATGTGATAGTTTACATGGGAGAACATTAGTTTTACATTCTATCCTGTATCGTTTCATTGCCATTCTTGGAGGTGATTTTTACAGATGCAGATTACTGGGCTTTTCTTCCATGGTGCCACTGGGTGGGTTCGAGCCATCAGTATTTAGGTTAGTTGTTGTTAAGTGCCTTCGAGTCAGTTCCAACTCATAGTGACCCTGTATTGGGTTTCCAAAGAGCAGCTGGTGAATTTGAACCACTGACCTTAATGTTCAAATGGACCTTACAGTCTAGTGCCTATCCTACAGGGCCATACCACGATTCCCAGATTAGAAGTCCAACACAAACCATCTGCAACAATCAGGGCCCTTCCTTCTCAACCAAAATCATCAGAGCTCAGGATCATTCCTTGTACTTTCCCATAGCTTTCTGACTTCAAGGAGTAGCAAGGTTTGATTTTTGCCTGAAAAGCCACTATGCTTCATCTACTGGTTCCACAATCATTTTGCTGGTGGTTCAAACTCACCAGCTGCTCCCTGGAAACTGTGTGTTGTTGTTAAGTGCTGTTGAGTCAGTTCCGACTCACAGTGACCCTGTATGGGGTTTTCATAGAGCAGCTGGTGTATCTGCGGTTCAAACTGACTTGGTGGTCCGGTTCATTATTCCACAGAGCCACACCAGGACACCTGGAGACCCTATACAGGGTCGGTATGAGTTGGAACTGACTCAAGGCACTTAACAACAACAGCGGGACTTTATGATACTGGATTTCTCTCTTTGCAGAATACAAATATGTGAGCTCTTAGAAAGAAACGAAATGATTTAACAAGAGAGGGCTGTTGTTGTTGCTATTGTTAAGTGCGATTGAGTCGATTCCGACCCACAGCAACCCTGTATAGGGTTTCCAAGGAACAGGTGGTGAGCTTGAACCACAGACCTTGCAGTTCAAACGACTCTGAGGTCTGACACATTAGCCTACAGTGCCACACCAGGACTCCTAGAGTTATTCAATTATGCCATACCCAGGATCTAAGCAGTTCATAAAGAAAACATAAGATCTGTATTTTCTGCTATGGAAAGGTAGTCACAAAATACCATTACATGAAAATGATAATGTACCATTAGAGAGGTCCTGGCGTGATGCTGTAGGATAAGCACTGGACTACTAACCTCAAGGTTGGCAGTTCAAATCCACCAGCCACTCCTTGGAATCCCTATACAGCAAGGAGGTGGCGGGGAGAACATCTGGCCCAAGGGCCATACAAGGCCTTCAGAATCATTTGGTCTGGCCCTGCCAAGGTAACCACAGTTCCAGCCACCACATTATTGTTGTTAAGTGCCGTCGAGTTGGTTTCAACGTAAAGCAATCCAGTATAGGGTTTCCAAGAACTGGTATGTTTGAACCACCTATCCAATGGTTCAAACTGACTTTGCAATCCAGTGCACATCAGGACTGCAGCCATCACACTAGGGGTGAGTTAATTAAATGTTTGACCAAATATGGTGGTGGTGGTTTTGTGCTGTGGCGTCAGTTTTGACTCATAACGGCCCTGTATAGAGTTTCTGAGGCTATAAATCTTTACGTGAGCAGAAAACCTCATTTTTCTCCGGCTAGTGACTGGTAGATTTGAACTGCTGACCTTGCAGTTAGCAGCTCAGCTTGTAATCCACTATGCTACCAAAAAATCAGCAGGCTAAGTTTTAAGTTGCTAATTTTGTATGGTACGCAAATGATGCTAAGAAATTTTAGCAGAATAAAAGTTTCCCCCCTCTGATATATGGGATTACTGTAAATCAGAACTGTCTCGATGGTACTTAACAATCTATATGTTGGAGTCATGGTGTGGTACTGTAGGATAAGCACTGGCCTGCTAATCACAGGTTGGTGGTTCAAATTCATCAATTGCTCCTCTGAAACCCAATACAGGGTCACTATGAGTCAGAACAAATTCAATGACACTTAACAACAAATCTACATGTATGTATGTAAACAAAAAGGTCTAGGCACATGCTAACTTTATTGGAGGGAAGACAATACACAGTTAAGAGGGAGACTGACCAAAAGAACGATGGAGGCATGGGAAGACATGGGGAGGACTGCAAGAGTTAAAGGCAATAGTGGTAAATACTGTTATATACACATCCCTAAGAAACCCTGTACAGGGTCGCTATGGGTCAGAATTGACTTGACAGCACTTAACAACAACAAAAGATAGATCTATAGAGGAAACAACACTACTGAGATACACAAACCACAGAATGGTCCACCAATCGAGATCAAAAGGGCAGTACTTACCCAAGGACAAACGTCACAAGGGTGGGGAGACAATGAATGGAAACCAGCAGCACAGGGAGCAAGTGGGCTAAGTGACGTCACACTGAGGGGACTGCAGTCAGTGAGAAGAAATGGAGTGCCTGGTTTGTTGGATGTAATACACTTAACCTGTTACATAAACCTTCACTCAATGTACAATAAAAAGGCTTTTAAAAAAAGAAAAAGTCTAAGAGGAGATGCTACAGAAAGTTACTATTATCTTTCTCCTAGAATGTGGTGCTTTTAACCCTCATTTTCCAAACTTTCGATAATAGACACACATCACCCCTGTATGTATTATGAAGAAGATACCAGCATCTTTTCCCCGCCTCTGCTCCCCACCTAGTCTGATCTCACTGCACTACAGCAGCGTTCATATCCTTTACTTTCCACATTCAAACCACTGGCAGGACTGTGGATGCTGCACAGTCAAGAACACCTGATAACCCAGATGCCACTCAGACTCAGGCTCTTCATTCTGCTGTATGACAAAACCATTACCACACCTAAGCAATGGGACAATAGTAATGCAATAATAATACTTAATACAGACTCCAATTATCCCAGCAGTTTATCCTAGTTTTTGTTTTTTTTTAAATCCTGATTGAATTTGCTACCATACCTCCTTAAGTCTTCTTCAATCTAGAATAGTGCCCCCATCATTTTTGTTTTTGTGGTGTTAAATTAGAAGCGTCCAGGCCAATTTCTTGTAGTATAACCCATAATCTGGATTTCTCCAGTTCGTTTGTCATGATTAGATT
>NW_006408610.1:2828611-2880997 GCF_000296735.1 Chrysochloris asiatica | reverse complement strand
GTCTTGTTTCAGACTTTTGCATATCATTTTCCAGTTCTGCCGGCACCATCTGTTGAAGAGACTATCCCCTCCACATGGGTCATATTTTGGTGTTTTGTTGAAAATCAATTGGCTGTATGTAGATTGACTTTTAAACTGGCAACATAAACATAGGTGATGATGTGTAATTCTCAGTGTGCCACAGTAGTGTTGTTGTGAAGTGCCGTTGAGTCGGTTCTGACTTACAGCGACCCTATATAGGGTTTCCGAGGAGTCACTGGTGAGTTTGAACTGCCGACTGTGTGCTTTAAATCAACTTTGCAGTTTAGCACATTAACCCTCAGCACCACATTAGGAGGCATAGAATGTCTGTTTGTCCCATACTGGTGGTACTAAGTCTGATCTTTTGGTTAAGGAGGAAGGTACCTGCCAGAGCTCTTACTGGCCATGCTCTACAATGGTCAAAGGTCCCCCCTGGGTTAATTTCTTCCCACTCTCTTTGTAGTGACCTAGAATTCTCCTTATGATTGGCAGAAACCAAGTCAGGAAGGGCACTGAGTCCACAGGAGCATTTACAGAAACTCCATCTGAAATCCTCCTAGTCTAGTACTTCTGTGTCAGACCTAACATGGACTATCCATGGCAGAACACTGCTAGCCATAATCTGTGATAATAAAGGGACCAGCAAAGGCTTCTTAGGATGGTGTGGTGGTGGTGTGTCATGGAGTCGGTTCCAACTCATCACGGCCCTGCACAGGGTTTCCAAGGATGTAAATCTTTACAGAAGCAGAAAGCCTCATCTTTCTCCCATGGAACACAGCTGGTAGTTTTGAACTGTTAACCTTGAGGTTAGTATCTCAATTCGTAACGACTATGCTACCGGAGCTCCTATCCTCTTAGGATAGCAACACCCATTAATATATTGGGCTCAAAAGGAATTATTGGAGGGGATAAGAAGAGTGCAAAGAAGGCAGGCTCCAGATCTAATCTTACAAGTCCCACTGTCAAACCTGGTCTCCAAAACTATACATGAGAACAATCACTGGCTGTGAGTTATGATGCTCCAATCACCTAGACTGACAATACTATGACACAGTCAAAAACTTGCAGGTAGTGGTGCTGCATATCCAAATCTCTAGTTTATGTGCTGAGTGTCCAGGTATACCGGATATAGAAAGTCTACACTCCCATTTGTCTTCCTCAATAATACCAAATCATACTCATTTGACCTAGCTTGGATGGCTAGGGCTAAGCTGACCAGAACCCGACCAAATGAAGACAAAGATGTCTGATACTGTAAGTGTAAACTGCTACAATCTGATGAACTGGACTTTTGCTTATGGATACAGTTTCTCAAAATTCCAAATGGAATTGAAGATTCTTCATGCCAAGGAACATGTTTGTCTCTTCAATGTACTGATTTATAATGATGGACAACTTAGACATTGGCTATCAAAAATGGGGAGGGGCAGCTATAAAGGGCTATAAAATGTTCAAGAACAAAGATGTCAGTCTGAGGTCTAAGGTGCACCTGACCCAAACCATGGTATTTTCAACAGCCTCACATGGATGTGAAAGTTGGACATTGAATAAAGAAGACCTTAGAAGAATCGATGCATTTAGGTTGTGTTGGAGAAGAATATTAAAAGTACCATAGACTGCCAAAAGAACAAACAAATCAGTGTTGAAAGAAGTAAAACCAGAGTGCTCCTTAGAATCCAGGATGGCCAAACTTCGTCTCTCATACTTCAGACATATTATCAGGAGGGACCAGTTTCTGGAGAAGGATATCATGCTTGGTAAAGGGGAGGGTCAGCAAAAGAGGAAGGCCCTTAATAAGATGGGTCAGCACAGTGGCAGCAACAATGGACTGAAGGATGGCAATGATTGTGAGGGTGGTGCCGGACCAGGTAGGTTTCGTTCTGTTGAGCATAAGATCACTATGAGATGGTATCAACTTGACGGCACCTAACAACAACATAAAGGCATGATGTGTCTGGCTTACAAGCTCTCATTGGTATATTTAGTATCAGAATGAGGGGGGTATAAGGTAGAATCCCTACTGAATAGTTTTCCTCTTTCCCAGATGGGTCTTGGTGAAAGGGGGTGGAGGAAGACACTGATAGGATTTTATGATTCAACTGTAACTGTTAGCAGGATTAATTGTGATTGTCAAAACTGTGATGGTAGAAGATGTGAAACTGAAAGGGGGGAGTAGTTAATCTTTTAATTCAGGAACAGATAGTCCCAGGACCATCAGGAAGAAAAAACATGAGCTCTCTACCTAGAAAAGCAACAACAGATACAGTGGCAGAGGTGTGGCATGGAGAGACAGTAACTGCAGCCTCTAGGCCTAGAAAATGTGCCCCTCTGGACATTTAAATGAATACATATTTTTTGTTTTGTTTAGTATTTGTGTATCAAATATTTTTGCTTTGTTCACTTATGAAATATAAGATATAAATGGGGAACCACAGAGAGGTATTAGAATAACTACTGTTTCAGAGAGGGAGTTATAATCATTGAGATGAAACAAAGTTTTTAGAAACTTTTGGATATTCTTCTTTCACACCACATAAGACTTGGCATGTGGTAATATGTTAAAAGTTATTTGTGACGTGGATTCTGAATATAATAAACTTTTCAAACATTCTTACATTAAAAAACAAAACAAACAAATCTAATAGTCACAAGATCACCTAAAGTTACCATTTCCTTAAAAATTTTTGCTATCACCTGAAACAAGAAATCACAGATAGCTGGCACAAAGTCACCTTGTGAGGGGGGACCAACTTACCTTGTGTACCAATGTAAGCATTCTTCTGTTTGTAGCCATCCATGAAACTGGCATTGATGTAATCTGTCTAATGAGAAAAAAGAGACATCATTGTAGCTGTGAGGTCTACACCATTGGATGAGAAAATGATATACTGGGTAAATATAAACCAAGGTATGGGATAGTCTCTTCTTCTCAAATAGAAAATGAGTGAAAAGCACAATTCAAAATCTCACTGCAGCAAATTATATTGGGACAATATAAAGCTTAATCTCTTCCTCACACCATACACAAAAATTAACTCAAAATAGATCATAGATCGAAATGTAAGCGCTAAAACTATAAAACTCTTTGAAAAAAATACAGTAGGAAATCTTTGAGACCTTTGACTTAGGCCAAGTATACTTAGATATGACACCAAAACACAAGTGAAAAAGAAAAAAAAATTGGACTTCATTTATAGTAAGTTTTTGTAATAAAAAAAAAAAAAGCCATGAATTGGTATATGTGTTGCTGTGTATATTGTCAACAACAACAAAAGAAAGTGAAAAAAATCCCACATAATAGGGGGAAATATTTTTAAAGTACGGCTGGCAAACTGCTTTCATAAAGCAAACCCTATGGAATACTTCTACTCTGTAGCACATTGGGTGGCCATTAGTTAGCTAGCCATTAGTTAGTTAGTGGAACTGGTAGTTTCAGCAGTTAAAGACTACCAGTTGTTCCAAGGGAGAAAGATGAGACTTTCTTCTCCCATAAAGATTTACAGTTTTGGAAGCCCTATACAGGGTCACTATGATTTAGAACCAACTGTATGGTACAAAACCAACCAACCAACTATCTAAAGTATATGGATCCCTGGTGTCACAGTGGCTAAAGCATTTGGAAGCTAACCAAAGGTTAGCAGCTTGAACCCCTTAATTAGGAGCTCTGTTTCTAGAACAATTTGTAGTTACAGAAACCCTATGGGGTAGTTCTACTCTGTCCTACAGGGTCGCTGTACGTCAGAGTCGACGCAACAACAATGGGTTATCTAGAATATATAAAGAATTCTTAAATCTCAGTATATAAAAGAAATAAGCCAATTTTCAAATGTTCAACATGTACAAAAAGACATCTCTCTAAAGAAGATATATACAAATGACCAATAAGCACATGAAAACATGTGTTCAATATCTTTAGCTACCAAGGAAATGTAAACCAAAACCACATTGAGATACCACTTCACACCCACTAGGATGGTTATGATCAATATGATAGGTAGTAAGTATTAGCAAGAATGTAGATAAACTGGAGCCTCTAAAATCTGTAGGTGATGTTGTAAAATGGGGCAGCCACTTTGAAAAATAGTCTGGCAGTTCTTCAAAAGGCAAAGAATAGTTCCACTTTTAGATACAAAGGGGCTTCAAAATATTTGTAGAAAATGAAATTAAACATAATGGAATTTTTCCATAAACCATAAACTTTTTGAAGCCCCCTTGCATATAATCAAGAGAACTGAAAACATGTCCATACAAAAAGCTGTACACAAATGTTCCCAGTAGCAATATTTTTAACAGTCAAAAAATGGAAACACTACAAATATCCTTTACCTAATAAATGTATGCGACAAATGTGATTACACTCATACAACAGAGTGCTTTTGGGCAATAAACTGGAACACAGCACTGGCACACACCACAGCACCAGAAGACCCTGAACGCATTATGCTAAATGAAAGAAGCCGTGTCTTATAGGATTTATATGAAATGTTCAGAATAGGCAAACCTACAGACAGAAAATAAATTCATCATTGCCTAGGGCTGGGGGCAGAGGGAGAAATGGGGAGTAATTGCCAAGGATACAGAGTTTATCTGTTTGTGGTTTTGAAAATGTTCTAAAGTAGATTATGATGATGGTTACACAACTCCATGAATATGTTAACATTTTAACTGGATATGTGAATTTCAAGAGGTAGCCTATGATGAACCAATGGTGCTGAAGGAAACAGCTCAAGCTGCACTGAAGGCATTGGGGAAAACAAGGCTCCAGAAATTAATGGACTGCAAATAGAAATCTTTCAACAAACAGATGCAACATTGGAGATGCTCACATGTCTATGCCAAGAAATCTGGAAGACAGCTACCTAGCCAACTGACTGGAAGAGAACATATTTGTGCCCATTCCAAAGAAAGGTGACCCAACAGAATGTGGAAATCATTGGAAAATATCATTAATATCACATGTAAGTAAAAGTTTGCTGAAGAGAATTCAAAAATGGTTGTAACAATACACTGACAGGGAATTGCCAGAAACTGAAGCCGGATTCAGAAGAGGACACAGAACTAGGGATATCATTGCTGAAAGCAAAGAATACCAAAAAGAGGTTTACTTGTGCTTTATTGATTATGCAAAGGCTTTCAACTGTGTTGATCATGACAAACTAAACTATATAGAGCATTGTGAAGAATGGGTATTCCAGAATACTTTATTGTGCTCATGAAGAATCTGTACATAGATCAAGAAGCAGTTGTTTGAACAGAATAAGGGGATACTGAATTGTTTAAAATCAGGAGAGGTATATGCCAGAGTTGTATCCTTTCACTTGTTCAATCTGTATGCCAAGCAAATAATCCAAGCAGCTGTATTATTTGAAGAACGTGACATCAGGATTGGAGGAAGACTCATTAACAGCCTGTGGTATGCAGATGATACAACCTTGGTTGCTGAAAGTGAAAAGGACTTAAAATACTTTCTGATGAAGATCAAAGACCACAGCCTTTAGTATATGTTGCACCACAACATAAAGAAAACAAAAATTCACACCAGTGGGCCAATATATAAATGGACAAAAGATTAAAGTTGTCAAAGACTTCATTTTGCTAGGATCCATTATCAACAATCAAGAAATCAGGTGATAGGCAAATCTGCACAAGGCTTCTTTAATGTGTTATAAATCAAAATGTCAGTCTGAGGCCCAAGGTGCACCTCACCTAAGTCATGGTATTTTCAATGACCTCATATGCATGTGAACGTTGGACAATGAATATGGGAAACTGGAGAAGAATCACTGCAGGTGTCGGTGAAGAATACTGAAAATCCCACGGACTGCCAGAAGAACAAACAACTGTGTTTTGGAAGTCCAGCCAGGAGGGTAAGACTTTGTCTCTTATACTTTGGGCATGTTATCAGGAGAGACCAGTCCCTGGTAAAGGGCATCATGTTTGGTAAAGTGGAGGGTCAGCGACAAAAAGGAAAACCCCCAACAAGATGGATTGGCACCGTGGCAGCAGCAATGACCTCAAGCGTAGTAATGATTGTGAGGTTGGTGAAGGAGCCAGTAGTGTTTCGTTCTGTTGTGCATAGGGTCACTATGAGTCGGTACCAACTCAACGGCACCTAACAAAAACAACTGCCGTCGAGTTGGTTCTAACTCATAGCAACCGTGTAGAGGGTTTTTGGAGTGACTGGTAGGTAGACATCGCCACCTTGCAGTTCAAACCAACCTTGTGGTCTAGTGTTTATCCTTCAGTGCCACACAGAGACTGAGGTTCCAGTGTGGCGCTGTGGGGTAATGTATTGGATTGCAAAACTGGTTTGAATCACTAGGCTGGCAGTTCAAGCTCACCAGTTGCTCCTCAGAAATCTATTCAGAGACACTATGAGTTGAAACTGACTCAAAGGCACTTAAACAACAACAACGTGTGTGTGTAGCACAGTGGCTCTGAGGATAAGCAGTTGACTTGAACCACAGTGTTGGCAGTTCGAGCCTACCAGCCGGTCTGAAGAAAAAAGATGAGGCTATATCTAGAAAGAGACAGGAATCCATATGGATTATATGGATCACCTGTAGGAGACCCAGCAACCTAAAAGCCTCATTCACTTCCAGTTGAGTTTCTCCATCCAGGTCCTTGCCGCGTTTAACCAAAGTCCATCTGGCACAATGGTATACCCTCCCAAGACCCAGGAGAGAGTAGGCATAAAAAACAACAAAAGATTTATTGGTACCTGCTCCCAAACCCTAGCAATATATGTAATATATATGCTATTACCCCAAGAGCTATCGTCACACTTTGAAAATAAATGTCACTTCCTTAAAGGAGATTCATTATTTCTTTATAATTAAGAGTATCAGCTTTCAGCATTCTTGTCACTGAGAGCACTTAGAATTAAAATCAGCAAAGTCAGAAGAATCATCAAATATTAAAACCAAAATGACCTCAGAAACAAACTTTAGATTAAGGAATGTTGAAATAACTGGAAGAAACAAGTACACTATATGTTGTTAGCTGCTGTTGGGTTGGTACCAACTCATAGCAACCCCGTATCAGGTTTCCAAAGAGTGGGTGGAGGGTATGAACCACCGACCTTGTGGTTAGCAGTCCTGTGCTTATCCTATAGCACCACACCAGGACTTCACCCTATGATACCAGTCATGTCAAATGGAAATTATGATTTGTTGTTATTGTTGTTAAGTGCTGATGAGTCCATTTCAAAGGAGCAGCTGGTAGGTTTGAACAGTCAATCTTGCAGTTGGCAGTCCAATGCTTATCCTACACACCACACCAATCTGGTGAACAATTCACTAGCAAACCTAAATCCCTAACTTTTTGTTGTTCTGACTCTTCTGTTGTGACCTTATGTACAACAGAAGGAAAACACTGCCCAGTCTTATGCCTTCCCCCCTCATCTTTACTATTACTGAACCCATTGTTATCGCCTGTGTGTCAATCCATCTCACTGAGGGTCTTCTCTTTCATTGACCCTCTACTTTGCTGAGTATGATGACCTTGATGGGCTAGTCCCTCTTGATCACATATCCAAAGTTCATGAAACAAAGTCTCCCTAGACTCCCTTCTAAGGAACATTCTAACTGTTCTTCAAAGACAGATTCTTCACTTACTGTGGAAATAAAGTCTCTGTCAGTGTTTGCAGTATTGAGAGGAACTACAACTCCAGAAATGATCTTCAGATTAACTATAGGTTGACTAGTTTCTTGGTACTCTGGGATTCACTTACTCATTCCAAGTATCAACTGAGTATCTGCCGTGTGCCATGCACTATTCTAGGTAGTAGAGACAGAGCAGTTAAGAAAGCAATGAAACCCAGCAATCACTGACTCTAGAACAGCATTTGACTTCGTTCAAGAGCACACACTAACAAGGAAAAATGATTTGCTCTGTCAGTCTTCACCTAATTAACAATTAAAAAAAAAAAGCCCAATCAAGCTAGGACCATCTTTGTAATGCTGATGATTCACCCTTAGCCAGTCAATCTCTTAGCCAATACTCCTGCAGGAAAACCCTCTGCCAGAGTCCTGATCAGGTCTATGGATTCAGTTTAGGGTCAAGTGATATTGGAACCATGACCCTAGAGTCTTGACCCATGTACCCTATATGCCCAAATACAAGGCAAAAATGTTTTCCAAAAACTATCCTAAAGAAAAAGAGATAGAATTTTATAATAAGTCCCTATGATGTCAAAATGGAAGATTTTTCCCAACTTCTGCAATCTGAAATTGATCAAACATGAAATCAAGATACATTGATAATTACTGATGATTAGAATGTGACAGTTGGAAACAATAAAGAAGTATTGTTGTGTTGGTTAAGTGCCATCAAGTTGATTCCGACCCATACTGACCCTGTGTAGTGTTTCAGAGGCTATAAATCTTTGCAGGGGTAGAAAGCCTCATTTTTCTCCCATAGAGCAACTGGTGGGCCTAAACAACTGGCCTTGTGGCCCACAGTCCAGTGCTTACTCTATGGAGTCACCATGCTAAAGAAGGATTTATAGTTACAAAATAAGGCCTTGATGACAGAAACAACATAAATGATTGCATGACAGAATTTTTTAAGGCCACTGACCCATTTCATTGGAAATAACTTTTTTCAACAACATAACTGATGACTATATATGAGGACCTCACTATATGGAATACACAGGAATCATATTGACTATCAGTCCATAAGTGGCAAAGTGCAACCTTGAGACTATTCCATCTGAATTTAAGAGACCACCTCAAAAATAAATTTGACTCATTTAACACTAATAACCAAAGATCAGACAAGTTGTAGTATGAAACATCAAGGACATAATACATGAATAAACCAAAAGGTCAATAAAAGCAGGGAAGAAAAGACCAAAATGGACAGACATCAGCAGAGACTGAAACTAGCTCTTGAGTACAGAGTAGCTTAAGTGAAAAGACAAAATGATGAAGTAAAAAAAAATGAACAGAAAATTTCAAAGGGCAGCTTGAGAAGAAAAAGTATTATAATAAAATGTGCAAAGACCTGGAGTTAGAAAAGCAAAAGTGAAGTACATGCTTGGCATTTTGCAAGCTCAAAGAACTGAAGAAAAAATTCAAGCCTCTAGATGCAATACTGAAGAGGCAAAACCCTAAACAGGGTTGCTAAGAGTCAGTATTGACTTGACAGCACTTAACAAGAACAAACTGGGCAAAATACTGAACAGCAAAGGAAGCATCAAAAGGTGGAAAAAATTCACATATCCACTATACCAAAAAGAACTGGCTGACGTTCAGTCATTTCAGAAGATATCATACAATCAACAATCATATGGTTTTGAAGGAAGAAGTGTAATATGCATTGAAGGTACTGGCCAAAAACCAGACTCGAGGAATTGACATGCTATCAACTGAGATGTTTCAACAAACAGAGTATTGGAAGTGCTTATTCATCTTTGTGAAGAAATCTGGAAGGCAGCTACCTGGCAAACAGACTGGAAGAGACCAATTTATTTGTACCCATTCCCAAAAAAGTGATTCAATAGAATGAGGAAATTATCAAACAAGATCGTTGATATCACATGCATGTAAAATTTTGCTAAAGATAATTCAAAACAATTTCAACAGCACACTGACAGGGGGCTGCCAGAAATTCAAGATATATTCAGAAGATCAACATCATTGTTGAAGTAAGATGGATCTTCCTGAAAACAGAGAATTCCAATTAAGATGTTTTCCTCGCTACTCAAAGATATTTGGCTGTATGGACCATAACAAACTATGGGTGATACTGCACATAACAGGAATTCTAGAACATCTATTTGTGCTCATATGGAACCTGTAGAAAGAACAAGAAGCAGTCTTTGAAACAGAACAACAGGACACACGGCATGGTTTAAAATCAGACAAGGTGGATTACTCTTAGGGGTGGAAATAGGCAAACTCTTCACCTTCTAGTCAGTCTATAGTATCAGGGTTGTATCCTTTCAACATACTTATTCAATTTGTATGCTGAGCAAATAATCTGAAAAGCTCAACTACATGAAGAAGAACGTGGCATCAGGATTGGAGGAGAATCATTATCAACCTGTGATATGGAGGTGACAGATACAAAACCCTGCTTGCTGCAAGTAAAGCAGATCTGAAGCACTTATTTACAAACATCAAAGACTTCAATATGGACTACACCTTAACATAAAGAAAACAAAAACCTTCACAAATGAACCAGTAACTAGCATCAGGGTAAACAGAGAAAATAGTGACATTGTCAAGGATTTCATTTTACTTGGCTTCACAATCAAAAGACTATGGAAGCAGCAGTCAAGACATATTGCACCAGGAAAATAATACAGCAAAAGACCTCTTTGAGGTATTCAAAAGCAAAGATTTCCCCTTGAGGACTAAGGTGCACTTGACGCAAAAGTTGGACAATAAATAAGGAAGACTGAAGAAGGATTGATACTTTGGACCTATGGTGTCAATGAAGAATATTGAATATATCATGGACTACCAAAATAATGAAGAAATTTGCCTTGGAAGACAACTAGAATGCTCCTTAATACTTTCACCCAATTTACAGTAAGTAAATAAAAAAGAATGCTTTTTAGAAGGGAGGATGGCAAGATTTTCTTTCACATACTTTGGACATGTTATCAGGAGGGACCAATCCCTGGAAAGGGTATCAGTTTGGTAAAGCAGAGGGTCAGCAAAAATGAGGAAGACCCCCAATGAGATAGAATGACACAGTGGCTACAATAATGGGTTCAAACATGGGAACAATTGTGAGGATGATGTAGACAGTGCTTCACTCTATTGTATGCAGGGTCAGGAATGGGACCCATCTAGATGGTACCTAACAACCACATAATGTGTAACATATTAAAGGGGAGTTCTAAATTCCTTTACTTTGAATGGCAACCTCAATCAATGCTGGGTTTTCTATGGTCACAGAGGTAACCAGAGAGAACTGGTATACCAAAAGGAAAAAATAAGAAAGAATATTTATTTAACCACTGACCTCAAAATTCTAGTGTTAGGTGTTACTGTACATAAATTATATCAAAGAGTGTTTTATAAAGGAATAAGCAATCGAATAAGCTATCAAGGATATATAAAATGAAGGCTGGAAAGGAAAAAAATATCCCAATTATTATGTTAATAGGTTTTTCTCCTTTGGGATAAACTTTCCAGTGACAATACCATACACTTAAAAAGAACTAAATTGAAAAAGTAGTTCAAATGATGACAAAGACAATAATGCTAAAGAGCTGGAATAAAAACAAATTAATTAAATGCTATTTAACCATTTCAACTCTAAACATTTATTCTACACTAGCTATTTATCCAAAATGTTTTCAGATCTTCTAGATGGAAAATTAGAGGTCACTTTAATCAGAGTTGTATTGTAAACATTGACTAACTGAGTTGGCTGATAGGGCTTTGTTTTTACAACTACACAGTAAAAGGAGGACTACTTTATCAGTTACTGAACTACAAAATTCCAGACTTTGTGCTGTTAACATGCACATAAAATATTTCACTTAATTTCCACTATAATATTGTGAGAGGGATCTTTAAGGACTTGCTGATTGTTATTTGGTTATAGCAAAATAGGAACTCAAGCCGTACCTCTTTGGCTTTAGAGTCTGTGTTCTTTCTATTTTATTAGTAAGTTTCACCATGGAATAGTACACCTGACAATATGGTATTTATCTGTCTACCTGAGTGTGGCCACTTCGTTTTGTCAGCTTCACTCTAGTTTGGTCCAGGCATGGTACATCCCCATAGCGGTTCTTCTCTAGGTTTCCTGGTGACCTGAAGGAAATGAAACAGACAAGCTAGAATAAAGAAAAAGTGAGGAGAGTGCCTATGTGTTTGTATAAACAAAGGCTGGCAGTGCAAAGGTGGGTGTGGACTACTGCTGGGAATAGAGATAGATGTCTGAGCTCTTCACTAATCAGTCTACAGTTCCACGCCATTTAAAGTTTGAATTCCTGGTGTAGCGCTGCAGGACAAGTGCTGGACTGCATACCATAAGATCTGCAGTTCAAACCTACCAGCTGCTCATCAGAAATCCTATACAGGGTTGCTATGAGTCAGAACTGATGCAGTGGCACTTAACAACATTTAACATTTACTAAAACAAGTATGAAGGAGTCTGGGTGTGTCGCTGCGGATTAATGCCCTGGACTGCAAAATCGGTATGAACCGCAAGGTGGGCGGGTCAAGCTCACCAGCCGCTCCTTGGAAACCCTACACAGGGTTGCTATGGATCAGAACTGACTCCACAGCACATAATAGCATAACAAGTATGAAGGAGTCCTGGTGTGGCTCTGTAGGTTAATGAGCTGGCATAGAAAGTTTGAACCGTAAGGTTGGAGGTTCAAGCTCACCAGTTGCTCTTAGGAAACCTTACACAGGGTCACTATCGGTGAGAAATGACTAACAACAACATAAGTATGAGTCCTGGTGTGCTGCTGTGGGATAAAGCACTGGACCCAAAGGTCTGCTTGAATTGCAAGGTCAGCAGTTCAAACTCACCAGCCTTGCCTCAGAAACCCTAAACAGGTTCCCTATGAGTTGTAACCAACTAGATGGCACTTAACAACATAGTAAGTATGTATTGCTCTTACAACCATAGAAAATTAAGATATTTCCCTTACAAAGAGGGGGAAAATGGAGTAAGTACTGCACCTCCCTGCCACCAAAATGCTAGCTGCTAATAAAGTCTCCTACTACTCATTTCTCAAGATATTAAGGACAAGTGTCTGAAGTTTCAGATTAACAAGGTGGGGTGACAATGTTTAACTCCAGTCCACCCATTAGCTTTAATACAATGACAATAAAGGAACTAAGCCCAAAAGGGCAAAGAAAGTAACCATAGAGACATCAGGAAGCAAAGATTTGAACCTATATTTGGAAAAGAAAAAACAGATGGAAACATTTTGGCACACTTGGACAAGTTCAGGAAGCTAGGACCCAGGGAGGTACTTGCATAGAGGTACAAGGACTCAGCTTCAGAACTCTCACAGTTGGAAGGCCAGGTGAGCCAGAAGGCTAACCACATTGAGATTAAGTGAAAATCTACATGATAAATACTGAGACTCTCCCCTCACCCCTTTTCCTGGCCCAGCTCCTAGCATATTCATACCTAGGCCTGGAGAAAATGAATAGCTTACAAGAAAACAATTCTGTTTTGTAGCTGTCAGAGCTTCCCAATTATAATCACACACATAAAAATAGAGTTTCCAAGATGTTTTTAAGGATCTCTTAAATGTGAATCAATAGATAGCCAAGGATCTTCAGTAAAAAAAAAGTTAACACAAAAGTAAGAGACCAATTCAAATACACTTGAAAACAAAACAAAATAGGTGAGTCAACAGAGAAAGTGATTTCTAAAAAGGTTACAATTAATATCCTCAGTGAGAAAGGAGAGACACTGTGCATATAAAACAAGAACAGGCTACCGCTATGGACTGTATTGTGTCCCCCAGATTCTGGGTGTTGGAGTCCTAACCCCTATACCTGTGGATGTAATTCATTTGTTAATAAAGCTTAGACCGAATCACTTTTGAGATACAGAAAAAGCAGATTACAGAGTTGTTGTGAAGTAATATCAAGATGGTTCTGATGAACAGGAAAAGGTAGAAACTTTAACTGCCTCTTCTCTGCCAATGCTAATCAGGGTACTGAATGGGACCAATCTTCCCCACCCAGGAGACAATCCCCATGGTTTCCCTCCTGTCCTCAAACAGGTCAGCACCCTAGACCCTCCCCGACTCTGACCCCATATAAGCCTGTGTTGCCCTCCATTTGGGGCTCAGAATCTGGAGAAATGAGCTCCTCTGAGCAGGCTGGCTTAATCTGAAACTCTGCTTCACCTCTCTGAGTGGCCTCCTGTGTCTTTGACCACAGATCAAGAGCTACTGTGGCACTCTCCAATCTAAACCTGCTGTAACATTGACTCATACTGACCTTATGTACAACTGAACAAAACACTGTTTGGTTCTGTGCAGCCCTCACAATCATTATTATGTTTGAGCCCACTGGTGCAGCCTTTTTGTTAATCCATCTCACTAAAGGTCTTCCTCTTTCTTGCTGATTCTCTCCTTTACCAAGCATGATGATGCTCTTCTTCAGGGTCTGGTCCCACCTGAAGACCTATACATGAGAGGAAGTCTCTCCATCCTCCATTCTAAAGAGCATTCTGGCTGTACTTTCAACACAGTTTTGTTTTTCTAGTCATTCTCATTGTGAAGTGCCATCGAGTCAATTCCAATTCATAGTGACCCTGTAGAGGATCTTCAAGGTAGTCTATGTCTATTTCATTTTCTTTGCCAATACCATAATTCAGAGGCATCAATTCTTGTTCAGTCTTCCTTATTCACTGTCTAGGCACAGAGAAGCAACCACAATGAGAAAAAAATGCCACATAGAGATCACCATGGACCATCAGAATGCCAGAGTTACAGAAGCTAAAACTAGGCTGTTACCTCAGAGAGAGCCTTCCCTAGAGCCTTGGTGGTTAAGGTCAGCAGTTCAAACCCACCAGCCGCTCCAAGGGAGAAAGCCGTAGCAGTCTGCTTCTGTAGATATTACAGTGTTGGAAACCCTATGGGCAGTTCTACTCTGTTCAGTAGGGTCTCAATGAGTTTAAATTGACCCTGCAGCAAAGTACAATAGCCTCCTAAAGTTATGAAAAATCAATTTCTGTTTGCTAAAGCCATCCACTATGGTATTTCTGTTATAGCAACACTAGATAATTAATAAATATGCTATGAAAAAGGTACAATCAAGAAAAGGCTTTAAATAAAATAATATTTGGAAATAAAACATGATATCTAAACCAGCACCTCAATAACCCAAAATAATCAAACCCGCTGTGGTCATGTGGACTGTGACTCCTAGAGCAGAGCGGAGCTACCACACAGGGCTGCTGTAAATCCTTACGGAAGTGAACTGCCACAGGTTTCTCCTAAGAGACAGTTGGTAGGCTTTTTTCAACCACCATATCACCAGGGCTCTTTACAACTTTAAAGAAAAAATAAAGAGTTGAGAAAATTTCTGAAAGATATATAAAGCAAAAAGTCAAAGTGATAGAGAAAAAAACATAAAATTAAGAAAATACAAGTTATTCAACAGGAGTCTGACCTGTTTCTGTAAATAAAGTTTTATTGAAACATCAAGTCCATTTGTTTGCATTTTGTCTAGGACTGCTTTCACCACATGACTGCTGAGTTAAGTATAAGCAACCAATACTACAAGGTTCACAAACTTAAATTCTTTACTACCTCACCCCTTAAGAAAAGCCAACCTGCTCTAGGAGACCCAACCAGATTGATAGAACTGAAGAAATTAAGTCTCCAAATTAAAAAAACCTACAAGCATCCAGCACAATGAATGATAAAAGGCACATCATGTGAAAAACTTTAACAGAAATATAAAGAGATTATCTAAAACTGTTCAGAGAAGGGGAAAAAGATCATTTACAAAAACATGAGAAAGAATAACATCATTTTATTCATTCGCACTGATAGCTATGTGAAGAGCATTGCCTTAAAACTTCTAAGGTAAAATTATTTCCTATTTAAAATTCTATGTTCATTAATACAGAATGTTAGTAAATAAAGAAAAAAGATACAAACCCCAGGAAATGGGATTCAATAAAGGAAAGTGGGAGGCGAAATTGCAGAATGAAAGCGAAGAAGATTTAGAAAACAAACAACGTTTATACTAGAATAAAAGACATTCTAGAAGTGAGGTCTCAAAAAAGAACTGAAAGATTATCTGTATACTTAACCACTTGGAAAATAATAATAATAGTGTAAAGTAAATCTGATAAAGCATATGAAAAAAATAAGGATCAGTATGGAAAAAAAGCTAAAACCTAACGAAAAACACTAGTTAATGCCAGAACAAAACAAAATTGATTCAATTATTTAATCTATTTCATCATTTCACAAAATTCCACTTAGCTCTACAGCAAAAAAACACACAAAAAACAAAAAAACTTACATAAGTTTAATATAATCGCTGATTTCTAATGTAATAAAAATTTATAGCTTAATTTTGTTGAAAAGATTGTCAAAAGGGATGTGGCAATCTGGAATAAGAGCTAAATGTTCATTTATAATAACAGATCAATTTGCTGGTACTGTTGTTAGTTCTCACTCACAGTGACCCTGGGCACAACAGAACGAAGCACTGCCGAGGCCAGCACCGGCCTCACAATTGCTATACTTGAGCCCACTGCTGCTGCCACTGTGCCAACTCAGCTCCTTAGGGGTCTTCCTCTTTCTTGCTGATCCTCCATTTTACCAAGCATGATGGAACTAGTCTCTCCTGATACCATGTCAAAAGTATGAGTTATAAAGTCTCACCATCCTGGCTTCTAAGGACACTCTGACTGGACTTCTTCCAATGTAGACCTGTTTGTTCTTCTGGCAGTCCACAGTATCTTCAATATTCTCCAACACCATAATTCAAATGCATCAATTCTTCTATGGTCTCCCTTATTCATTGTCCAACTTTCATATGCATTTGAAAGATCATTAATAGATCGATAAGTCGTAATAAATCAATGTTTATAATAGACAAGTAAAGATAATTGCCTTAGTTATCTAGTGGTCTTATTACAGAAATATTACAAGTGGATGGCTTTAACAAACAAATTGATTCTCTCACAATTGTGGAGGCTAAAAGTCCAAATTCAGACTGCCGTCTCTAGGGGAAGGCTTTCTCTGTCGGGTCTTGGGGAAGATTTTTGTCTCCTTTTGGCATCTGTAGATCCAGCATTCCTTGAAGATCTCCACGCGCCTTGGCATCAGTCTTCCCCTGGATCTAGGAGCTTCACAGTGCAGGGACCTCAGGTTCAAAGGACCCACTTCACTCTATTGTTCATAGTAATAGGTCCCCCTCCTTCTCACTTCTCTCCATTTACCCTTTGTAAGATAAAAAGTGTTACAGGCCCTCACATTGAATCAGGGTTGCCATGGGATTAAAGATATTGCAGCCTACCCTTAATTCTCTTATTGGTTTATCATTTCAGATCACATCATGGGGGATAATCACACAATTGACAAACCACTGAGAATCATAACCCAGCCAAGCTGACACATATTTTGGAGGCAATTAATTCAATCCATGACAAAGATTATAGCATTTAATCTAGAATTATGAAGAAATACCAGAAGAAACAGCTCTAAGAGTTGAAATCTGGTGACTATAGGTAGCAAAGGGCTCCTGGTGAGACACAGTAGGATCAGCACTGGACTGTGAAAAATAAGGTCGGTAGTTCAAGCCCACCATCTGCTCCGCAGAAACCCTATACAGGGACACTATGAGTTGGAACTTAACAATGGCACTTAATGACAACATAGGGAGTAAAACTGAGGGATGAAGCAAAATTGTTGTTGTTTTTTTCTTTTGTTGTTGTTGTTAAGTGCCATCAAGTCAGTTCTGACCCATAACGATCCTGGATAGGGTTTCCAAGAAGCAGCTGGTGAGCTTGAACCGTCAACTTGCAGTTCAAATGACTTTGCAGTCCGGCACATTAACCCACAGTGCCACACCAGGACTCCACTTTTTTCTTTAGTACTCTGTAATTTTCTTAAAAAATCTGCGTGTATTATTGATCAAAAGCAAAAAAAAAATACCCAAACAAAAAAACCCCCCAAAAGATCCCCAATATAAAGTAACACGCTTGTTTTTCATGGATACGTATATAAAAGTAAAAAATGTAAATGAAACTGACTAGAAGGAAACATAACCATATTTAATAGTTCTGGCTGCTTCTGGAGTGGGAAGAATTGAGGATGAGGATTAGAAGGGATTGCTAATGAATTCTTTCTTCTATATAATTACAAAAAGACAAGGCGAATGTGACAAACTAGTATCAACTGTCAATGTCAATTTTGGTAATAAGAACAGAGTTTTTTGTTATATTATACTCTGTACTATTCAGTACTTTAAAACATTCCTCCTTCCCACACAAATATGCTTAGCTGATTTTTGACAAAGATGCAAAAGCAATTCAATACAAAAAGGATATCCTTTTCAAGAAATAATATGGGCGAAATTGGGCATCCACAGGCTGCAAAGTGGCGGCATGGGGTGTCAGACCTCCTTTCACTTCACAAGGGGGAGAAGAATCAAGATCATCAACATCAGCGGAAGTCTGATTCTGCCAATCTTTTTACTAATTCTGACACCAGTTGTTCCTCCCACAGCATTATTCTCTGCTGGGTTCAATGATTCAATGCAACGGCCAGAGTGAACTCACAGATCAAATTCACAGTTATGGAACTGATTAGGGAAGTTAATCGGTTACAACTTGGGATCAGGATAAGCATGTAGACAAAATCTCTCTTCAGTGAAGGGCAGCTCTCTCGACAACTTTTATTTAGCCTGCGCTCCTCTCAGGACCCTGTGGATGCATTTCTTCTCTTGGCCTTTGCCCTGCAAGATTCTTTAGTCCCACCAGTAAGTGCCTAGAGGTACCCCACTCTGCCAGCAAGCTTCCTGCCCCAAAACACTCAAGTTTCTATGGGGGGCAAACCTAGCACCATCAAATGCCCAGTAGCACTACACTCTGCCAGGAAGCCTTCTGCCCAAAGGCTCTCAACCACCTTGCTCCATGGGTCAGGAAAATCAATGAGCCCTCTTGTACCAATCTGGTTCTGCTTCTACTGTTTCTCTGTTGATGCTTCTCACTGTCTTGCACAGAAACAGTGTTCCAACTTTCTCTCTCCTGGGTCTAGGAAGTTCTCAGAACAGGGATGCTGAGTCCAAAACACATGCTCATCTCCGGTTCTTCTTTCTGGTTGGTAGTGAGGTCCCCTCTCAGCTGTGGGACTGGTTCTCTTTTAAGCCTAGCAGGATGACAAAATTGATCAATCCTTTCAGGTTGTGCTCCATATATCTTATCTTTATGGTTCCTTTCCTGTAAGGATTTCTTGCACTTTGTTTGCATTTTTAGCAGCTGGTCCAATCCCCTTGTTGCTGATGCTGTTAGGTGCCATTGAGTCAGTACTTATTTACAGCGACTCTATGTGCAACAGAATGAAACAGTGCCTGGTCCTGGACCAACCTCACAATTGTTGCTACATTTGAGCCCATCAATGCTGCCACTGTGCCAATCCATCTCGTTGGGGGTCATCCTCTTTTTCTCCAACCCTCCACTTCACCAAACATGATTATCCTTCACCAGGGATTGGTCCCTCCTGATAGTATGTCCAAAGTATGAGAGATGAAGTCTGGTCATCCTGACTTCTAAGGAGCACCCAGGCTGTACTTCTTTCAACACAGATCTATTTGTTCTTTTGGCAGTCCATGGTACTTTCAATATTCTCCTCCAAAACCATAACTCAAATGCATCAATTTTCCTACAGTCTTCCTTATTCACTATCCAACTTTCACATGCATATGAGGTTACTGAAAATACCATGGCTTAGGTCAGGCATACCTTAGGCCTCAAACTGACATCTATGCTTTTGAAAACCTTAAAGAGGTCTTGTGCAGCAGATTTGCCTAATGCAATATATTGTTGATTTCTTGACTGCTGTTTCCACGAGTGTTGATGGTTGATCCAAGAAAAATGAAGTCTTTGACAACTTCAATCTTTTCTCCATGGATACAGATGTTGTTTATTGGTCCAGCGGTGAGGATTTTTGTTTTCTTTCACTAAGGTGCAACCCATACTGAAGGCTATGGTCTTTGATCTTAATCAGTAAGTATTTTAAGTCCTCTTCACTTTTAGCAAGCACTGTTGTATCATCTGTATAACACAGGTTGTTAATGAATCTTCCTCCAATCATTGTCTGTCAGTTTGTTGTACTATACGGTAGCTTGTGAGTTGCTGTGACTCTGGAAGCTATGCTACCAGTATTTTAAATACCAGCAGGGTCACCCAGGGTGGACAGGTTTCAGCTGAGCTTCCAGACACAGACAGACTAGGAAAAAGGAGAGATGAACTACTTCCGAAAATTTAGTCACTAAAAATCTTATGATTAGCCGTGGAACACTGTCAACACCAATCCTCTTGGTGAACAACAAACTGCTTATTTGCATAGCTCTAATCCTGGTGTGGCGCTGTGGGTTAATGTGCCAGACTGCAAAGCCATTTGAACTGCAAGGTCGGTGGTTCAAGCTCACCAGCTGCTCCTTGGAAACCCTATACAGGGTCGCTATGGGTCAGAACCGACTCGACAGCACTTCACAACAAACCCCATATAATAAGGAGCTCTGGTAGCGTAGTGGTTACAAATCAGGCTGCAAACCACAAAGTCAGCAGTTCGAAACTATCAGCTGTTCCACGGAAGAAAGATGAAACTTTCTGCTCCCATAAAGATTTACAGCCTTGAAAACCCTGTACAGGGTCGCTATGAGTCAGAACCGATTCCATGGCACATCACCACTACCCCATATAATAAGCACTGGACTGCGTCCATGCTCAAGCCTGCCAGCCATTCCATGGGAGAAAGATGATGCTTTCTGCTCCCATCATGTTATTTATAGCCTCGGAAACCCTATACAGGTTGCTATGTTTTACAACTGACTCTACAGCTCTTAACAACAATCACCCAATCATTGTGGTGGTTACAAGATTATGACTAAACTGGAGCTTGCAGTCCCTGAGTGCGGCCTACACCCCGCTGGCCGATGGGCATACGTAACTGCAGCAATCTCGGGTCCAGGCTGTACTCCCTGTGCCTGGGCTGCCGCTTTTGCTGCTCAGGCACCTGGTCCTGGGCTTGCAGGCGATGCTGAGAACAGCTACTGCTGCACAGTCAACACTACAGAGCACCAGCAGCCTATTCTGTGAGGACAACATGCATATAGTACAGAAGTTCTTGACCAGGCTGACCAATAGGTTTATGATGGGTGTGGGCACGTTCATGGAAGTGCTGTGAAAAGTTTGAATGAAGGTTTGAATGTGCTTGAACTTGACGCTTCAAATCTGTTGAAGTCCTTAAGCTCCACCTCCTGCGGGTCAATGTCATTCTCCTTGCCTTCTGCTTCCTGTCCCTGACCCTGGGCTTTAGCTTCAGCGTGCTGCACCTGGTGGTCAGCCGCTTCTGGTATGTGCAGGTGGTGCTGGAGGAACTAGACCACTCCATGATAAATGAGGCGCCCCCGTGGCCCTTCAGACTCCCAACACCAGCTTGCTCTCTTAGAAAAAGACCAAGAAAGAAAGGTAAAAGGGACCCCAAACAATCTCAAGAAAGCAGGCACTTGGTGAGCATATTCCTGCCTACATGTTCACTCCTGAGACAGGTCCCAAGCGGCTTTCACAGATCATGCCACATCAAGCTGCATGCAAGTATCATTTAGTGGACAAAGTATTTTAAACAGAGGATATAAATAAACACATTAGCAGTACAGTAAAAGAACTTTTATCTACACATAGCATATAAAATAAATTCAAGCATTTAAATACATCTTTTATAAAGTTTTTAATAAAGGCAGATAGAGGCAAGTTTATTAAAACTTTAAATCACGGGGATGGATCTGTGGAGAGGAGTTTTGAGGAGAGTAGAAGTGTAAGCAGTTGTTTTTGTCCATAGGAATTGGTGGGTGAGATCTGGGTGTGACCTTGTGTTCAGAATTCTGAGCTGGATTTTAGCTGTGTTTTGGTTTGTGTTGACATATGGAACAAATGTTGTCACTTGTAACAGCAGGCAATCAGACCCAAGGTTGAAATTAAAACTCTTTGGGATCCTATGGGCTGTAGCAAAGCCCCCATCAGAGCTATGATTCCAAATGAAGAAATTATTCTTTGTATTTCTACAAAGTCTGAGGCTTTTTCCCCTTCTCTGTATTTGGATGTAAGACGCCTTGGTAGTGGTATGGGTTAAGCACAGGATTGCTAACTGAAAGGTCGGCAGTTCAAACCCACCGGTTGCTTCACAGGAGAAAGATGAGGCTGTCTGCTAACATAAAGATTTAGTCTCAGAAACCCTATATAAGGTCACTATGGCTTGGAACTATCTCAGTAGCAGTGGGTTTTGGTACTTGGATGTATTTATAACTTCACCAGTATGTAAAAAGAAACCGGCCAGGCAAAGAAACGTCTTTGGGCTTGATGACAAGAGCTCTCTGTATGAGCCCCTAGACTCTCTCAAGAATTGATTTGATTTCCCTAATTACAAATAGAATCAGCTAAGCCTGTAAATACTGGACTGTCAAAACCATCAGCCGCTCCTCAGAAACCTTATACAGGTTTGCTGTAAGTTGGAACTGACTCAACAGCACTTCACAACAATTTCACAAGGGTTGTACATGTAATTCACTACACTACATAAGCCAAAAAAAAAAGAGCAGCAACCTAAACACTACACTTGATGTAAAAATGAATTCAAAATGGGTCACAGACTTAAATGTCAAGCATGAAACTTTTAGGGGGAAAAAAATGGAGAAAATCTTTAGGCTCTAGGGTTAAACAAAGCATTCTTAGATTTAATAGCAAAAGCATGATACATAAAAGGGCAAATCAATTAATTGGACTTTATCAAAACTAAAAACTTTGCTTCATTAAAATCCTGTCAAGCTGCAGACTGGAAGAAAATAGCCACAAACCATATATACAACAAAGAGTCACTATTGAGAGTATATAAAGAACCTTCAACATGTAAGAGTAAAAAACAAAAAGAAAAGCAACTATCTCATTAGAAGACAGACGAAAGACACGAAAAGATATGTAATCAAAGAGAAGACAAATAAGTGTATGAAAAGACGTTTAATATCCTTAGTCATTTTGTTGCTGTCATTATTAACTGCTGTCAAGTAGGTTCTGACTCATAGTGACCTGTAAAGGGTTTCCAAGGAGTGGCTGGTGGATGTGAACCACCAACCTTGCAGTTCAAACTGATTTTGTGATCCAGTGCATTATCCTGCAGCACCACACCAGAACTCTTCATTAGTCATTAGGGAAATGCTAATGAAAATCAAATATGAGATATCAGTTAGAGTTTTGTGTCAACTGGACTGGACCAGGATTCCCAGTGGTTTGGCAGCTGAGATGTGGTTACCCCCATGGTGAGATCTAATACAGAGAAGTTAACTCTATGATGATTGACTAGGAGCAAGCAGCTAACCAATTGAAAGGCTGTTTCTTTGGGGGTGTAGCCTGCTTCTAATATAATGGATACTCAAGCAAAGCTTGCTCTCATTCTGCTGAGTGTGGATTTTGTATCTGGTAGAGCCTGTGCAGTGAGCTTCTGAGATGCTGTAGGGTAAACCTAAACATCAGCCAATGTGCTGCTGGCTGCATGAGGTCCTCTGACCCAGGTTCATTTTTATTTCTGCTTGTTCTTCAAACTGGCCTCAGAAATTACTGCCCGAATCCGAGATTCAGCAGTCTTTACAGACTCACAAGACAGTAACAGCTCCATGATGCAAATTTCTGATGTGCCCACTGGATACTGACTTTTAAAGTTAAGAAAACAAAACAGTAAGAGGGCAGCAGAAGGAATCACTTCTACTTCTTAGTACAAACAAATAAACAGCACCTTGCTACTCAGCTTGTGGAACACATTGGCTCCATACAAATAAGCACTGGACTGCAAACCACAAGGTTTGCAGTTCAAATCCACCAATTGTTCTGCAGGAGAAATATGAGGCTTTCTGCTCCTGTGAAGATTTTAAAAGCCTCAGATACGCTATACAGGGTCACCATGAGTCTGAACTGACTTGACAGCACCAAACAACAGGCAAAGCTTGCTCACGTTCTGCTGAGTCTGGATCTTGCATCTGGGTCATCCTCCAACCTCTGCTTCTTTGGACTTGAGCCAGTGGCCTGCTCTATTCTTTGCCTGCCTGTCTTCCTGCCGGACCTGTCTGCTGATCTTAGTTCATTTGAACCAGACTTGGGACTCCCACCTCTACAATGGTGATCCATATCCTTTCATATAAACTCTTTATATTGTTGTTGTCAGGTGCCATCAAGTCAGAACCGACTCATAGCGACCCCATGCACAGCAGAACGAAACAATGTCCGACCCTGGGCCAACCTCGCCACCGCCCCCACACTTGAGTCCATCAATGATGCCACCTGGCCAATCCATCTCGTTAGGGGTCTTCCTCTTTTTCTCTGACCCTCCACCTTACCCAGCATGACATCCCTCTCCAGTGACTGTTTCCTCCGGACAATAAATCCCAAGTATGAGAGACGAAGCTTAGCCATCCCGGCCTCCAAAGAGCACTCTGGCTGCACTTCCTCCAAAACAGATCTATTGGTTCTTTTGGCAGTCCATGGCACTTTCAGTATTCTCCTCCAACACCACAACTCAAAGGCATCAATTCTTCTACGATCTTCCTTATTCACTGTCCAGCTTTCGCATCCATATGAGGCTACTGAAAACACCATGGCCTGGGTCAGGCGCACCTTAGTCCTCAAGCTGACATCTCTGCTCTTCAATACTTTAAAAAGTTCCTGTGCAGCAGATTTGCCCAATGCAATACGTCATCTGATCTCTTGACTGCTGCTTCTGCGAGTGTTGATAGTTGATCCAAGAAGAATGAAGTCCTTGACAACTTCAATCTTTTCTCCATTGATAAGAATGTTGTTTATTGGGCCAGTGGTGAGGATTTTTGTTTTCTTGACATTGAGATGTAATCCATATCGAAGGCTGTGCTCTTTGATCTTCATAAGTAAATGTTTCAAGTCCTCTTCACTCTTTATATATTTCTACACATATAAGTTTCACTGGTTTTACTTCTCTAGAGGACCCAGCCTAAGACAATTACACTCCTGTCAGGACAGCTAAAATGAAAAAGAGCAGCAACACCAAATCCACTCTGGAGGATGGTTGGGCAGTTCCTTAGAAAAGTAAATAAGCAATTATCATGTGATCTAGCAATTACACATTTATACCTGAGAAATGGAAATTTACATTCACTCAACACCTGGGAGTTCTGATGTGGTGCTGTAGGATAAGCACTCAATTGCAAGGTCGGTTTGAACCACAAGGTTGGTGGCTCAAACTCACCAGCAGCTCCTCAGAAACCCTATACAAGGTCTCTAAGAGTCGGAACTGACTCAACGGCACTTTATAACACCACCACCACCTGGGCACAAATATTCATTGAAGCTTTACTCCAAAGAGTAAAACACTGGAAACAAGCCAGATGTTATTCAACAGGTGAACTGTTAACTAAACAACGGACGGCCCATCCATGTTATGGAATATTACTCAGCAACGAAACCAGAAATACTGATACACACAACAGTTTAATTTCCAGGGAATTATGCTGAGTGAAAACAAAAATCCCTAAAGATTACACACTATAGGAGTCCACTTATGTCACATTCTTGAAATGACAAAATTATAATAGACATGGAGAACAGATTAGTGGTGGCCAGGAGTTAGGAAGGAGTACTGGTGTGGATGAGCACTGGACTGCACACTGAAAGGTTGGTGGTTCAAACCCACCAGCCGTAAACCCCACACAGGGTCACTATGAGTTGTTAGACTCAATAGCACTTAGCAACAAGAAGAGGTAAGGATGGGAGGAGTACAGTAGGGAGACAGATATGACTATAAAAGGGCAGCATGAGGGAGCCTTCTGGAGATGGAACTTTTCTACATCTTGACTGTGGTGGTGGATACACATACTAAGTATATGATCAAATTGTTCCTTTTAGGTGCCATCATGTTGATTTACCCAGCACTCCTTGGAGGCCAAGATGGCCAAACTTCATCTCATACTTCAGACATATTGTCAGGAGGGACCAGTCACTGGAGAAGGATAACATGTTTGGTAAAGTGGAGGGTCAGAGAAAAAGAGGAAGACCCTCCCAACAAGAAGGACTGGCCAAAAGGCAACATTGATGGACTCAAGCATGGCAACAGTGGTTAAGGTTGGCCCAGGATCGGGCAGTGTTTCGTTCTTCTGTGCATAAGGTCGCTATGAGTCGGTACTATGGACTCGATGGTACCTAACAACAACAACAACAACAACAATACTATTTTCACAATTGCTATTATGCTTGAGCTCAACAATCCAGCTTATTGAGGGTTTTCCTCTTTTTCAGTAACTCTCCACATTACCAAGCATAATGTCCATGTCCTTCTCCAGGGACTGGTCCCTCCTGATAACATGTCTGAAGTATGAGAGGCGAAGTCTCACCATCCACTCTTCTAAAGCGCATTCCAGGTGTACTACTCCAACACAGATTTGTTTGTTCTTCTAGCAGTTCATGGTACTGTCAATATTCTTCTCTAACACCATAACTCAATTACACTAATTTTTCTATGATCTTCCTTATTCATTGTACAACTTTCATATGCGGCAAATGAAAATACCAATGCTTGGGTCAGGCACACCCTAGTCCTCAAACTGTTATCTTTGCTCTTGAACACTTTAAAGGGTCTTGAGCTGCAGATTTGCCTAATGCAATATATTGTTTGATTTCTTGACTGCTGCTTCCCTGAATGTTGATTGTGGATCCAAGTAAATGAAGTTTGTGACATCAATCTTTTTTCCATTTATCATGATGTTATTTATTGGTCAAGTTGTGAGGATTTTTGTTTTCTTTATATTGAGGTTCAATCTATACTGAAGGCTGTGGTTTTTTATTTCATTAGTATTTCAAGTTCTCTTCACTTTCAGTAAGCAAAGTTGTACCATCTGCATATCGCAGTTATTAACAGGTCTTCCTACAATCCTCATGCCATGCTCTTCATATAATCCAGTTTCTCGGATTATTTGCTCAACATACAGACTAAGTATGGTGAAAGAATGCAGCTCCAGTGCACACCTTTCCTGATTTAAAATCATTTAGTCTCTCCTTGTTCTGCTCAAATGACTGCCTCTTAGTTTATGCACAGCTTCTTCATGAACAAAGTTAAGTGTTCTGGAATACCCATTTTTCACAATTTTGTCGATAGTTGTCATGATCCACATAGTTGCAAGTCTTTGCATAGCTAACAAATCACAAGTAAGCATCTTTCTAGTATTCTCTGCTTTTAGCTAAGATCTGATGCCAGCAATAATATTGCTAGTTCCTTGTCCTCTTCTGAATCCAGCTTCAGTTTCTGTCAGTTCCCTGTAAATGTATGGCTGCAGTCATTTTTAAATGATATGCAGCAAAATTTTATTTGCATGTGATATTAATGATATTGTTTTATATGATTTCCACATTCCATTTGATCACCTCTCTTTGTTTGGAATGAGAACAAATATGGATCTGTTCCAACTTATTGATGCCAGGTAGCTATCTTCCAAATTTTTGCTATAGATGAGTAAACGCCTCCAATGCTGCATCAGTTTCTTGAAAGATTTCTATTTGTATTCCATCAATTCTTGCAGCCTTGTTTTTCAGCGACACCTTCAGTGTAGCTTGAAATTCTTCCTTCAGTATCATTGGTTCTTGATCATACAGTACCTCTTCAAATGGATGAACAGCAACCATTTCTCTTTGGTACAATGCCAGTGTATATACCTTCCATCTTCTTTTGATGCTTTCTTGCATCGTTCACTATTTTGCCCATGGCATCCTTCAATATTGATGAAGGAGGCTATATTGCAAATATCAAGGCTTAAATTCTTTCTTCAGTTCTTTTATCTGGAGAAATTATGAGCATGTTCTTCACTTTTGGTTTTCTAACTCCAGGTCTTTGCACATATCATTATAATCCTTGATTTTGTCTTCTCAAGCTGCCCTTTGAAATGTTCTGCTCAGCTCTTTTACTTCATCATGTCTTCTATTCACTTTAGCATCGCTACAATGGAGAGCAAGTCTCAGAGTCGCTTCTGACATCCATTTTGGTCTTTTCTTTCTTTCATGTCTTAGTGACCTTTTTCTTTCTTCCTGTCATCCTTCAACTCTTCTGGTCTACGTCATTAGAGTCTAATGCATTCAATCTGTTCCTAAGACGGTCTCTAATCTTAGGTGGGATATTTTCAAGGTCATTTTTGTGCTCTCATGGACTTGTTTTAATTTTCTTCAGCTTCAGCCTGAACTGGCATATGAGCAATTGATACTGTGTTTCACAATCTGCCCCTGGCCTAGTTTTGGCTGATGATACAGAGCTTTTCCACAGACTCTTTTCAACAATGTGGCAAATTTGATTTTTTTTGTAGTTCATCTGGTAAGGTTCATGTGTTAGTCATGTTTCATGCTGTTTAAAAAAGGAATTTGCAGTGTTAGTCACTGGTCTTGCACAATTCTATCATGCAATCTTTGGCATCATTTCTATCACCAAGGCTATATTTTCCAACTACTGATCCTTATTCTTTGTTTCCAACTTTTGCATCCCAAATCCCCAGTAATTACCAATACATCTTGATTGTATGTTGGATGAATTTCAGACTGAATAAGATGATAAAATAATTCAATCTCATCATTACTGACCTTAGTAGTTGATGCATAAATTTTGAGTAACAGTGGTATTAACTGGTCTTTTTTGTAGGTGTATGGATATTACCCTATCACAAACAGGGCTGTATTTCAAGATTGATCTTGAAATGTTCTTTTTTTCTTTTTTAAGTTTTTATTGTGAGGTTTACATGGAAGAACATCAGTTTCACACTCTTCCTATAGTATTTCGTTTCACTGCAATGATTACAATCCCCTCCAAGCATCATCAAATAACCAAAGGGTACACCACACAGGCCTGCCCACTGGCCTCCAGTACACGGCCCTTCTCCCTTCCTGAGTCCAGTGTCCCCAGCCGCTCCATGTGTCCACGTCATCATCTCTGTCTCCATCCCTGGCATCACTGCTTCTCTGGGTAGGGTCCCACTCTCCGTTCTTCTCACTTGATGGTCCCAGGGACCTCTGCTCCTGGGCTGCAAAATCAATCACTCTCCTCCTTTTGTCAAAAAACATCTACCTCTATATTTTCTACCCTCACAGTCAGTCCTGATGGCAATTATTCACTATTGTACCACAAGAGTCTTATCCCCAATTCCTTTTGCCAGCCCAGTCCCAATAGATGGAAATCATTCAGTGGTAATTCTACCTTCCCCCACCCCATCTGGAACTAGACTCCCTCTTGAAAGCTTGTAAGCCAGTCACTTCTTGCCTTTAGAGGCCCCCCCCCTCCCCATTTGGGGTAGCCAATGTCTAAGTTGCCGATCCCTGTCAGCCCTGTATACTGAGGGGGTGGGAGTGATCCTTGCTGTAAAGATCTGCTCCCCTTTTTGAGCTACCACATCCATAAGTATAGGTAAAGTTCATCAAATCGTAGCAGGTTACTCTTTCCCACCCCGTCTTCTTTCTTCTTCTAGTCAAGTTCTGATCATCCAGCCATCAAAGCCAGGTCAAGTGGGTACTATCTACAAGTATGGGTGTTCTTGTGCATTTGCCCTCACTTCATATCAGCTGGACACTTCACTCTCCACTCTAGTCCTCTGTGGCCATGTCACTGCCTCTGGGCCCAGGAGTCCCCAGGTCTTACCATACTGCTGGCCATTCAGGTCTCCACCCGGGGTTCACAGGGGTCTATGGAATAGGGTCGGGCTTAGCTCGCAGCTTCCTTGATGTTTTGTTCCCCTCTTCCCCTTATTGGTGACCACATGCCTGCTCATGTATTCCCCTTGAGTCTCAGTCTTGGAAGGGGGCTTGCTCTGAGTTGAAATGTTCTTTTTGATGATAAATGTGACACCAATCCTCTTCAATGTGTCATTTCTGGCATAGTAAGCGTTAGGACTGTCAGACTCAAAACAGTGACTAATCAGTCTATTTCAGCTCACTAATGCCTAATATATCAATCTTTATTCCGTTTCATTTTTTACTTTCAATTTTCCCAGATTCATACTTCAAACTTCCATGTTCCGATTATTAATGGATGTTTATAGCTGTTTCTCCTCATTTTACTTTGTGCCCTACCAGAAATAAAGGTCTCAAAAGTTTTATTCCACTGGTATCATCATAGTCAACTCTACTTTGATAAAATTGTAATGAACTAATGGTGTGCAGCTGTGGGTTAATATGCTGGACTGCAAAGTCAGTTTGAATGGCAAGGTCGGTGGTTCAACCTCACTAACCGCTCCTCGGAAACCCTATACAGAGTCGCTGTGGGTAGGAACTGACTCAATGGCACTTAACAATAACAACAAAATATATAAACACAAATCAAAACTGGGGAGATCTGAGTAAGATCAATGGATTGTTATCAATGTCAATGTTTGTTTGTGATACTGTACTATAGTTTTGAAAGCTGCTACTATTGGAAAAAAACTGCAGAAAAGGTGTATGGGAAGCCCTCTAGTTCTTAAAAATGCACATGAACCTACAATGATCTCAAAATTAAAAGTTCAATACAAAAACAAACAAAATCTCTGTTTCCTTTTAGTAGTATGGGGGAAGACAAATATAAAGAGGAAAGAAAATTCTTGGTCCCTTGGAACCCTGAACAGTAAGGAATACTTTGGTATCTACTTCATAACCCAGAATTCCAAGGGAGACATAGTAAGTCTATTCTGTGCAAGTACTTCTACTAGGACTTGGTGAACAACAAAGGCCTAGAGCTGATGACTATCTGGGTTCTAACTCCAAAGTAGAGGGGAAGTTTGTTCATTTCATAAGCAGGAAGCATTTGGAAGGATGTGCTCTCTGACTGTAATATAACAGGTAGTGTGGGTGATGCCAAAAGGTTAATTCAAATCCACCTTTTTCATGGCGGGAGGAGAAGGATCGTGGTAGAAATGACATCTCAAGGATGTCACAGCAGGAGGTAATTGTAAAAGCACCCAGAATTCAATCAAGAATCCCCAGGACACTTGTGTCTCCCTTGGAGCAGCCCAGCAGTCCTCCATTTCATAGAACGTCCTTGATTTAAGACTGAAAACCTGTTACTGTTGAATCAGTTCTGACTGAAAAGTGACCGTCTAAGAGAGAACAGAACTAACCCATGGGGTTTCCAAGGCTTCAAATCTTTACAGTAGCAGCCTGCTGCATCTTCTCCTGTAAAGCAGCTGCTTAGCTCCAACCACCAATCTTCTGGTTTGCAGCCAAGTTCCTAACCAATGTGCCAGCAGGACTCCTTTAAGACTATAGGAGGAAAATCTGCTCTGGTTAGGACAAATAGGATTTATATTGGGATCTTAAAGTTGGACAGCGAATAAGGAAGGCCGTAGAAGAGTTGATGCTTTTGAGTTATGGTGTTGAAGGAGAATATTGAAAGTGCCATGGGCTGCCAAAGAACCAACAGATCTGTGTTGGAAGAAGGCCAGGATGGCCAAACTTCACCTCATACTTCAGACATATTGTCAGGAGGGACCAGTCGCAGGAGAAGGATATCATGTTTGGTACGGTGGAGGGTCAGGGGAAAAGAGGAAGACCCCCAGCGAGATGGATTGGCAAAGTGGCAGCATCAATGGGCTCAAGCATGACAATAGTGAGGTTGGCCCAGCATCGGGCAGTATTTCATTCTGCTGTGCATAAGGTTGCTATGAGTCGGTACCGACACAGTGGCACCTAACAACAACAACAACAACAAATTAGTATGGCAGAAAAAAATATTCCTTCCTCTCAATAATGCTCTGTTTTCCCTTTTTCTTCTCTTGTTTTCTTTGTTTATCGACTTCTTCCTCAATTGCTTCTTCTCCCTTATTTCCTTTATCTCAGTTTCCTAACTCATTATTTCCCTGTTCTTTCCTTTTGCTAAGAGGACCTTCCCTGCATCCTTTTTAAAGCAGTCTGAATAAACTGGACAAGAATTATACAGGACGAGGTACTCATAGAATCATGGATTCCTAAAACATTTAACTTACAAATGTAGGTGAATAACAGAGTCCAACATGTTACATGTGAGAAAATTAAGGTGCAAAGATGAGAAATAATGTGTAGAGATTACAGAGAGGAATTTTGTCTGAGCTGGAACTTGAGCCTGGGATTCACTGGAATAGCTTCTGTAATCATCTCTTCAACACAGAGTCTACTAGTTGGAGAGAGATCCCTGTTGCAGCCAATTAAAACTTGACAGCAATAAAGGAAGAGAAATTATTTATGGTCTGTTGTCTATAAGTGGTACCGGTAGTTATGAACTAGAGTTACAAACCAGCCAGATGGTTTTGTGGTAGGAGTTGGGTAGAAAGAAAACCCCAAGAGGAAAAATTCCTAAGAGGCAACTCTTTTATCTTACAAACTGTTGATTATTTTAAATGTACCAATACTTCTCCACAAACTGTAATGTTTCATACACTATAATGCTCCAGGGAGAGACTGGCCAAATAATGAGACCAAAGCTCTGCACACAAGAATGGAAATGGAGAACAGTCTATTTTAAACCTACCAAAAAACAACAACAAACAAAACCCAACAACAAATATACACACACTTTTTGTTTCAGGAAATACCTAAAAAATGTGTTCATTTTTACAGGGTTCCTCTGTTGGTACCAAAAGTCTTTAGAAATTTTAGAGCATTAGATGCTGACACATGCACCAAAAAAGACGGTACTTCTTTCAGGAAGAGAAACACCATCATCTAAGTGAGAATGCTCCTCCTTAACATAGGGAAGAGCCTCCGTTAAGAAGTGAGATGTGGAAGGAGCTACTGCCAGTGCCAGCTAGAAGCATCTTGGCAATTGATCCTTAGCCCAAACCTTTCCTACTTACATGGAACAGTGGAAAGTGCCAACAGGGTTCTCACGACGGATGTCTTCATACTCCTCATATATCCCCCGCTTTTGCCTGGTATTAACATAGTCCACCAACTCTTGAATTGTCATGGCGTGGGGACCTGGAACATGCACTGAGTCCCAGTCTAAGGCAGGAGGGAGGGAGAACAGGATGATCTCATCGAAGGGGTCTGGGTGGCCGTTCACCTGGGGTAGAAACTGGAAATTCCAACTGGCGAGGTCAATTTTGACGTACCCACCCAGGTTTTCAGGAAGGCACTCCCTGGGTAAGTGCTGGGTGACCTCAGATGTCTTCAATATTTGAATCTAGAAGGCCAGAAAGAACATGTGAATATGGGAGTGGCGAGAGACAGAATCCCCAAGATAGTGAAAATAAAGGAGAACCAAGCTTATTGGATTGGAGAACAGGATGCGATTTTCTTGAAACGCAATGTATGGTTAGTAGACTGACTACATTTCATTTATCTGTGATTGAAGCCTGTGATGGTTAATGTTATGTGTTAACTTGGCTAGACCATGATTCTTTGGCAGAGATTATGTAACCATTCTCCCATTTTGTGATCTGATGTGAATAGCCAATCAAGGAGAGTTTACTTGGAGGCATGGTCTGCATTCAATATGCATGGATGTTCAGCCACAGCAGACTCTTTCTTGATCGTGCATCCAACTTTTCATCCTCTGACCTCTGGTTCTTGGGACAAGTGCCAGCTAACTGGTGCCTGACCTGCAGGATTTGGGATTCATCAGCTCCTGCAAACCCGTGAGCCGGAAGTCTTCTACCTGACACGCAGATTTTAGGTTTGTGAGCCCCTACAATCAGGTGAGACAGGAGAAGCCTGCAGCCAGAAGAGTGACCTACAGATTTCAGACTTGCCAGCCTCCATAACTGCATGTGCCATTCCTTTGAAATAAATCTACGTACAAGTGGGTTTCAAAAAGTTTGTGGAAAAATGCTGCTAAAAGATAATAAACCCCCTCATATATTTCTATATATGTTTCACTAGTGTTGTTTCTCTGTAGAACCCAGCCTAAGACAAAGCCCTAGTCCCAGCCACAGCCCTGACTTCCCTGAATGTGTATCAGATTCACTTGGAATCTGTTATATACCTTCTACAAGGAAAGCACAGTGAACCAAGTCTTTATATTACTAATAAGCTTTCCCTGCACCATCTCATACTGATCTTTCCTTCTGACCACCATAAATGCACAGGTAGTGACAATTTTTGTCAACGCCATACTAATGCAGCCAAGTCTAGGCCTATGTTTTAATCACAGCTCAGTATGGGTGTGTTCTCAAGGTTTCGATGAAAGCAAGACAATACCAGCCACTCAGAAAATAGTTAGATAAGTAACCATAATACCAAAATTTTGCTTCTGCTTTGGCACAGCCAGGTTACACCAAATTGGCCTCATTGGTCCTTCTTGGAATCTCTTTTCTCCATTGTGTAATGGGAATGCTGATCCTCCTAAGAGCTTGTTTCTTTCGCTGTCACCTCTTCCGAAAATGTCCCCCTTTCCTCCTGTGAATCTTCAAGGACTAACTTATAACTCACCTCTTCTGTATAGTCCTCCCAGTAACTTCTTCTATGTTTTCACAAAACTTTGTCCATGTCAATCCCTGGGCTCACTAGAAGGACCATTAGCTCTTCAAGGGGAAGGAATGCCTCACTCAATTGTCAATTCCTGACGCTCAACTCAGTGTCTGGACTAGAAGAGATACTCAATATAGTTTGAGTTTATAGTCGGGGGCTTCAAAACGTTTGTGGAAAAAATCTATTATCTTTTTATTCCATTTTTCCATGAACTTTTTGAAGCCCCCTCATACATGCAAGTGTATTATCTATAATCCAGGTGTGAGAATCTGCCTAAGGAGCCCTCTCAAAGAATTATCTTTACTAGTAAAATATCTCATCACTGTGTCCCTAAGTAGCTTCCATTAGAACTAGACACCTCACTTTCTCCTCTCCCACCTAAGTCACCTCAGCTTTAAAGATCTGCATTATTATTCATATAACTTAATAATCCCCTACCACAAAAATCTATGATAATAACATTTCAAAAGAACAACTTCATTATTTTACCCTATGTGTCAACGTCTTGTACACCCTTTCTTTTTTTTTTTTTAATGTTTTATTGTGAATTATATGATAGTTTACATGCGAGAACCTCAGTTGCATATTCATTCCATCGTATATCATTCCATTGCCATGGTTCCAATCCCCTCCACGCCTTGTCTTCCAAGCAAAGGGCATATCCTATAAGCCCGTGCTCTACCTCCCTCTTCCCCCCTCAGTCTTCGACCCACAGTTCCTTTCCCTCTCTGGGTCCAAACTCCCCAGCAGCTTCATCCCTCCTTGTCATCATCTCTGTTTCCATCTCAGGCATCCCCGGTTCTCTGGGTGGGGTCCCGTTCTTGGCTCTTATCTGTTGGTGGTCCCAGAGACCTCCGCTCCTAGACTGGAGAAATAATCGCTCTCTTCCTTGCTACAAAACTTCTACCCTTGCATTTCCAACACTCACAATCCATCTTGATAACCATTATTCACTACAGTATCGCACGTAACCCATCTGTATTTCATTTCATCAGCTCCACCTAGACAAATTGGATAGTACTCACTGGTGATTCTGCCTTCCTCCATGCCCTCTAGCTCTAGGTTCCCTCTTGAAAGCTTGTAAGCCAGTTACCTCTTGCCTTTGTAGTCCCTCCCTCCCCATTTGGGTATCCAATGTCCAAGTTGCCCCTCTATGTCTACTCTGTGTGGAGGGGGTGGGAATGTTTCTTGCTGTAAGGATTTATCACCTCTTTTGTGTCACTGCATTCGTATGCATAGGTCAAGTTCATCAGCTTGGATCAGTTCAATCTCCCCCCCACCCCCACCTTCTTTCTTCTCCTGGTTGAGCTCTGATCACCCAGTCCCGGTCACGTGAGTGTCATCTACAAGTGTGGGTGTTCTTGTGCACATGGCCTCTCTTCCCATCAGCCGGCAGCTCCATTCTCCACTTGAGTCCTCCGTGGCCACGTCATTGACTCTGGGCCCAGGAGTCCTTGGGTCTCCTCGCACTGCTTGCCAACCAGGTCCCCAACCGGGTCCACAGAAGCCCTCTGAATATTGTGAGGCTTAGCTCGCCGCTTCATTGCTGTCTTTACCCATTTCTCCCCAACGGTGATGCGTATGTACACCCTTTCTTTTAAGGGGTGCAATCAATTTGTGGAGCTCAGTGGCAACATAGGATAAGTACTGGACTGAGGACCACAAGGTTGGTGCTTCGAGCCCACTAGCCACTGCATGGAAGAAAGATGAAGCTTTCTATTTCTGCACAAATTTAAAGCCTCACAAACCCTATATAGGGTTGGTATGAGTCCAAACTGACTCAATGGCAATTAACAACAACAACATCTTTCAGACTTAGAATTCTCAGTGGGATTATGATATATTTTGATCAATACTTTCTGAAGATGGAAAACAATCAGCCGTCTTAGATAAAATTCTAAGAAAAAAGGGAGAAAACAGAGAGGGAGAAACTCTCTCCTCAACCCTGGTTGTCAAAGGGATTGAATGTAATTTCCAGTTGAACAAATTAAAAGGCAAGTTCAACAAACGCAATTACAGTAAAAGTTTTAAAATCTTAAAGGCCTGCATTTTGGAAGTAATAACCATCCCTAGAAGCAAGGATGGCAAGACTTGGTCTCACGAAATTTGTATATGTTATCAGGAGGGACCATTCCCTGAAGAAAGACATTGTGCATGGGACAGTTAGTATGGTCAGCAAAAAAGAGGAAGACCTTCAGTGAGCTGGACTGACATAGTGGCTGCAACAAAAGTCTAACATACAGCAACAACCATGAGGGGGGCACAGGACTGGGCAGTGTTTTGTTCTGTTGTCCCTGGGTTACTAAAAGCCGGAATTGACTCTGTATCACCTAACAACCAGCTGCCAATGGGACACATTACTTCAGTACTGTCGTCATATGGGAGTCCTGGAATGGCAGTGGACCACAGGTCAGTTTCCAGTCGCTAGGTGGAAACCTCATACAGGGTCGCTATGAGTCGGAACCAACTCGACAGCACTAAGCAACAATGACAACAATGACAGTTATGTAAAGGACTCTGATGGACGAGAGTCAAACAAACCACGTCCAGCTTCCAACGTCCAGAAGCCTGTAGTACAGAGAGAGAAGCAGCCTGCTCCAGGCTGACTACTGAGTAAAGCTGAGAATCTGAGCAAATACACTAACAGAAGCAGAAAGAACTCGAGGGGAGAAGGAACATATTTTTGAAGAGAAAAAATTAGCAAAATTTTGAGAGCAGAGCAAAAGATGTATCTTTCTACCTATAAATCTGCTGTGTTAGCTTGCCTTACCCTCTCCCGGACTTTATCCTTGAGTAGAAGGCTGATGATAGAATAGGGCACTCTGAACCATATGGGTGCTCCCACGATCAGCACCTTCTTCAAACGAGCTGGGAAAGCTCCCTGTGGAAAACACACATGGGAATTTAAGGATACCAATTAGTTTAGCTGTTAATAGTACCCTAATAGGACTTGTGACTGCTGAAAGCTCAAATTTTGGATTTTCTACTCTTTTTTCCATTCTTACCCAGCAAGGGGCGTTTACAACTTAATTCAAGTTTTACTTCAGTAGCTAGGGAAAAGCTGATTAAAAACAAATTAAAATTCTAGAAGCTGACTTACTTTTCAAAGCACTGATGTTAGGTTCTTGTTGACCTAAGTTTTATGGATCGAAAACTATTGTGACTTTTCTTATCAGCAGCTAGCCAACAAGAGCACACACACACACATATATATACATACATCCTAGAAAAGTCTGACTTATTAAAACTTTTCCAAAAAAACAATGAGATCTTCACAATGCAGCATGAAGGCGCCCTGGTGGAAACACTGGGGTGCAGTTCCACTCTGTCCTCCAGGATTGCTGTGAGTCTAAATGGCCTCCATGGCAATGCTTTCCTTGTTGTTTGAATTTTCTGAATATAGTATGAGTAATGCTGAACATGAAACATTTCTTCTTCATAACCTACCTTTATTTGAATATCCATGTATGCAGACCCATTTATCTTTCATTTACTCGTCTATGAATTCATTTATTCAATTAATTAATACGATCTAGCACGCACAAGGGCAAATGAGGTGTGAAAGAAATGAAACATCCTAATCTGTGCACGGCATAAGATGAAAAATCATGCATTCTGGTTTACAGTGCTTGCTTTCATTGTATTTTTCAATGTTTCAGTCTTCCCCATGGACAGAGTTACCATGCTATCTTGACATTCTAACTGGGAAAATATCAGCCCCACGGGACCGGCCAAAAAAGAGGAAATACCTTCAATGTCTGCCTGTCTAGCTATGTCATTAAGTGCCGTTGAGTCAGTTCCGACTCATCGTGACCCTATACAGTTTCTGAGGAGTGACTGGTGAGTTTGAACCACCGACCTTGTGGTTCAAACCAACCTTGCAGTCCAGTGCTTATCTTACAGTGCCACACCAGGACTCCTATATATGTATATGTGTGTGTATATACATACTCATATACATATATATACACACATACACATGCACACACTTTTTTTTTTTTAACCACTTTCAAAAGACTGAATCCCAATGTGGCATGCCACTCTCTGGCTATTCTTCAGTTTTACTCGTATTAAAGGTCCACAGATACCCCTTATAGAGAATACATAATATCCAGAACAAGGTCTCCAAAAGTCTCTTCACTTCAATCTGAGAAACAAACTTTCTTCTCTTTTCCACAAAGATTCAACAATTTATTTCAGGACATAAAGAGTCAGATAAAAATCCACTCTGAAGAAGTAACTATATTTCTACTTTTAAAAGAAATTCAAAATGATAAAGAGAAAGTAGAAACTATGACATGTGTATGCTTTGGACTCAAGGCCCAGTCCATGCAAATGACTGTATGACACCCTCATGTACTAATACTGGGACTGCAAACTAGTAAGGCCTTCTGGAGGGTGTCTGGCATTAAAGATCCTGAAAAACAAGCATACTCTTGAGCCAAGTTAATTCTATTTCTGAGACTGTCTTAAGGAATAAGCTTTTTTTTTTTTATTTCCTGTTTTTTTTTTTCAATGTTTTATTGTGAATTATGTGATAGTTTACATGGGAGAACATTAGTTTTACATTCATCCTATCATGTATCGTTTCATTGCCATGGTTACAATCCCCTTCACGCATCATCAAAGAATAACCTTTTTGATAGTTGTAAATAATATCAAAACTGGAAAACATGTGGTTTAAGAAAATGTTTTGTTTTGTTTTGTTTTTTAAGTTTTTCTTGTGAATTGAGAGATAGTTTCCATGGGAGAACATCAGTTTTATACTTATCCTATATCATATTTTATTTCACTGCAATGGTGACAATCCCCTCCATGCATCGTCATCCAACAGTATTTGCTTCTATTCCTTGTGTTTTTGTTTTTGTTTTGTTTTTTTGATGTACACAAAAACACTCAGGAATAAATAAGTTAAACAATCAAAGGGCACATTCTACAAGCCTGACTCCTGGCCACCAGCACACAGCCTTCCTCTTTCCATGAGCCTAGAGTCCTCAGCTGGTCTATCTCTCCATGTCCTCATCTCTACCTCCAGCTCTGGTATCGCTGCTTCTCTGGACACTGTCCCGCATTCCGCTCATGCTCTTCTCCCTTGTTGATCCTATGGTCCTCTGTTCCTGGACTGTAAGATTAACTACTCCCTGCTTTTTGTTACAAAACTTCTACCTTTTCAGTTGTGACCATCGCAACTGGTCATAATAATTATTCACTATTGAATCATAAGAATCTTATCCCCATTTCCTTTCACCAGACCCATTTAGACATGATGAAAACTATTCAGTGGGGATTCTACCTTCCCCCACACACTCTGAAACTAAACTCTCTCTTGAAAACTTGTAAGCCAGTCACTTCATGCCTTTATAGGCCCCCATTTTAGGTAGCCAATGTCTAAGTTGCCCATCCCTATCAACCCTGTGTATAGAGGGGATAGGATTGATCCTTGATGTGAAGACTTCTTCCCTCTCAGTTGGTATTTTGAGCTACTATATCCGTAAGTATAGGTCAAGTCCATCAAATTGTAGCAAATTACACTTATTTCCTTTATCAAAATTTTTTTATCTTTTGAGGACTAAGATGCACCTGACCCAAGCTATGGTATTTTCAATAACCTCATGTGCATGCAAAAGCTGGAAAGTGAATAAGGAAGACTGCAGAAGAATTGATGCTTTTGAGTTATGGTGTGGGAGGAGAATATTGAAAGTTTCATGGGCTGCCAAAAGAACCAACAGATCTATGTTGGAAGAAGTACAGCCAGGGTGCTCCTTGGAGGCCAGGATGGCCAAACTTCGTCTCTCATACTTTGGACATATTGCCAGGAGGGACCAGTCACTGGAAAAGGATATCATGTTTGGTAAGGTGGAGGGTCAGAGAAAAAGAGGAAGACCCCAGCGAGATGGACTGGGAAAGTCGCAGCATAAATGGGCTCAAGTGTGGCAACAATTGTGAGTTTGGCCCAGGACCGGGCAGTGTTTCATTCTGATGTGCATAGGGTCGCTGTAAGTTAGTACCAACTCAATGGCTCCTAACAACAACAGTCAAGTTCTGATCATCAAGCCATCGAAGCTAGGTCAAATGGGTATTATCTGCAAGTCTGGGTGTTCTTGTGAGTCTCCCCTCACTTCATGTCAGCTGGGCGCTTCACTCTCAGCTCTAGCCGCCCTCTGTGGCTATGTCCTTGTCCATGGGCTCAGGAGTCCCAGGTCTCACCATACTTCGGACCAACCAGCCATTCTTCTGTTCTCTGTCTATGGAGTCTATGGAACTCAGCCCATAGCTTCATCATTGCCTTTCCCCCACTTCCACTTACCAGTAGACCAACACGGTCACTAGCAAGCTTACATACCTGCTCGTGTGATCCCTCTGAGTTTCAGTCTTGAAGAGGGGTTTGTCCTGAAGAGACTTGATTGCGTGCCTTGATGGCTTGCTGAAATATGGTATATCTTAAAGTAAACTATTATACCAACTTGATGGCACTTAACAATAACAATATAGCCTTTAAAATGAAGACTTCGAAAAAGTTTTCTAACTCTGGGAAATGCTTACAATATAATTTCAATTAAACTACAGAGGAACAAAATTATAACCTTAATTTCATTTTAAAAAATGAAATCATCATTTACAATAGCCACCAAAAAGATGAAATACTTAGGAATAAACTTTAACGGAGAATATAAAATATTTTTGCAAAAAAACACTAGAAAACACTACTGCAAGAAGTCAAAAGAGAACTACATAAATAGAAGAATACATCGTGGTCATGGATAGGAGGACTTAACGTTGTGAAATGTCAATACCACCCAAAGCAATCTACAGACATAATGCAATCCCAATACAGATTCCAATACCATTTTTTAAAGAGATGGAAAAAACTAATCACCAGCTTCATATGAAAAAGAAAGAAACCCGGAATAAGCAAAGCACTGCTGAAGAAGAACAAGGTAGGAAACCTCACACTTCCTGATCTAAGTAGAGCCACAATAGTCAAAACAGCCGGTACAATGACAGACACGGAGACCAATGGAACAGAATTGAGAACCAGAAGTAAATCCAACCATCTTTGGACAGCTGAGATTTGACACAGGGACCAAAACTCATTAACAAATGGTGCTGGACAACTAGATACACCCATTTGCAGAAAAATGATACAGGATCCATACTTTATACCCTACAAAAACTAACTCAAGATGAATCAAAGTCATAAATGTAAAACCTAAAATTATACAGAACATGGAAGAAAAATAGGGGCTAATCCTGTTGTGGAGCTGTATGTAGACTAAGCACTGTACTGCTAAACACAAAGTCAGCAGTTCAAATCCACCATCCACTCTTCAGAAATCCTAAACAGGGTCGCTATGAGTCACAACCGACTCAATGGCATTTAGCAACAACAATAGCATATATGGAGTCTTGATGTAGCATTTCAGGGTAAGCACTAGACTACTAACCACGAAGTGGATGGTTCAAACCTACCATCAGCTCCTGAGAAACCTTATACAAGGTTGCTATGAGTTGAAACCGACTCAAAGGCACTTAACAATAACGTAGCATAAATGGGACTAGGGTCCAATGTGGCATACCCCTCACTCCAGGAAACGGGCCACAGCTGAAAAAGCAGCTTCCCCTTGCCCATAATATACCACACATTCATGGGAGCCTGGTGTTAAGCCATTGGAAATAACCTATTTGGGGTTGGGGTTTAGTACATTTCAGAGCAGTTCTCTGGAAACAGTGCACTGAAAATCAGCCCTCGACACAATGACTCAGAAAAAGAAGAGTTGATGCATTTAAACTATGGTGTTGGCAAAGAATATTGAAAAGTGCCATGGACTGCTAGAAAGACAAATCTGTGTCGGAAGAAGTATAGCCAGAATGTTCCTTAGAAGCAAGTGTGGTGAGACTTTTATAGTCTCACATATTTTGGACATTTTATCAGGAGGGATCGGTGTCCTGGTGTGGCGCTGTGGGTTACTGCACCAGACTGCAAAGGCATTTGAACTGCAAGGTCGGCGGTTCAAGCTCACCAGCTGCTCCTCGGAAACCCTATATAGGGTCATTATGGGTCGGAACCGACTCGACAGCACTTGACAATATTATCAGGAGGGATCAGTACATGGAAAAGGACACATTGCTTGGTAGAGTCAGTGAATGGATGGATCAACAATGGGCTCAAGCTAACAACTGTGAGGATGGTGAAGGACTGGGCAGCGTTTTGTTCTGTTGTACACAGGGTTGCTATGAATTGGAACCAACTCAACAACACCTAACAATAACATGGCATAAATCGTCTACCAAGCATAATTAAAAATTCACACACAGCAGTAAATAAACTAGATGACTGTTGTTGGCTGTTGCTGTTAAGTGCCGTTGAGTTGATTCCAACTCCCAGAGACTCTGTATAGGGTTTCTGAGGAGGGGCTGGTGAATTTAAACTGCCAATCTTGGGGTTCAAACCTATCTTGTGGTCTAGTGTATTATTCCACAGCACCACTGTGACCTTCTAAAGATAAAACACTCAAAAGATTTCTCCAAAGGAGGAAAAAGAGAACCTATATAGACTGGGAATCTTTGTTGGCAATGATATATGAGGGTAAGCTAAAGAGCAATGCTATTGGGTTCCAGTTTATACACGCATAAACTTGTTCCAAACAAAGCACGTTTACACATGTCTCTGCCGTCAGTGGATAGGTGCAGACAAGTTGTCTCAGTAATACACCCATCTTAGTCTTATTAGAGTGCCTTCTAAAAAAGGGTGCAATCAAAGAGTCGCTTCCAAGGGACTCTGCCAGGCCAGTTCAATTCAAGGCAGAGAGGTCAGAGCTCAGAAGGTCATGGTGACTGTTTTTTGGGATTCTCAAACAACAATCTTGATAGATTTTCTCAAAGGATGCAGGACGACCACAGGGACTTGTTATGAAGAAATTTTAAGAAAACTGAAAAGTGCACTTGTGAGAAAAGGGCCAGGGAAGTTATGCTGTGAATTTTTTTCTATCACAATGTACCTGCTCTTTCTTTGAGGGGAGTAAGGTTTGTCCTACCAGAATCTCCTTGGGAAATCTTACCCCAGCCACCTACCTTAGAGCCCTGATCTTGTCCCTTCAGACTCCTTTTTGTTCCCAAAACCCAAACAGTATTTTAAAAGAATACAATTTGAATCCCTTAAGGATGTCAAAACTGCTGTTTTGATGGAGTATAAATCAAAGAGCACAGAATTCTTTGGGGAAGAATTTGAGATACGGAAACCTTGCCTTCAGAAGTGTATAGATTCAGATGGTAGATATTTTGAGAAATAAAAGTTTCATATTTTGCTATTTTAATTAAATGAAGGTATCTATTTCTATGATTTTTAGCAATCTCTGATTTACCCTCTTATCTGACAAGGAACTAATCTCTAAAATTCATTAAAAACTTCTTCAACATTTTAACCATAAAAGACAAATAATCCAGTTTAAAAATGGGCCAAGGACATGAGTAGATACTTCACCAAAGAAGATATTTAGGTAGACAACAAATGCATAAAAAGATGCTAACATTAGTCTTTGTTGTTGTTAAGTGCCATCAGGTTGGTTCTGAATCCTAGTGAGCCTGTACAGGGTTTCCAAGAACCGGCTGGTGGATTTAAACCACCAACCTTGTGGTTAGCAGTGCAGTGCTTATCCCTTAGCGTCACACCAGGATTCCCATACACTGTCAGTGGAATTGCAAAACGGTACAACCACTGTGGAAAACAGAACAGTGCTTTCTTTAAAAGTTAGAAATAGAGATACTAGCAATCCCACTTGGAGGCCTGATGTGGTACTGGAGGAAAGATAAGCACTGGACCACAAGGTCAGTAGCAATTCAAACTCACCAGTCACTCCTATACAGGGTGGCTGTGAGTCAGAATCGACTCCACAGCACTTAACAAGAATAAGCAATCCTACCACCAGAAATATATCCACGACAGAAATAGACAGATGCATACACAAGAGCTAAAAGATGGAAAACAACGTAAGTAACCATCAACAGATGGATGTATAAACAAACTATGATACATATACACAATGTTCAAGAATAACAATGAATTCATGAAATATCTCAATACACTGAGTGAAATAAGTCAATTACACAAGGACAAATCCTACATGAAACCACTGTTATAAAAAAATCAAGAAAAAGTTTACACACCAAAAGCAGCATCCTTCGATGGTTTCCAGGGATGGGAGTGGGAGAAAGGGAACAAATTACTAAAACAGACAACTGTTGTTAAGTGCCATCAAGTTGGTTCCGACGCATAGTGACCCTGTATAGGGTTTCCAAGAAGTGGCTGGTATGTTTGAACTACCAACCTGTGGTTTGCAGTCCAATGCTGATCCTATAGCATCATACCAGGAATAAAAAAAAAATAGGTAGTAGACATGTATTAACTTGGGTGAAGGGAAAGGTAATATACAATAAAGAGGTAGTCAGTACAATAGGACCAAGACAAAGGAAGATGCTGGGTGGTACACGAGAGTTAAAAGCAACAATGGTAAATATTACAATGGTAAATATCTACAATCCTGTAATGGTGTTAATAATAAACTATTTTGGAAAAGGATATATAAGTAGATTTATACACTAAACAGATGTGTTATGGTGTATGGAAGCACACACATAGTATGTATAAGTGTGGCAGAGGGTATTTCTGACATATGTATTTGTATGTGATGCAAATGTATCCATGCTTATAGAAGAGCATATAGGAGACAAAGTTACAGACTTCTTAGCCATAACTGAACACCTTAAGAGATTGAGTCACTGAGCTTGAGGGTTCCCCCATAGTCTTCAGGGACACATCCAGGCCAAATGTCATAACGTAGTCTATTAAGACAATGGACTCACAGAGGCACCCTACTTTAGTGAACAGTGACTGAGGTCTTGAAAAACTTGTGGGCAGCCATCTAAGATACAACTATTGGTCTCTTCCCACCTAGAGCAAAGAAGAGTTAAGAAAATCAAAGACTCATGGAAACAATTTGTCCAAAGAACTAATGGACCACACAAACTATGGTCTCCACCAAACCAGAAGAGTTAGATAGTGCTAGGCGACCACTACCAACCACTCTAACAGGGATCACAACAGAAGGTCCAGACAGAGTAGGAAAAAAATGAAAACAAAATTCAAAATAAGAAAATAGACCAGTTCTTGGATAATTCAAGGAAACAGATATACTCATACTTGTTGGTGACTGTAATTTTGTCCCACTTTTATGTAGGATAACCTGGTGATGTATACAAGTGACACAGACTTACTCAGACTCTTTAGCTAAATAATCCCAGTCTCAGAAATATTTTCATAAAATAAATTGAAAGGAAATGCAAAAACAATTAACAGTATGAAACCTGAAAAAAACCCAACAGAATAATCTGGAAGGTGGTTAATGAAATTCTCTATGGTATAGTAATGAGGAGCCCTGGCGGTGCTGGTGCTGTAGGATAAGTCCTGAACTACATACAAACTGTAATGTTGGTAGTTCACCCCACCAGTTGCTTAGAGCGAAAAAGATGAGGCTTTCTGTTCCTGTAAACCCTACACAGGGTTGCTGTGAGTCAGAACTGACTTGAGGGCAGTGGGTTTATTACTGACTGGTGTAGCAACCGATTAAGCACTCAATTGGTAACTAAGTCTGACAGTTTGAACTCATCCAATGGGAAATGGCTAGCCATCTGCTTCCTAAAATACTACAGCCTATGAGACAGTTCTATTCTGTCACATGGTGCCAGTATGAGTCAGATACGACTAGACATACAATATCATGGTACATTAACTTATCAGAATATTGTGATTTTGTTAAAATGACAAATAGAAAATCTAAAGTTGGGGAAAAGAAGGAGTATTCAAAATGTAAAACTAGAAAGGAAAATATTGCCCGGATAGGGAGAAAAAAGTCAGATTCCTAAATCTTATACCATATTCAAAAATCAATTCCAAATGGTTCAAGATCTTAAATGACAAAAACAAAAATTTTAACTCTTAAAAGAAAACAATAGTAAGTTTTTTTCTGACTTTGGAGTAGGAAAGGACTTAAGACACAAAAAAGAAAATATAGATATATTTTAGCATATTAAATTTAAGAACTTCTGACTTTTGACTCAGAAGAGGCCTAGGTACAACTTTCTTCAGTCGTCCAGCACCTGGGTTCATCTAACACCAGCTACCTCTACCATGCTGTTCAAGTGTGACCCCAAGGAGATCACAACTGCATACCTGAAGTGCATCAGTGGGAACTCTGCTCTGTTCCCCAAGATTGGCCCTCAGGGTTTGTCTCCAAACAAAGTTAGGTGATGGCAATGCCAAGACAATCAGTGTCTAGAAAGAGTTAAGGATGAATGTGAAAGTGGTTATTCAGTACAGGCAGCTTCACAATGAGATGGTGTCCTCTAGGAAGCACCGAGAGACAGAAAGAAACAGAAAAATCTCACTTCTGATGAGCCTGTCAGCACTGCCCATCAAATGTGGCATCAATCCTTAGCCAGCGAACTCTGTGGGACTGCTAAAGAGATCCTGGGGCCTGTCCAGTCTGTGGGCTGCAATGCTGATGGCCGCCACCCTCATGGCATCATTTGTTGTTGTCAAGTGCCGTTGAGTCGATTCCGACCCATAGCGACCCTGTATAGGGTTTCCAAGGAGCAGCTAGTGAGCTTGAACCATTGACCTTGCAGTTCAAACGGCTTTGCAGTCTGACGCATTAACCTACAGCACCACACCAGAACATGACATTAACAGTCGTGCTGTGAAATGTCCAACTAGCTAGGGACTAGAAAAGAAAATATTCAATAAAGGATCATTTCATAACTAGGGGAAAAAATGAACTTCTGTTAGTCAAAAGAATTTTATATTACAAAAAGACAACCTATAAACTGGAAGACTGTTGCTGTTGCTGTCAAGTTGGTTCCGACTCAGTGACCCTTATAGACTTTCTGAGGAGTGGCTGGTGGAGCTGAACTGCTGACCTTGTGATTAGCAACTCAGTACTTATCTACAGTGTCACACCAGGACTCAGGAGACAGTATAGTAATATCAATATTGTATGTAGTTAGTTATTTAATGTCTGTCTCTTCTAGCTATAGTCTGTAACTCCCACCAAACAATATTTTTGCCCTGCTGGGTCTGGGTAAGAGAAGGTGGGAGAAGATAGTGCTAGGATGACAGGATTCAGCTGTGGATGTTATCAGCGTTCATTGTCATTTAAACACTTGAAACTCTAGCATGGGTATAAAATGAACCATCTCAGAAACAGGAGTGGGGATCTCACTACCATCAAAGAAGAGCCAGGAAAGGACCGTGTCTTTTGGACCCCGAGACCCCTGCGCATTGACCTCCTCGACCTAGTGACAACAGAGGAGTGGCAGAGGAGGAGCAGCAGCAGAAGCAAGAACCAGAGCACTAGACAGAGCAGTGGGCTTCCCAGTCCATGGAGCAAGTAAAGCTTAGTGACCTTGGGCAGGAAGCTTGCTTGTAGAGTGGGGTGCATCGAGGCACTTAAGTGGGGAAACTAGGTTTGCTGACCCATGGGAGCTAGAGCCAAGTACCTGCAGGCTATGGCTTACGGTGGAGTGGCGTGTCCTGTGGGCATTTATCAGCAGCGACTGGAATAACTATGCCTTGAGCATTTTTTGATCCTGCACTGTAACCTGTTAACTTCACCAATAAACCCTAAATTCTGAGTATGGTGCCCTGAATTGTATGTGGCCACTGCAATGAATTATCAAGGAGTAGAAAGGGTTGTGTATACGAGGTATGGTAGGTGTTTCATATTTTGCAAATATCTATATAGATATAGGAATCCTGGTGTGGCACTGGAGAATAAGCATAGGACTGCTAACCTCAAGGTTGTTGGTTCAAACCCACAGTTGCTGCTCAGAAACCCTATACTGGGTCACTATAAGTCAGAACCGACTCAATGGCATGTAACAACAACAACAGAGATATGGATACCTAATAAGTAATTAGTATCAATAACAGAGTCCTGATGTGGTGCTGTAGGATAAATACTGGACTGCAAGGTTGTTTTGAACTACAAGGTTGGCAGTTCAAACTCACCAGCTACTCCTCAAAAACCCTATACCAGGTCACTATGAGTTGGAACCGACTTGATAGCACTTAACAACAACAAAAATTGTTATACGAGGGGGTTTCAAAAAAGTTCATGGAAAACATTTTATTATCTTTTTATTGTACTTTTCCACTAACTTTCTGAAGCTCCCTCATATATGGCCCAAAACCCTATGTGGTGGTGCTAAGTGCAGTTGAGTTGGTTCCAACACACAGTGACCTTTTATAGGGTTTCCAAGGAGCAGCTGGTGGGTTTGAACAGTTGATCTCATGTTAAGTTTAGCAGTTCAATGCTTACGCTATAGCACCACACCAGGACGCCTATGTAGAGAGTCTTAATTTAATTAATAGAAGAAATACAAACTCTATCAGACACCATTTTATACCCATTATGATGTTGTTGCTGTTAAGTGCCATCGAGTCAGTTCTGACCCATAGCAACCCTGTATAGGGTTTCTGAGGAGTGGCTGATGAGCATGAACAGCCAACCTTATGGTTCAAAGTGACCTTGCAGTCCAGCGCATTAACCCACAGCGCCATACTAGGACTCCTCTTAGAAAGGAGAGTGCCCAAATACTCCCTCTTCCCTGGCACACCACTTCTCCCATTCACATCTTTCATTAATGTGGTACATTTGTTATAGTCGATAAACCAACACTAATACGTTGTTGTTAACTACAGTCCACAGTTTACGTTCGGGTTCATTCTTTGTACTATATACTCTACTTCACTTTCCAGATTAGTTCCTGTTCTGAAGAAGCTGGTATTTGTCATCAATTACAAGTGACCTTGAAATTGAACATAATGTCTGGAGTTTACACAATTCCTAAAGCTCCTTCCCTAAGAATTGGGGAAAAACAAACAAAACCCACCAAAAGCATCTTAAACACTGAAGGAAAGTTGAGAAGACCTTCCCATAGCCTTACCTTCAGCAGGTTTAGGACTTTCTTGCCAAGATCCAGCTCAAAGTTGGCATAGTTAGAACCAGCCATGTCATAGATAAATACCAGTCCATTCCTCTGAGTTTCAAAGCTGCAAGCCAATCATTGAACAAAAACATTTATAATAAGATGGATGAGGCAGGTTGAAAACCTGGGGCAATGATACATAGGGAACATATCTGATACCAAAATAACTACCTCCTTGAACACTGATTTTACAAAAAAGATGTATCTGCTGTTACTTATTGATTTATTCAGACTTACCAAGTACTAAACTTCTAGACTGAGAACACTTCAGAGCAACTAGTGGTTGGTGGCGGTGTGCCGCGGAGTCAGTTCCGACTCACAGAGAGCTTGTATAGGGTTTCCAAGGCTGTAAATCTTTACGGGAGCAGAAAGCCTCACCTTTCAACCATGGAACCAGATAATCAAATTCTAAACAATTTCCCCCACTCTTCTAAAATTGCCTACCCCAATTCTTTATTTTCCACAGCTCAACTCAAAGGTTTCCTCTTCCATAAAGGTCTCCCTGGTAACAATCTAGTGTACTGCATCTTCATCCTCTTGTTGTTATTAAGTGACACCAAGTCGATTCCGACCCACAGCGACCCTGTATAGGGTTTCCAAGGAGCAGCTGGTGAGCTTGAACCACCGACCTTGCAGTTCAAATGACTTTGCGGTCTGACAAAGTAGTCCACAGCACCACACCAGGACTCCTTCATCCCCTTAAAGTTCCATAAATCTTCCTACAGATTTTTCTTGTGACCTTAACAGATTGCAACTTGGTGTAACCATTTGATTGATTGTCCTCCAGAGGTCAGAAACCTGTTTTGTGCAATTAATTACCCTCAAAACTCCCTAGCATAGTCCTTGCAAACAAGCACATAGATAGTTAGTGAACTATTCAGTGGTCTGGAAGCCTATCACTAAGATAATATTTTATACCTGTGGAAAACTGTCTTGAAAAGACCTTCCTCTAGCTCACTATTGGTGAATTCTCTCTCAGAACTTCAATGGAGGAAGAAACAACCCCACCAATGAGCTCTGGAAAACATCCCAAAATATAAGATTAAGAGGTGGTAAACTTATCCCCAGATTGAATTGAGGAATTGAGGAGCATGTGAAAATAGAGTGTTTCTCCTCAGTCCTATTACAAGCCAGATCCCTACTTGCTTCCAAGCTGAAGGTACCATGGTCACTAGGCGTACTTTATTTTATTGTACTACTCACAACTGACAACAGGAATCATCACATCTACTTACAATAAGAAAACTGTTTGACACAAAATACATTCCTAAAATCCAGGACCTCTATTTACTTTGTATTCTAATTGTTTGGCATTACTTCCTAGAAGTCTTATACCTCCTTCCCTTTAACACCATCCAAGACAGAGGCACCCACCCATGATGCTGCATTTCAGAAATTTCTAATACAAGTTTCTCCAATAGACTTATTTTCAAATGGTCCCTAATGACTTACAGTTAATGCTAAATTTTCTCTCCTTTTCTACACTTCCAAAGAAAGTATGATTCACAGAGATCAAACATGCTGTCAAACATATAGCACAATTACTGGGTAGATATCCAGGTCTAGACACATTCCATTTCTCCACTAGCTCATCAAGAACCAAATTCAAAGAATTCTACATTTTTTCTTTGGAATGCCCGTCTATGGCAAGTTAGTGCCACAGGAAAGAGAATTAATGAAAAGAAACTTTGGTGCATAATGATCCAGATTCAAAATTTACAAACATGAAACTGTACATTCAGTGAAAGTATATGAAATAGATACAAATACAACAAGATTTTCACCTTTCTGGGTACAGAATATGGGTTTGTAATGATCGCTGATCAATCATGTACTGCATTTGATTCTCAACTGAACTAGATTCTCTGGAAAACACCATGACATTTAAAACACAGTCCTTGACCTCATGTTCAAAGTAAATCAAGAGTAGGGTGATGGTGGTGCTGGTGGTGGCTGTCGAGTCAGTTCCAACTCATAGTGACCCTGTGTAGGGTTTCTGAGATTAAATCTTTATGGGCGCAGAAAGCTTCATGTCAGAGTGGCCCAGAGTTAGAGATTCAAACTAATGATCTTGGGGTTAGCAGTCCAGCTCATAATCCACTACACTACCAGGGTAGGGCTCACCAATGACACAAGGTTGGTTATAAATCACTGATGGGTACACAAAGGATTATGATACTGTATCTATGCATGAGAAAATTTCCATTATACATTAAAAAATAGGTCTCTGTCCTCAAGGAGCTTACAATCTACTGGTATCAAAAAACCAAAACTGTATCATAAGGTCATATATAATTATGACAGGTATTGTCAATAACTACTTTTGGGTTGAAGTAAGAGTTTTCATTCATGACGGGTAGAGTGAAAGAGGGTATTGGGGAGCTAAAGGGCTAGCTGAATTTAGTGAAGAGGAAGGGAAAACAAAAACCATTCTGGCTCAAGATAACACAAGAAAACAAGAACTTCTACTTTCTGGGGAACCAGTGAGACTTTTTTGCTTGAAGAAGGGTTCACACTTACTTAGCTTCTGTGCACTCTCGATAATGAGGAGTCACTGAGGGCTTTTAAGAAAGGGACAGACAACACGAAAGCAAAGTTTTAACTGTGTTTAACTGTGTGATCTTCCTGTGCAATCCAGTATTCACACCAGAGATGAAAGCTGGACACCAATGACTTTCCTCTTCCTGTCGTGCCCACATGAGAACTCTGACTCTCTCAGCACCCCAACGAGGAAGACCAATACCAGATTTTCTGGGAAAGAAATCTTTCATTTATTACCCCAAGCTAAAGAAGCATTCAAGGGAACCCATGTTCTGAAAATTATGCTTGGAAACCTGTTAAGAGAGAGGAATAGCTGAGAAAAACCACACCTCTGCTTGGGGAGAACAAGGCCACTGAGACCAATAGTTCTCATCCTTTAGCAACTTCTCTTTTACAGTGAAGTGTGTGGTTTGGATGTTCTCCCATGGAGCATCAACAGTAGAAGCTAAGTACTATGAAAGTACATAACACGGCAGAAACCAGTGAACTGGACAGCCAGCCTCACCTTGAACAGTCCCTCAGCTTTTTCCATCTTCTAAGTGTACATTATGACTGGTTGTACACAGTGGTTTCTCTCTTATTACCCAAACAAATTAGACAATGATATGAAGAGCAGCAACAAACTGCAAATGAAAAGCA